>NW_021604753.1:6154750-6174170 GCF_004785775.1 Grammomys surdaster | reverse complement strand
GGGGAAGGGAGGGGAGGGAGGGGAAGGGAGGGGAAGGGAGGGGAAGGGAGGGGAAGGGAGGGGAAGGGAGGGGAAGGGAGGGAAGGAGAACGGAGGGGGAGGGAAGGGAGGGGAAGGGAGGGGAAGGGAGGGAAGGGAAGTGGAAGGGCGGGGAAGAGAGCAGAAGGGAGGGGAGAGGAAGGGAAGGAGGGGAAAGGAAAGAAAGGGAAGTACAAAAAAGGTCCTAATGGTTTTGAATTTACATGTGTGTGATTTTGATACCCAGTGGTAATATTTATAGTTGTGAGACACTAGACAAACCTCCTCTATCCTAGACTCTACTACCTTTCTTGATAAATGGCACTAATAGTTCCTACACTAGCAGTTTTTGAAGGACTCACTGTGTCTCATTTATCTCATAAATATGGTGACTGAACTTATTAGGTGTTCAATTAACAATGGTAAATATTAACGGCTGCTGTGTGTATTCCATGAAGTAAGTTATTGTGTAAAAGGCAGAGCTGAGTTCTTGATGAGTACTAGGGTTTGAATAACTAGCCATTTTATCTTCTTTTCATGGTAGCAATACCACATCAATTCTGCCTTTCAAGATCTACAAGTTCATTAGACACAGTTTTTACATTCTTACAATGTATTAACTAAAACCTTCATCCCCAATAAAAAATACCTCTAGTCATAGCCCTGTGGACCTCAGGGTTATTGATAACACCATCCCAGATACCAATAAAATGCATAAAATAATAAAAAGAATTGTAAGATCTTTTAAAAATGAACTGTTATGTGTGGCATGTGATGTGTATGGTGTGCACACCATAACACACATGTGGAGATGTGACACTAACTACTGAATTTATTGTGTCCTTCTACCTCTGCATGGGTTCTTAGAATCATACTCATCACCAGGTCGGCTTTGGCAGATGGCAATGCTTACCCACTAAGCCTCTCATGGCCCCTGCATGCTTTAAAGTATCTGCTGGGTGGGATATGTATCAAAGATGTATTATTTGGTGCATAACTAATCTTGGGCTCTTCTTTTATTATTGTAGACTGTGTTGTTTACCAGCGTTAAATGATCCTTGTACTTTTTGATGTATCTTACCTCAATCTACGCTCTCCTATATTTACTGTTTTGTTTTTCAGGTGCAGCTTTGCGTCTCTGGTTGATTTAGCCTCTTTGATAATTTCCATTTGCATTGAGTTAGGCTTCTGTATCTAATCACTTCTTTAAATATATCCTAAGGATTTTGGTTTTCTTTCTTTAAAAAAAAAAAGAATTTATTTTGTTTTAAATACATAGGTGTGAGGGTATCAGATTCCCTAGAACTGGAGTTGCAGACAATTGTGAGCTGCCACGTGGGTGCTGGGAATTGAACCCAGGCCCTCTGGAAGAGCAGTCAGTGCTCTTAACCACAGAGCCATCTCTCCAGCCCTGACTTTTCCATAGTGTTATGTTTGGTTAATAGTTTTCCCAATGAGGCCTCAAGTGTACAATTTGCTCCTTCTCTGATGTTTGCAAATGTTTTCCTGGCAGCATCCTTTAAGCTGCATTGTCATGCAAGACTCTTCTCCGAACCTGATTCACTGTAAGTTCTTTGCAACCTACCTATCCCTGTGGCTTTTGCAGTCTACTTTGCATGACAGGAGCCTCTGTGATCCCAAGAGCATCTGGTACTTTCTCTAGTCCTTGCAGCAGCTCAAGTAGGAGGCAAAGTACATGGTACACAGGGCAAATATGTTTTAATAAAAGAAAGTGTTTTCTATTATACATATATTCTATGTAGGATATATATTTATCTATGTTCTATGTATTCTATATTCCTACCTATATTCTAAATATTTATCCTTATGACTATAGATCTGTGTAGTTCTCACCCTCATCAAGAAAACTTCTCTTTGTAACAGATGGGGACCATTACAGAAAGCCACAACCAATCAATGTTCAGAGTTGTCAAGGCTAGGCCCAAAGGATACATCTATAAAACCACTCCCACTTCTAAGACTCAGGGAACCCTGCAGAAGATAGAGAGGAAAGATTGTCAGAGATAGAGGATCAGGGAGTTTGCTGTGAGATTGTGTCTCCTAAAAAGGTCAGAAGCTACACTGGTAATATGCCATCAACAGCCTAAGCATGAGGCTTACTAAGACAATAATAATAAACAAGCCAATGTGAACAGAGGAAAGCCTACAAAGCCTCAGCCCTACACGAAGAACTATACACAACTAAGAAATGCTGGGAGTGGAAGAAATAGTCTTCCCCAGAGAAGGGCACACCAAATGGTTATCCAACACCAAATGGGCAGCCCTAAGAACATACATACAAGTAACAGAACAGAAACTGAACAGGATATATTCGTGAATATGCATGTACATACACATACATACACACCTAACAATTAATGTAAGAAAGAAGCCATGAATTTGAAAGAGAAGATAGAGGGGTATATGGGAGGCTTTGGAGGGAGGAAAGACAAGGGAGAAATGATGCATTTATAATCTCCAAAAATAAGACTGAAAACAGCATTTATCTAAAATAAAGGGTGTTCTTTTCAAAATTTTAGTATAAAACTTTTTATTAATTCTTAGAGAATTTCATACATACGGTGTACTTTGAGCGAATACTTACCACAGTTCTCATCCTAACTCCACTCATATCCACCACCTCTTCCAGCTACCAGAACCACAGCCACTGATTAAACTGACACTCCCCTGGAAGCCATCAACTGTCAGTAGCTTCTCAGCTAGAAGTAGGGCCTCAAGATCACCTTACCACTTTTTAAATTTTTAATTTTGTATGCCTATGTAATATGTATATGTGTATATATATATATATATATATATATATATATATATATATATATTTCCCAAAGGGACCCCATGTTTTTTTCCCAAGACAGAGTTTTTCATTTGAAATCTACTTTTGCCCCACATGTAACCTTTTGATCATGTTTACAATGATCTTTCCAAACACACCCTAGATATCATGACCTCTATTCCTCCTTTTAGCCAGAAATAAATATTCTCATTGGCAATGAAAAATGTCTACTTGAAGACAAGAGTTGCTTCCATAATACCTGTGAGAAGAGATACAGGGTAAGATTGCACTGGGCTATGTCTGTGCAGCATAGAGTTGGCAATGACCCCACATGCTGAATATTCAAAGGGACAGATAACAATTCAGCCATTATTCTGTGCTAGATAAGATGCCAAGAGCAGGTTTTAATAAACAAACAAAACCTTCAGTCAACAAGTGTGAGCTGAGCCCCTTCTGTGTGACAAGTGCTATACTGAGTTCCAGAGCTGTGGCAATGACTCCAGAACCACCTTGGGTGATGCTTTTCAATATGATTGTACTTCACTTACAACTATTGCAGAGCAAAATCTGCAACTATAATTTTCATGTCTTTTTAATTTCTAAATAACCCATCATGTTTAATCAGGGTTTTTTGGCACTGGCATAGCCATGCAGGTTATTTACTAGACTGTGGGTATCTTACCAGTAGCCACATCCCTAAAGAAAAACGACTGTGCTCTCCTCCAAGAAGCCATTAATTGCCAATACTTTCTCAGATATGAGTGGGTGGGTCCTAATGACCCATCCACACTAGAATATAGATCCTTCTGGGCCTTGTGCAGTTAACCACAGCTGCTTTGAGTCTGTAAGTTCAACAGCCAGGTCATGTCCAGAGACCATTTCTTAGCACTTCCCTCTATCTTCTGACTTATATATAATTATACACGGTTGCCCCCTCTTCTGCAGTATTTCATGAGCCTCCAGGGAAGCAGGGTGCAGTGTGATCCTGCTTAAGATTAAACACACAGTGGTCATTTATTCCCAGCTCTTTCTCTTCCTTTATTAAAGTAACTTTAGAAGAGGTGAAAGAACAAAGCAGAAAGTTCCAGAAATCCCAGAAAGTTCTAAGCCCTTCCTTGAAAATTAAGCACAGGTTATACTGAGCCAAGCGCTCAGAAGCATCATTTTGAGAGACAAATTACCAGTAAATTTTAAATAGCATTATCTAAATGAAAAAATATCCAAGTATGAGATATCCCAGCAAGAATAGGTCCAATTTCCTGCCTGGATGCTAAGTGAGGAATAGACTGTTTAATATCATCTTGATAACATTTTTATAGGTTCTTGTTGGCCCATCAGATTGCAATTTGTCACCTGTTCTCTCACAATTTTCTAATTCCTCATCACTTTACAGTGTAAAATAATAGGCCCACAATCACAAGGCTTTCTGCTTAATAATAGAAAAGACAGAGTTTGTTGGAGAGGGCTTGTTTCTCTCATGTTTTCTCCTGGTTAGAATAAGAATGGTTGTCAATAATTCAAACATAATATGGTATTGAGCTCATTTTACTCGTCCTGTTGAATTACTTTGTGTAAGATAACACAAAAATAAATATGAAAATTTCTAAATCTCTCTTTTCTCTCGTCGCCTCCCACCTTTCCCAAGAGCTCTGACAGGGTGTCAGTGACAAGAAGGCAAACACTAGGTAGTTAAGACAAAGGACTCTTGGTTTGAGTCCGTGCCCTGCAGTGTGACCCTCAACAGTTCCTCAGCCTCTGCACTTTTTACCTCCCCAGTAAAACCAGAGTAATGGCTTCTATTCACAAGGTTGCAAAAGTGACTGGGGTTGAGCTATGGAGTCACTTAAGAAATGGAAAACTCTACGATGAACTACAGAATTTTAAATTGTTTTCATTATACTTAATTCTCTGAGGAGGTGAGCATGCCTCAGTGTGCGTGTGGAGGTAAGAGTACAGCTTTCAGGAATCTGTTCCCTCCTTCTACTACCAGGTGGGCTTCGGGGATGCACCTAAGCCATAAGGCCTGGCAGAAACCTTCTGAGCTATCTCACGGGTCTTAATGGCACAAATGTTGCTATGTTTCTTAATGACCTTTTATACCTACCATTCATGGAATGTATCATCTCCAGTCTTTCTACTGTTTCTGTATGACCAATCAAATGGCTGACAACAATGTTCAGACAATGGTGTTGAATACAAGGGGCCACCCTGACTCTTCATGCTATATGCCCCTTCATCTGTGTCTACTCTAATTCTCTAACACACATTTTCTTTTATAGAAGACTGGACCAGTTTTTTCCTCCAATTTCACCATGGCAACTGTGATGATGGCATCAGTATCCCCTGCTTACTCTCCCCTCTGTTTCTCTTCCTGTCTCTTTCTCCTCCTCTTGGTGTTGGAGCATTCAATCCCACACCTACCATTTCTCAATATTAAGTTCTCACTTTCACTCAGACAGTATTATGTATGTGTGTGTACATGTGTACATATATGTGTGACATGACATACCATATCATATATACTACACATACTTAAACTAAAATTTAGATCCAAAGTCCAGAATTCTCTCCTAAACACCAGACTCATATCTACCTCATTTTTCAATGTCTCTTCTTAGGACGCTAATTACTATCTAAAATTTAGCATGCCCCCCCCAAAATTGTGGATCTTTCTTGTAAGTCCTTGACAGCCCTATTGACAACAATGTTCCTTTTTAATTTTTAATGAGTTATTTTAATATTGATTTATGTGTTGGTGTGTGTATGCCAGAAGAAGTGTAAGATACCCCTGGGTTGGAATTGCTAGCAGCCACAAGCTAGAGACATGTGTGCTGGGACCCAAACTTGAGTCCTCTGAAAAAGAAGTACATGATGTCAGGTCTCTGGACCCAGTTCTCTCCTAGCTTAAGATTTCTATTGCTGTGGTGAAACATCATGACTGAAAAGCAAGTTGAGGAGAAAGGGGTTTATTTGATTTATGCTTCCATATCATTGAAGCAAGTCAGGACAAGCAACCAATCACTGTAGGAACCAGGAGGTAGGAGCTGAGGCAGAGGCCCTGGAAGAGTGCTACTTACTGGCTTGCTCCTGATGGCTTGTTCATCCCACTGTTTTTTATAGACCCCTGAACCACCAGTGGGAGGGGAATGTGATCTCTGCCATCAATCACTAATTAAGAAAATGCCCTACAGTCTTGCCTGCAGCAAAGATCTTATAGAGACATTTTCTTAATTGAGATTCCCTTCTCTCAGATGACTTTAGCTTGTGTCAAGTTGACATAAAATTAACCAGTACTCCTCCCTTTAATGTTCAGCACAAAATCTAAAGGCCATCCTTAATTCCTTTCTTATTTAAGAACTCCACGCAAGGTCTACCAAGAAGTGCTGTGCTGTAGGAGCCACCACCTTGCACGCTGCCAACACCAAACTTGTCAGACTAGGAACATGAAACTCTGGGAAGAACAATGAATTCAGAAGAAGCCTCAGCACAAAGAACTGAACAGTGGTGTGGTGAACTCTGATGAGGACTTCTGAACCATGTAAGGTATCCTACCCTTGACACTGCATCCTGTATCCATCAGTTTGGATGTCCAACCACCATGTGACTGTCTTAAAAGAGGAAAGGAGTGGTGGACCTGTTCTCCATGCAGTCATTGGTAAGAGAAGGCATAATAAAAAGTTGGCCACAAGTGAAAACATGAGACTCTAATTGGCTTTCTGGCTGTGTGCTCCCTGCACTGTTATCAATAACATGGGCAGGAGAGAGGAGCAGCCAAGAGGCACTGGTCCTCTATCTGTTCCCAGAATGTCATCTCCTAATTGCTATTGGCTAAGAACCAAGGGCATTCCCCTAATAGCAGTTGGTATTTAGTCAGAAAAATAGCAGAAGAGATTACTCTTCTGAGGAATCCCCAAAGCTAAATATTAATGTGTGTGTGTGTGTGTGTGTGTGTGTGTGTGTGTATAGAGGGTGTGAGGCTTCTTCTCTAAACAACACCCTTACTTACTGAGTCTAATTACTTCTATGTAATGGTTCATGAAGCTTTCACCTGAATGATTCCGTTTGCTTCTCAGAGCAATCCGAAGATAACAGCAGCACAGTGTCAGTTGCCATGTTTATATCATACTTGACTCTCTGCTTCTTCTTTATATTTTATGTCCTTCTGCAGAACACATTGTCACCCTTAAAACACCAGGAGTTTGGCATATGGGTTGCAAAATTTTCTCTCTGCAGCTAAAAAGAAAAGGAGAAATATTTTTAATGATTGTTATATTTATTATTTTTAATTACACATATATGTGTGAGTTTGAATGTGGCTTTGTGCAGATGAGATGCCTGCAGAGGTCAGCCACAAAGGGAATCAGATCTCCTGGAGCTGGAGTTACAGGATGTTGTTAGTCTTTAAACATAGGTGATTGGAACCTATCTTGGGTTCTCTACAGGGGCAATATGCACTTTTAACCACTAAACCAACTCTCCAGTCACAAGAAATCATCTTTTGATGTCACTTATAAATGCTAAATAGCTAGGACAGATCTTGTTCACAGTAGGAACTCAGTAACATTTGCTGTGTGAATGGATCAGAATGAATTATCAAGTTCATCATCATCATCACCACCACCACCACCATCATCATGTATACCCCTCTGGGCCACTGTTAGGCTACTCCACCTGCATGGTGCTCTTTTCTGGGCATGCCTACCCTATTCTAGATCTACAGCCCTCTAAGTACCCTTTAAAAGACATTACTCAAGAGGAAATGAACGTCTCCAAAGCATCATCTGTCCGTTTTCTGTTGTCTACTAGGAATCTTGAAGCTAGGTGCATTGTCCAATCCCGTTAGAAGTCTGTTCCTTCTCTTTCTCTCTGCCTAGTCTCCTTTATTCTAGATATCTGTAGGCTTGCAGAGACATCTCATTTCTCTTTGTGAAGTAGATATGCACCAAAAAAAGGTTAGATTTAGATTAACTATTAAACAGATATAAGCCAATGTGGGGGGAAAAATTACAGGCCACAGCGGTGGAGTCCCAGTGGGTTTCCACACTGCGACAGCTCCCACATGCAGGAGGAACGTCTATGGTTCCAGCACCCTGAGGCTTTGGCGGCAGCAGGCCCCAATGACACGAGGAAGTCCTTGGTTCCAAAAAGTTTATTGTCATGATGGATGGTGGATGAATCTGGAAGTACACCCCCGTAAAACTCAGGGCAGTCCCGAGTTAAATAGGGAGGGAGAAAGGGGGAGGACTGGGGGAGGCATGCTTAATTTGCTCCACCCTCTGGCCTTCATTAGTATGTAAATCCCTAGGCCCTGAGGCCTCTAGTCACACCCACTACCTGTGCACTTTGGGAGGGGCTGTAATGGCCGGCCTACGTGACTGAGTTTTAAGGAGACTAGACTACTTTTCAGGATCCTGGGTTCTTGGGGCATGCCAAACTCCTGCCGGTTCTCAAGCAGAGTCTCGGGGTTCTAGGAAACTGCCCAACCATGACCCAGAATACCCTTACGCAGTCCCACAAGCCAACAGTGAGGAAACAGAGACAGAAGGATTGCTATGAGTTTTGAAGCCAGCCTAGACTATACAGTGAGTTCTAAGGCTGGAGAAATGGCTCAGCAGTTAAGAGCACTGACTGCTCTCCCAGAGGTCCTGAGTTCAATTCCCAGCAACCATATGGTGGCTCATGACAATCTGTAATGGGATTTGATGCCCTCTTCTGGTCTGTCTGAAGACAGCTACAGTGTGTTCATATAAATACAGTGAGTTCTAGAATAGCCTGGGGTACAAGTGAGATCCTTTAAAAAAAAAAAAAGGTTAAACACAAAGCAAGATATTCCTAAAGGAGTTGTAGTTATAAATTATGAAGCTTAAATCATAATCCCTCTTTTTAAAACAAGCATCAATTTACAAAACGTTCAAATTGTAGCAGGCATAGTCTTCCTCTCTACAGCCCCTGACCCCTCGGGTTCCTAAAGGTATTGGAGTTTTAAAGAACTGCTCCAGCTGTTGGATACAGGATCCAGGAGGAGATGAATCATCTTTTCAGACTAAAATAGACATAGATGGACAGAGAGCTTACAGAGATGACTCAAAGACCATGAAAAGGCATCCAGTCTCTCTGCCTGCCTCCCCTGCACATGCTGATTCACTACTAGAATAACTTTTAGGATGCTTGCTTCACTGAGATAGCCTAGGCTGGCCTCAAACTCAGGAATGACCTTGAACCTCTATTTCCCAAATGCCGGGATTGTTACAGGCATACGCTACTATGCTCAATTTCTGAGGTGCTGGGGTTGAACCCAGGACCTTTACCAATTGAGCCAAACCATCAGCCCTTAAAGGCATTTACATCTTTATCTTTATTCTGCTGATCTCCAACCTGGCACTCACCCTGGAACAGTGGTAGCTTTCTCCTGTGGGTATCTATGGGACTCCTGTGCTTCTTGCAAGACTAAGTTCTGCTAATGGCTGGTGCAGCGCCTGCTTTCTGTCTGCCTTTGTTACATAGATGAGGTTCAGTTTTATTTTTAGTGTTTCTGTTGAATATTGAGTGTTTTAATAGCTGTGAAGCTTCACTGAGTTTGAGGAGAGCTCGAGATCTGAGATGCTAAATTGGGTCAGCAACAATGTCTAGCAGAAAATGAGGGTCTTGCGTTTAGCCCTCCTTTTCCTCCTTGATAATGAAGAGCTGATGGTTACTGCTAATGTGACTCTTACACTGGGAACTCTGCAGTGGTCGAGGGTAATTCATCATTAATTAATGGGCCATCTTTTCAACCTGTCCCTGTTTAATCAAAAGAGCTGGGGAAGATTGAAGCCCAGGCGTGGCTGGAGGTTGGGATAATACAAGGAGAGAAATTAACTGCTGGTCTTTTTCAGAGTGGGCATGATTTTTTCCTTGTAAAATCGTGAGGATGTGAAAATTGTTTGCACATGGGACAGCCAGGTCCTGCACCCTGGGATCTAATTGCTGTCCTGTCTTTTAAAACTATTTCATTAGCATATATTAATTATACACAATAATGGGTTCATTGAGACACTTGTGCACATGTTCACGGTATGTTTCTATCAAGTTCATTCTCCTGTTTGTTAGTTATATGGACCCATCCCTTCCCAGATCCCTCCTATCCCTGAGCAGGCTTCCTTCTACTTCCATTCCTTTTTAAAGTGACTTTGATTGTTGAGTGTTAATTGTTAACTTGATAGAATCTATAGTGAACTGGAAGACAAGTCTTGGGGCCTCCCTTTGGAGAATAACCTGATTGCTACTGTGGGTGGCACCATTCCCTGGCTGGATCCTGAACTGTATAAAAAGGAGAAAGGGGGCTGAGTGGCAGCTCATATTCACCTCTGTCCATTTCCAAGCTCCTGCTACCATGATGGACTGTGCCTAAATTGTGAGCCAGAATTAGCCCTCTCTCCCTTAAGTTGCTTTTGCAGCATATTTTATCACAGCAATAGTAACTGAAACAGTGACCTAGTGAGTTTCATTAGGCTTGCTTATAGGAATCAGGAGGAGGCATTGCTTATGAGAACATCAGCATAAACCAGTGGTTACCCCCCTGAGGTTGATGTCTCCCCCTCTCCTATCAGGAATTACTCATGAATTAATTCTCAGGGAGGCTGTAGGGCTAATATCTGTCTTTAGAAAGGTTTACTGAACTAATTAGGATTCATATTTTGGATCCTTTGTGTAGGACCCAAATTACTGAACATTATAGGCTAATGTCTTGCTTTTCCAAGAGATTTTTATTGAGATAATATACATAACATAAAATGGCCATATCCACCATTTCCAAGGGCGCATTTTGGCGGTATTATGGGAAATCATGTTTGTGCAGTCCCCACCACATCTCTCGAGAACATCCTGCTCATCTCAAAATGAAGCTTGTACTGTCCTCTTTTGTCTCTCATCCCCAGGTCCTGGAAACCACTATTGTTACCTCGATGGACTTGACATGTTCTGGGTATCTTGCATGAATAAAATCCCTTTCTGTTCATCTGCAACTCATATCAGAATGTCTGAAAGATCCATTGAGGTTGGAGCATAAAATTCAGTAATATTTTCTCTCTCTCTTATTTTCTCTCTTTCTATATGTGTCAATCTATACCACTATCAACAGAAACGTGGAGATCTGAGTTATTTATGCCTTTAAATTATTGTGTATAATTATGATATAGATTTGATGTACAGATAGCTGCATAAACCTCAGTTTTCCATTCCTTCATGCTAATGATCAGAAGTGGTAATTTGGCTACATGGGCATTACATATTTAGATTTTTTTTCAAAAAAACCTTGCATGGTATTTTGCACAGGATTTGGACTGTTTTTATTTCCCTCAGCTATGTTCTGGGGCTCTAATTTCCCCATAGCCTCACCAATGCTTGCTTTCCATTTGTTCGCACACAAAAGACCTTTTGAAAGAGTCATATGGAAACCTTTCTACCACTGTACCAGCTTCTAAAATATATATAAATACATGTATTGAAAGAGTTGAAATAGAATTATCCTATAACAGGAAAACAATGTACCTACAGGACACTATAGGCTAACACAGAAAAAGCCCATTTCCAGGAATGGGCTACCTATTTTGAAGCTGTTGACCAATGGGATCTCACAAAACTCACAAATATTTTAGGCTATTGCCTATGCTCTTCATTGCCCTCTTCTCCCTGCCTTTTAACAGAACCTATTTCTGAAGTTTCTATGTGCCTTAGACACAAAATATAGAAAAATCAAGTTGGTACTAACCTGAAAGTATCATCTAGTCTGTCTAACTTTTATAAAGATGGAAGGTTGTTATACAAGCTTACCATAAAAGAAAATTAGCCTATAGTCAAACACAGCTCTTAACTTCATGGGCTAGAATAACAACTGGCCTGGCAAGACATGGTAAGAGTGGCACAAATGGCATGTGAGTAACCAACTACTTTCTGATCTACAGCCTGCTCCATAAGATAAAACCCATACCTGACACCATTATTAGGGCCAAGAACCTATGACTAGATTAGACAGGCCACAGGCCCTAGAAAAGGTCTAGTACTATTTTATAAAACAGATAGTAATGTGTTATTGCTATACCAAATGATTAGTGGGTTTCTCAATTCTCACTAGAGAAGATTCTTGGAGTAGATAGAAGTTAATACAGAGACACCCAATTTGTCAATTTGCAGATAATAAAAAACTTCACAATACTTAGCCCTAAACTGGATATTGATACAACACCATCTCACTGCAAAGTAAGGGCTTCCCATCTAAGAAGTAGGAAGATTAAAAAACCCAGAGGTGATAGATGGCTTCAAGGGAACAGTGTTTTCTGTCTATAACAGGGCAAGAACTCACAGAGGCTGTGATAGAATCTACAAGATATGATCAAATTCATGCTAGATAAGATCCCAGCATGGAGAATTTTGAGTATGAAGTCCCACTCCTAGATAAGGAGCTTTGAGCAACTGATGGCTGAGTTTGAATGACTATTGCGCTGGCTATTAACTAGGTATGCTTTAGATAAGTTATTCTAATTCTCTGAGATTGGTTTCCTCATCTATAAAACAGGTAAAGACTTCACGTATGGTCACTATAAGGATTGTGTACATTAAAATGCTTTGCATATGTTAAGTGTTCACTACATGATTACTTCCTTCAAAAATCTAAATTTTAGTTTCCTGGCTTCATAATGAGGAAATAAACACTAATAGTTGACTGTTAGTAATGATGAGAAATGAGGGAAAAATATCAACATCAGGAAAGATGCCAATATTAAGAATAATTATTCAGTTGGCAAGAATCATTTGCATCAAACTTTGTTTGTACATCTTGAGAGACAGCCTTTAAGCTATTATGTTATTTATTTTGATAATATACCACTCACAACTTTACCTCATTTCTGGGCATCTCAAAATATTTGTATTAATCCTTGAGAATTTTATATAATGCATTTTGATCATATTCGCCCTTTTCCCCAACTCGTCACAGATCCACACCTCTCTTCTCCACCTAGCCAATGTTTGTACATTCTTTTTTATGTTTTAAAAAGATTTATTTGTCTCTATGCATATGAGTGTTTTGCATGAATGTATATAAATAGATCACCTATTCTCAGTACCCACAGAGACCAGAAGAAGGTATTGGATCTTCTGGTGCTGCAGTTACAGTCAGTTCTGAGCTAATGATAGAACCTGAATAGCCCATATGTTTTCTAAAAATATCAAAAGTAAATCCAAGTCCAATCTATTCTGTCCATATACAATTCTGTATATAACTCTCTATTAATGCATGTCAAACTACCATGAGGCCACATCTCTAAAGAAAACTGACTCTTTGTCACCCGGTGGCAGTTTGTTGCAGCTCCTCAGCTAGAGGTGGGGCTTCATGCTTCACTCACCACTTCTTGGTGGGATTTTGTCTGACTTAGACTTGCATGGGTCTTATGCATGCTGTCACATCTCCCTGAATTCATGTTATGTCTGGGAAGCCTCTATTATCTCTGACTCTTACAATCTTTCAGTTTCCATTCTACAGTGGTCCCTGACCATTGACAGGAGGAAGTGTGATATGAGTGTCCCATTTAAGGATGAAGATCTCACAGTCCTTTATTCTTTACACATTCTTTTAACAAGTTGGACTCTCTGTGCTGATCACCACCTAATGCAAGATGATTCTCTAATGAGGGCTTAAAATTCACTAATCTATGGATATGCCAAAGGTAGGTTTAATACTGTCCGATTAGCAGAATAATAGTAGTAGGTTCTTGCTTGGGGCCTATGATCTATCTAGTCATAGGTCCTTGGCCCCAGTAATGGTGCTATAAATGGGTTTCTTCTAATGGAACAGGCCTTAGAACCACTCAAAAAGTGGTTGATTACTACCATAATATTTGTGCCATTTGTACCAGCAGCTGTGTTTTTCCAGTTGTTGTAGTTTCAAGGGTTCACAGATGGGTAGGAGTGATGATCACTTTTCTTTTCCAGTAGGATGCATAGGACTTTCTAGCACAGTGAAAGCTAGCCAATAAGGATGAAGCTTCCTAGTCAGTACCAGCTTAATTACTCCATATCTTATGATTCAACTATATTGGTTCTTACCATCAAGTTCTGGGAGGTAACCATGAACAACACTGGTAGCCTATAATGTCTAGGGTTTATGGGAAACTTACTGGCTAACAACTTCAAAACAAGAAACCCATTCCTGGCACTGGGATATTTATTTGTTAGCCTGTGGTGTCTAGTAGGAGAAATGTTGCCCTGTTATAAAATAATTCCATTTAGCTGATTATATGTATGCATTGTATATATTTTTGGGAAACTTGTACAGTAGTAGACAGGATTCTATATGATGTTTTCATAGGGTCTTTATTGGTTAGTTATCCATTTCACAGTCTGTCCTCTACCCTGCCTTATCATCACCACACTTAACTCTTATTCCATTGATTTCCTTTAAGCCTTTATACCACTATGTTCTTTTTCTCCCCTCAATAATCCCTCAATGGCATTCTTACTAGTTTCCTTGCCTCTATGGTTAAATGAATACAGGTATCCTAAAATTCAAAGCCAGCATCTTCAGGGAGAGAAAAGATTCTGGATTACCTCACTTCAAATGATTGTTTTTCATTTTTATCCATGTACCTATCCCTCACTTTTCTTAATAGCTAAATAATACTCCACTGTGAAAAGGTACCATGTGTTCATTGTTCATTCATCAGTTTATAGACATCTAGACTGTTCCAATTTGCTAGCTATTGCAACTAGAGCAGCAATGAGCACTGATGAAGCACATATCTCTGTAAGAAGATATGGAGTCCTTTTGGTATATGAATAAGAACAGTATGGCTGGATCGTACGGCAGATCTATTTCTATCATTTTGAGGAACCTCCACACTAATTTCCATAATGATTGTAAAAGTCCACACTACTGCTAGAGGTGAGTTCTCCTTTCTCCTTATCCACAGCAGCATTTGTAGTCATCTTTTTTTTTTTCAGTCTCAGTCTTTCTGGCTGGGGGAAGATGAAAACTTGTACAGATCGCTCTCCAGTTTGAGCAGCACTGTTTGCTGAAGATGCTCTCTTTTGTAGTTGGCTTCTTCAAAAATCAAGAGGCTATAGGAGTGTGACTTACATGTGTGTCCTCAATTCCATTCCACTGATCAATGAGTCTTTAGCTATGTTTCTGTTATGAAGGCTCCATAGTATAACTTCATATCTGTAATGGTGATACTTACTTCCAGCAGAATTTATGTTGCCAGGGTTGTTTTGACTATCCTGGACCTTTTGTGTTTCCCTATGAAGTATATTGTTTTTCCATACTACTCTGAAATTCAAATTTCACACCAACCCTGATATTTACCCCATATTTTATCTAAAATACTCACTTTCTATGATCAATTCACAAAGACGGAAATTCAGAAAGACCCTTTGTACAGTCACATGATGACAAATTGTTTAAATGTATATTGTTTCAATTCTACTTTTTCCTAAATTTTTTTAGTTTAGTTTTTTTTATTTGGTTGGTTATTTTTATTTTGCTTTTTGTTTTGTTTTGTCTCATGTAGACTATACCATCTTGCTATGAAGCTGGTGGTCTTAAACTTTTGATCCTTCTGCCTCACCCTCCCAAGTAATAGGACTGCACGCATGGCTGCCACACCAGGCTTATAAGGTTTATAGATTGAATCCAACCCTTCATACATGCTAGGCAGGCACATCCCAAGCCCCACTCAGCTTAGTCTGATTAAAAAAAAAAAAAGTTTGCCTTGGTTGACATGACCGGAACCTTTAATACCATGACTTGATGAGTATGTTAATAACATAGAAACTCTGTCAGTAGGAGAAAAAGTGATGACATCCCTTGGGAAGTTTTCTTATAAAATTGGACCCATATTTATCGCATGACCCAGAAGCTCCATTCCTGGGTCTCTGTCTTAGAGAAATAAAATTTCTCTTCATGCAACATTCAAATGCTCATGGCTGATTGACTTATAATTTCTCAACACTACAAACAACATGAATATCCTTCAACTCATGAATGAAAGAAATATAAACTATTGTAAGTCCACAAAGAGTACAAAATAGTAGATGATTGACATATACCACACTCTGAATAAACTTTACATTCATCAGACTGCCAAAAAGAGCTTCTGCTCCAAAAGATACCAGTTGGGATGGTCTACTTGAAACAGCCTAGAGTCACTGAATAAGAAACTCTTGATGGGGGAGTCTCTTCTTTGGATTGGCCTGCCTTGGTCAAATTAACTGCTGTGGGAAGACCTAGTCTTCTGTGGAGGCACTATTCTCTGTAGAACAATAGAAAATCAACAGAAGCAGAAGCAGGAACCATGTAGCAGAGGCTCAGTCATCTTTCTTTGATCTTGACTATGGCTGTGATGTGGCAAGTTGTTTGAAGTTTCTGTCTTAATTTCTCCACAGTGACATACGTGGAACTATGGTCTGAAATAAACATTTTTCCCATTAAGTTGGGGTTTGGTCAGGTATTTTTTTTATCACATCAGTATTAAATCTAGGTTATCAGTATACGTTAGTCATAATGATGTCCTGGAAAAGACAAATATACAGGAATATAAAAACAGATTATTGGTTCCTAGAGCAAAGATGAGGGAGAAGGTAGACTGTGAGGTCTGTGGGGGAAGCTGAGGGCATGTGGTTTGATAATGGCTACATCACCTCAGGCATCTTGTAGATCTCATGTAACACACGAGAGTTTTTACTGTGCATAGAGAACGGGAACTGGGAAAAGAGTTGATAAGGCACTTGCCGTGCAAGCACAAGGACCCAAGCTGATCCCCAGAATCTATGTAAAATGCCATTCAGTTGTGATCCCAGCACCAAAGGAACTTGAGCTCACTGAAAAGTCAGCCTATTTGAATCAATAAAGTTCCAGGCCAATGAGAAACCCTGTCTCAAAAGAAAATGTGTACAGTGTCTGGGAAGCATCACTGAAGGTTGATCCCTGCCCTCTGCATGCACCTGCACACAAACATGTACACATACACAAACATACATTCAAGCATACACAACACACAGAGAGAGGCAGAGACAGAGAGAAAGAGAGAGGGGGAGGGAGAGAGACACATGTACACACACGTGCACACACACAAACAAAATTATCCTATTGAGTTCAAAAGGTTGAACATCCAAAAATCTGGAACTCACTGGACAAACTCCCCTATATCTAACCTACATACAGTAGTCCTATCTTGGCAATGCCCTCTTTGCTTCAATACCTTCTGACCCTATGGAGATTGAGGAAAAGTCTACACTTGTGTTTTACCAACTGGATACACAGCGGTGAATTCATATCCTATGTATAAGATCTCAGTGCCTGATATTTTGCCAGGCACAGTTCATTAAGTGCTTGTCAATCTTTTATACTCACAAACTACTAAACATGATTGGTGACCCGATAGCTGCGATGTGTCAACACTTCTTTCTGGTGTCTTCACCTCATTTTAACTCTCGCATGTTTTTCATTATAAATGGCTGGCTAAGCATACCTATAGCCTCAGTAACTCAATTCCCTTTGCTAGTAATGGTTTCCCTGATGGTTATAACAGAACAATAACCATGCCAGAGATAAATATTTCATAAGGAATCCATTGTTATTTATTTATCACTTGCAACATGTGTTCCAAAAGCATTACAGAATATTTATTAAACATTTATAGATAATTTTATGCTACCACTAGCATGTGATATAAATACATTATTAATTCTCTTGAATTGTTGATATATTGAGCCCAAACAAAGCTGCTCCAACTGGGGATCTTGCCAATAAAGTGACTAGGGGAGGAGTTTGCTGCATTTGAAAGCTTCAGAAGTATCATGTGGTTGCCTCAGATCATTTTTTTTATTTCGATTGGATGTTCCATAAATCTCTGAGCCATCCCGAACAGACACACATTAGCGGGGGTTGAATTAGAAGAATTTCTGGTTGTAAAGGGTGACTTCTTTGTAGCTACTGCTTTGGAAGCTGCCTGCAGTAATGCATCAAAACATCAGCTTCCAGTTCATATCAGGTGTCCAGCAGTCTGGGTGATGAGTCTGTCCTCAAAACAAGCCTTCACTCTGGGACTATGCCTCACTTAAATCACTTCTTGGACCTGGATCTCACTCCAGAGACCCCATTCTGGTTGTGCTATTAATCAGGGCTGTTTGACTCTCCAAAGCCAATGTCTAAGTCTCTGGAGGAGGCTCACTCCAGTGGAGCTCACTTTTCTCCTGCCTGCTGCCATACGAGCGGACTCCCTTGAAGGCCTAGCACTGGGAACACTGGCTGTGAGCTGTTACTAATCATGGCTGATCTCTTTTGTCTGGCGGTGTGGTTGAGAGATTCTTATTTCTTCTTTTATAGGCTCCTACATTAGCATGGTGCTTCCTATCCCCAACAAAACAACTAAACAGAGAGAACAGACACTCAGTCTTCACCCTCAGACTGTGCAATAGCTGAACTCTGCCCTGCAACCTGCAAATGAGCCAGTGAGACTTGCCCTCCGGTTAACTTCTGACACTTGATGATATTGACATTAACTAGACACCTTTGAAGATTAAGAATCGATATGCTCGTCAAAGGTTTAAATGGACTGACAGTCTTTGATCACGTCCACGGTCGTGTGAACACCAGATGGGAATCCTCCCATCCCTCCTCCAGATTATCACTTTAAAGACGTTAAATGCTGTGGAGGAAAGAGTAATGCCAATGTGAGTTTTTACAGAAATGCATGAAGATCAAAACACATTTAGACAGATTTCTAAGGGTTCAAAAAGAGACACCCTTTTCTAGATGCAGCCATCCCCAACTGAACAGATATCCTGAGCTCATATGCACCAACCAGATTGCATGTTGTACAGTGAGCAGCCAAAGTCAAGATTCTCCAGGCAACAGGGATCAGAGGTGCCAATGTCAAAAGCATTGTGGTTTGACCAAACCCCCAAACACAGTGAGATTACTTCCTTATGATGATACATGTGCTTCACATCCATTGTAGTATAATGTTCCTAGACATGAACTTAACTAAAATCTACTGATCAGAGAGTACTTAAAGAAACAAGCATCTATATCTATCAACTTCATCTCCTGTATAACTACCTATATCGCTATGGCATAGACATATTTATATCTGTGTATCTAAGTGACATGTACAGATTTATAAATGTTACTCATAAACATGGGATATTTGACAGACATGTTTGTTACAACACAAATACATCTGAAGACCACTAAACCCACAGAATAGAGTCTGAAGACATGGAGTAGAGGTTAATAGCATAAACTGTTCTTCCTGTGGACTAGAGTTTGGTTTCTGGCACCCATGTCAGGCAGCTCACAACCACCTGTAAATCCAGATCCAGGAGAATCTGATGCCCTCCCGTGGTCTGCAGGTACAGCACTCACATACGCAAACCCACAGAGACACACAGGCAAATAAATAAAATGTGTATAAATAAATATACCTGTATGTATATGTCTGTGTGATATACATAGATGCTATTCAGCATCTATAAAAATTTCTATTTTTAAATCACTAAATCTGTGTGTGTGTGTGTATGTTAGAGAGAGAGAGAGAGAGAGAGAGAGAGAGAGAGAGAGAGAGAGAGAGA
>NW_021604753.1:6108461-6154740 GCF_004785775.1 Grammomys surdaster | reverse complement strand
AGAGAGAGAGAGAGAGAGAGAGAGAGAGAGAGAGAGAGAGAGAGAGACTGACTATACCACAAGTGTGTAAGGGCCTATGAAGATCAGAGGAGGGCATTGGCTCCCATGGAGCTGAAATTGCGGACATTTATAAGCTGTCCAGTTTGGGTTCTGGGACCTGAACTTGGATCTTCTGGAAAGTAGCCAGTGCTCCTAACTGCTGAGAGCGTCTCCAGCCCATTATTCAACTTTTAACTTCAGAGATTCTGTAGCGTTTTTCAGCACATAAATGAATCCAAAGGAGGTAAGCCAGGAAGAGAGAGTGAGGGAATACTAGATAAGCTCAGTTACATGTGGAAACCTGCAAATACAAATTCAAATGCACAGAGGAAAAATGCCTAAAACTGTGGTTTCCAGGAGTGGGGAGGGAGAGGAATTGGGAGGGTGAGGATCTAAGGAATGGACATCTATAAGTGGGGTAAAGAGACCTAACAAGTGACGAGAACACTCGTCGGGGTAAGAGAGATGCTCTATGTACAAAGCACTTGCTGCACAAGTATGAAGACCAGATTTGGGATCCCCAACTTCCACACAAAACAACATGTGCATGGTGGTCCTCCAGCAGTCTTCATGCTCAAGAGGAGGAGGGCAGCTCCGCAAGCACACTGGGCAGCTGCTGGACAAACCAAAATGGTGAGCTGAAGGTTCACCAGTAGAAGCCTCAGTCAATACAGTGGAGCAAGATCTAGGAAAATATCTGATGTCCACCTCTGGCTTCTGGGCTTTCTCTGTCCCTGGAAAGAATACAGTGAGGTTGTTCTTGTCATACACACTGCTGGGAGTGGATACATTCACATCCTCAATGTGGTTACCAAGTCTCTATATGTAGATAAAAATATCACAATGAATACATTAAATATTTGCAAAGGTGGAAGTGGGGAAAAAAATAAAAAACACTCTAGAAAGTTGATTGAACCAAACGTAGTTGCTCCAGCATCTCATGAGTGCTTAGATGTATACCATGTAGAAAATCCCCAGTGATTATCATCCAATGCATTTGTTTGGTTACAGATGTGCAATGGTGGATTCTGGGAAAATACAGATTCTAAACTTGAACAGCAATGTCATGTGCTGGGAGGTCAGACTAGAAAGAGAGGCACTTTTACAAAGTTATCAGCATGGGATGATCAAAGCTTGTCCATTTGGCTGTTTGCTTTGCTTGTTTGTTTGTTTGTTTTATGTTTGTTCTTAGCCTGCATTATACATATGTCTTCTCATTTCAGGGCCTTGATCACAGAGACTTGAATTAATATTTGGCCCAAGAGCAACTTAATTGCTTGTAATCAGAATGTGAGGATCCAGGGAAGAAGTAATTCACGCCTAACACATTCCTCACACCCCTGCCTGAGTGACCGTCACACTGAGGGACCGATGGGTGCTATTTAATCATTTTCTTCTTCAATTTTTTTTAAATCAGTACATGGTGCCAAGAATATGGCATTTCAAATACTCATTAGTGCTATTCTCTGGGGTTTATGATAGTAGTTATTAAAGAATGAAGTCTCGGGAGACAGAATGATTCCATGGTCTCTAACAATGACAGAAGTTCAGGTGTATCAACCCCCGTCACTTACAGAGGAATCCAATGGCTAAATTAGCTTTCAAAGTCTTAAACTGTACATGGTAAAGCCCACAAATGTCATGTGGTATATTCTCTGCAGGTTAAATTTAGGTTTCCCCTGCTCCTGCTGCCAATTTGAAAGGAAGGAAAATGTCAGCGGGCATGAGTTGAATCAGAGGGTAGGAGACTGCCGGCGTGGGACCCACCAACGTTGACATTCAACTGCCAAGGCTTGGAGCAGTGCAGGCTGTCTCCAGACCTTCCTGGGTTGCTCGTTAAGTCTCCAGTTTGCTCCAGCACAGGATTGTTTGCTCCAGGTGACTTGCCCAGCTGGGTGTTTCTAACCACCCATTTGCCTCCATGCTAACTGAGTGTGTTTGGATGCAGCCAACAGTCTGCAAGGTCGGTGTTAGAAAAAGCAAGATAAGAAAGAAATGTTCCTAAGTCTTCAGTCTATAGGGCTGGTGAAAAAGAACGTGAGAAGTAACTTTCTTCCTTAAGGAGGAAAGGAGGGAAGATCACAGAGAACAAACATGCTGCCTACCAACTATGTATCCTATGAAATCATCACCAATAGAAAACTTGGGGGATTTCTGAATTTGACTGATTGATGAAAGACTATTCAATCTTTCCCACATGTAGAAATTGGGGGTCTTGGCTATACTTCCTGGATAAAGAGAAGCCAACAGGTAGTTTTGATCCATCATGACTATGCCGGGTTACATTTAAAAGATAAGAAGTTGGGGTCTTAAATGAGGTCACCCTTCATTTGTCTTTCACATGACAAACAGAGTTCAAGGAGCTGAGGTCACGTCTTAGTGAGAACAATGTTTGCTACACAAGTGTGCAGACACAAGTTCAGATCTCCAGCACCTATATACAAGTTGGATGTGGTGCATTTACACAGTGGAATATTATTCAGCTATTAAAAACAGTGACATCATGAATTTTGCAGACAAATGGATGGAACTAGAAAATATCCTGAGTGAGGTAACCCAGACTCCAAAAGGACACGCATGGTATGTACTCACTTAGAAGTGGATATTAGCCATAAAGTACAGAATTTCCCTGAAAGACTCCACAGACCCAAAGAAGCTAAATAAGAAGGAAGGGCCAAGTCAGGATGATTGAATCTCACTTGTAAGGGGTAATAAAATAGTCATAAGAGTCAGATGGAGGGATGGAATTGGGTGGGAGAGGGGAATTTGGGGTCAAGATCAGTTCTGGAGAGAGACAGGAGAGAGGGCCAGAGGACCAGGAGAATGAATGGAAATCTGCAGCTTCTGGGGGTGGGGGTAGGGGACTCTCTAGCAAGTGCTAGAGACCTGGAACGGAGAAAGCTCCCAAGAGTCAATGTGGCTGACCTTAGCCATGGTGCATAGCAGTGGGGAATATGAAACCTGAAAAGACCACCTCCTGTAGCCAGGCAGGAGCCCCAATGGAGTGATAGGGACACCAACTCACTCATAAAACTTTTGACCCCAAAGTTTATTCTTTCTACAAGAAATACAGGGACAAACATGGAGCAGAGACTAGGGAATGGTCAACCAATAACCGGCCCAACCTGAGACCCCATCCCATGGGCAAGCACCAATCCTTGACATTATTGATACTCTGTTACACTTGCAGACAGGAGTCTAGCATAACTGTTCTCTGAGAGGCTCCACCAGCAGATGCAGAGACCCATAGCCAAACATTGGATGGAGGTCAGAGACTCTTACTGAAGAGTTGGGGAAGGATTGAAGGCCCCAAAGGGGATATGAACTCCATAGAAAGACCAACAGAGTCATCTAACCTGGACCCTGGTAGCTCTCAGAGACTGAGCCACCAATGACAGAGCATATGCAAGCTGGACAGAAGCCTCTGGCACACAGACAGCTCAGTCTTCATGTGAGTCCCCCAACAACTGGAGCAGGGGCTTTCCCTAAAGCTGTCCCTGTCTGTGGAATTCTTTTCTCAGTGAGGCTCCCTTGCCTGGCCTCAGTGTAAGAGGATGCACATAACCCTGTAGAGACTTAATGAGCCAGGGTGGGAAGATGGGGGATTCCAATCTCTCAGATGAGAAGGGGTTCAGGGAGGGGGTCTGTGTGGTGGGGAGAACTGGGAGGGGGAAGCATTTGGGATGTAAAAAATTTTGAAAAATAAAAATGAATGAAAAATAAATAGAAGCTGGATGTGGTAGCATGCACCTGCAAACTTAGTGCTGGGGAGGAGGAGACAGAGGAGTCCTAGGCAGTCTCTTACTAGGCAGTCTAGCAGAAACACTGAGATTCAGGTTCGGTGACAGACCCTGCCTCAATAAAAGTAAAGTGGTGAGTTGTAGAAGATATATCTGGTCCTTCCTCCTAGCCCCATGCTTCCAGAAATAAGACTCAGACTCAAAACATGTACCTTGGCATATATACCTTTATATATACCTTGGGCATACAGCTAGGCTCCTCTCTGACTAGTATCATAACTAAAATTACCCATTGGTTTTAACCTACATTCTGCTACATGGTTAGTTACCTGTTGTCAGGTACCATGCGTCCATCCCGTAGGTCGACTCCCATGCCTGGCTCTCTCCCAGAATTCCCTTTGCATCCTGGATGTCCCACCATCTATTCTACCCTTTCTTATAGGTCATACATTTTTAATTGGCAGGTGATGCATCTATGTAACACATAAGATATTCCCTCTATAGTGAGAGATTAAGAAAAAAACTGAAGTCACCATCTAGTTGTGTACACACATCCTGGGTTGGGAACATGAGCAAATAGGAACAATTTTGTGTGATGCTAGGTAGTACATTTGAGTCCCTTATGCCTCTATTTCCTCTGCTACCAGAGTATTCTCTCTGTCTGTCACTACACAGAAGACTCTGCCAAACCACAAATGTACAAGCAGAATGCCAAACAACGAGGAGCCAAATAGATTCCAGAAACTTATTGACACGGTCACAATTAACCCAGGCGCTTGTATTTGTTTTTATTTATTTTGTGTGTGTATGTGTGTGTGTGTGTGTGTGTGCTGTGTGTTCATATGTACGTGTGCTTAGACCAGCCTCAATCATTCTTCCGCAGGAGCTATCCACCTTAGTTATATTTTTAAAATCTTTTTCCTTTATATATTTATTTTATCTGTATAGTGTTTTGCCTGCCTGTATGTTTGTGTGCTATATGCCTGCAGTGTCCATGGAAGTAGAAGAAGATGTCCAATTCCTGATAACTAGAGGTACAGATTTGCTAGCTTCTTTATAGGTATTGAGAAATAAATCTGTGCCTCAGTGCAAGACAAACAAGTGTTCTTAACCACTGGGCCACCTCTCCAGCACACCACTTTGGCTTTAGAGACAGAATTTCTCATTAGGACCTGGAGCTCATTGAAGCAACTAACTTCAGAGATCTGCCTTTCTCCAGCTCCCAACCCCCCCCCCACACACACACGCTGCCCAATTTTTTTTTTAGATTTAAAAAGAAAATAATGTATGTAAGATCAGGAAGAGTGTGCACCAGAGTTCAGGTGTCTGGTGCTGCCAGAAGAGGGCGCTAGATATTCTGGAGCTGGAGTTACAAGTGCTTGTGATTCGCCCAACATGGGTGCTAGGAACCAAACCCAGTGCTCTTAAACACTGATCCAACTCTCTTGCCACATCAGCCAGGCCTTTTTTGGGTTTTAGTTTGAGGATTTGTTGTTGTTGTTGCTGCTGCTGCTGCTGCTGCTTCTGTTGTTGTTTGCTTGGGTTTTTTTTTTTTTTTTTTTTAATGTGGGTGTTGGAGATTGAACTAGAATCTCCCTGCTTGCATAGCAAAGTACTTTACCAACTGAGCTACCTTCCCCGGCCCCAGCACTTGTATTCTTTAAAACACAGATTGCAAAACCTGTTGCTGATCAGCGAACTATTATTGATAGTTATTTGTTACGGTGAAAGCTCCTCCCATGCACATAACACTTTGTAACTCAGTTTTCTGTACAGATTCTAATGCATCCCAACTCTCCCTGGGAGCAACAATTGGGAGGAGTACCATTCTCCCAAATTTCCTGGTGATAAAACTGAAGCAGGACAGCCAAGTGACCATCCAAACTCCAGGCCGGGGAGAGAGACTGATTCATCAAATAAAGGTGACAATGCCTCAGGAATGTCACTTCAAGTTGACCTCTGTCCTCCACATGTGAACATATCCACACACATGTACCACATACCTGAACATACACAAATAGGTAAAGTTAAGAAATAAAATTGCCTGAATTTGGGCATGTGATGGGCAACTGTAACCTTGTAGATTTGGTATTAGGACCTGCAGGCCCACAGCCCTCTGAATTTAGGCCTACCCAAGGCAGAAGCCATCTCATGCTCCACCAAGAGATTCCCTGCTTGGCAGCTAGACCACCATCACTCTCAGCTAAGGCAGACATCCAGAAGTTAGCCTGATAACACAGGACTTTCTCATGCATGCCTCCACACAGTAGGTCTTTTTCTATTAGCTGGCTCCAGGTCTTCACAAAACTTGAAATGTTCGAGTCTCACCTGGGCTTTGAATAATTTTTTTTATCTTTTTCTCATCTCTCAAACACCACATACTGGTCAAATATAAATTTAATTTCTTATTCTCCTGGGTGGCTCAAAACTGGTGGAGGCTCTCTGAGGTGATACCTGCTCTCACCAGGAGCCCCACACCTCCATGTCTCTTACACAGACTTCCTGTGTAAAAAGGAACCTAAATTTAAAATTTGTTGTACCTAAATTTTTTAAATCTGTTTTTTATTTTATTTTATTTTATAAGTAATTCTTATTTTACTATTTATTTACTTTATATCCCAATGACAGCTTCCCCTCCCTCTTCTTTCAGCACCTCCCCCTGACCTCACCTCTCCCCATCCATCTCTACGCCCCTTTTCCCAAGAAAAGTGGGGACTCCCGTAGATATCAACCACCATTGGCATACCAAGTTGCAGTAGGACTAGGTGCATCTTCTACTGAGACTAGACAAGGCAGCCCAGTTGGGGAAAGGGATCCAAAGGCAGGCAATGTAGTCAGAGACAGCCCCTGTTCCTGCTGTCAGAAGTCACATATATAAAGTCCCAGCTGCGAAACTGTTACATATGTGCAGAGGACCTAGGTCCATCCCCTGCATGCTCTCTGGTTGGCAGTCCAGTCCCTTTGAGCCCCTATGGACTCAGGTTAGTCGACTCTGTAGGGTTTGTTTTTGTGGTGTCCTTGACACTTCTGACTCCTTCCTTCTGTCTTCAGCAGGCTTCCCCAAGCTCTGCCTAATGTTTGACTGTGGGTCTCTGCATTAGTTTCCATCAGTTGCTGTGTGAAGCCTCTGTGATGATAGTTATGCTAGGCTCCTGTCTGCAGGTATAGCAGAATATTGTTAATAGTGTCAGGCTCCCCCTCGTGGCATGGGTCTCAAGATGGATTGTGTGTGTGTGTGTGTGTGTGTGTGTGTGTGTGTATGGATGGTGACTGGATGGCTATGCTCAGGTATTCTGGCACACGTGTGGAGGTCATAGACAATGTTTGAGAATTCATTCTCTGCTTTCTTCCATGTGGGCCTAAGATTGAACTTACATTGACACACTTGACTGCAGTTGCCTTTACCCACTGAGCCTTCTGTCTGCTGTTAACAAGGCTGGATGACTTTAGTCATTGTGAAAAGCAACGGGTTTCATAATGAGACTTCATTCAAGCATATCACTCCGTTGAGCACATTCACCACCCATCGCCTTCCTGTTCCTCTCTCCTGCCGCTTGCCCTCTTCCTCTTCCCACATTGTCCTCCCTCCACTTCCACGACCTGTGCATGTGGGCAAATGAAATATATACTCCACATATGAGAGAAAAGATGCAGTATGCACCTGTCCAAGCCTGGCTTGTTTGATGATCTCCACAGCTGGGTGCATTGTCCTGCATATGACATTATTTCCCTCTCTAGAGGTGAATGGGACTCCATATATGTGCTGTGTCTTCCTCACCCATCTGCAGATGGACATCTAGACTGAGTCTGCATCTTGGTTGTTGTGAACACTGTTACATTAAACATGAATGAGCCAGCATCTCTGTGCTGTGTTGATGTGGTCCTATAGACATATAGCCAGGAGTGGTACAGCTGGGTCATATGAACTTTCTAGTTTCAGCTTTTACTGAAGCCACCATACCTGAGGCGTACCCCAGGGCTTGCCTCAGTTCACAATCCCACCATCGATGTATAAAGCTTCCCACTCCCTTACTAAACTTTTTTTACTTGTTTTCTTAAATTAAACTTGGATGAGACAGAGCCTAATTTTAAAAAGATGAAGTACCTGTTCCTTCTTTGCCTGTCTCCTTATCCTTCAAGCCTTCCAGCACATCCCCTCCTTCTGAGCTCCCTTCTGCCTCAGGCTGGGATGGACAAACTAGTGTCTCCATGAACATTCACTGTTCCTCAGCTCCCTGCAGAGAACATACGGAATTACCATTTTTCTGTGTATTTGTTCTTCGTCCCTCTCTGTGGACTGTACTCCAGGTCAACAACAGCAGCTTATTTGAGTTCTGATATGTGCTAGGAATTGTTCTGGGATTCTGAGATGTACAATAGTTCTTCTGGGCATTCCATAGCATACTCTTTGTTACCCTTCAAGGAGATTAGGAAAATGAGATCTCACAGGCACTGTCAAATCTGAGATGTGGCTAGAAGCAATTGGTTCCATAAAATTCAATCTTTCTTTTCATTTCCTTTATTTCATTTTCTTCTCTCTCTCTCTCTCTCTCTCTCTCTCTCTCTCTCTCTCTCCCTCTCCCTCTCCCTCTCCCTCTCCCTCTCCCTCTCTCTCTCTCTCTCTCAGGCTCTGGCTCTAACTGTGACCCCCTCGCTCTCTCTCTCTCTCTCTCTCTCTCTCTCTCTCTCTCTCTCTCTCTCTCTTTCTCTCTCTCTCCCTCCATCTTAGAGAGCACATTTTATATGAGTGTATGTACAAGAAGAGTGGGGGCACACATGTACGTTTGTGCTTTGTGTTTGGATGCCTAAGGTTGATACCAGGAATCATGCTCCATAGTTCTCTCACCATATCCACTGTGGCAGGCTCTCTTAATCAAGCCCAGAGCTCACAAATAGCTCCATAGCTGTCCCACCATATCCACTGAGGCAGGCTCTCTCAATCAAGCCCAGAGCTCACAAATACACTAGTCTAGCCAGCCAGTTTGCTAGTTCTCAGTCTCTGTCTTCTGAGACCAGAACCGTGGGCAGGCTGAATACTCATCCAACATTTATGTGGGTTCTGGGATCCAAACTCCAGTCTGCATCCTTGCATTGCCAGGATTTTAATTACTGATCTGTCTTCCCAGCCCAAATCCAAACATTTAAAATGTGCAGTTCTGGAATTCAGTATAGTTAAAAAGTTATGCAAGTGCTGGGACTATGGTTCAGTTAATAAAGAGTTTGCCATGAAAGAAAGAGGACCTGGGCTTGGATCCCTAGCACCTCCTTAACAGCACTCAACTGTACCCCAGCACTGGAGAAGCAGACATAGTAGATCCCTGAATTTTGTGGAAAGTTAGCCTAATAAAAATCAGTGCACTGCAAGTTCAAGAAAGATCCTGTATCAAAAGTAATGGAGAATTACTGAGGAAAATTCTCAATGTTGACCTTCTGATTCTACATGTATGTCCTCACCCACATGTGTGCATGTGCGTGCACACACACAGACATTATGCAATAATTTCCCGATCTCCATAATATTTAACTTCCTCCCCCACTCATGCAAAAGAAAGTCTCTTCCAATCAGGAAGTCTCTCCTGCTCCTCTTCACTTCCTATCCCCAGCCACAGCTAGCTACTTTCTGTCTCTGTGGAGACATTGCATACAAAAGAATTTGTACACATTGTATATCTTTGCATCTGGCTTTTTTCCAACAATTTAAATATTCATTTCTCTTGTAACAAGTATCAGTACTCCAATTGTATAGCTGAGTAATGTTCCATTTTCTATAGATGTCATAATTAGTTTTCCTTCTATTAATTATTAACTACTTACCTTGCCATTTTTGGCTACCTTGAATTTGATGTTTTTCATAAGGAATAGGTTTTAAGTTATATTGGGTATAAGCACATGGAACTGAAGTTGCTACATTTTCTGATAATTCTATGTTTAATGTGCTCAGAAGTTGCCAAACTATTTTCCAAATCATACACACTATTTTGCATTCTTTCAAGCAATTTATATGAGTTTCAAATCCTCTACATCTTTGACAAAACTTGCCACTGTGATGTTTTTGAAAGGATCTATACTACAGGATATGAGTTGCACAGAATTGAAACTGGTTCTCAACTATATTTTCATAATTACTAGCAATACTAAATTCTCTTCTGTACTTATTCAATTGTGTATTTGTTTTGGACATTTACTGATTCTAATTTCCCACATTAGCATTTTTATTATTGATTTTTTTATTGGAAATAGATGCTTCTCTCATACAATACATCCCAACCACACTTTCACCCCCACACACACTAGCTCCAGCTTACCCCAGATGCACTTCTTGTCCATATCCCTTCAGAAAAGAGCAGACCTCCAAGAGACAACAACCTAACACAACAAAACAAAATGCAATAAGACAAGGAGAAAGCCCAGATATCAAGGGTGGAAAAGGCAACCCAACAGGAGGAAGAGTACCAAGAACAAGCAAAGGAATCAAAGACACACCTGCTCCCACAGTTAGGAGTCCTCTAAACACCAAGCTAACAGCCACATCATGCACACAAAGGAACTGGCGCTGACCCCTACAGGCCCATGCTAGCCCTTTAGTCTTTATGAGCCCATATAAAGCTTTCATTGATTCAGTGGGCTATCTTCTCCTGGTATCATCCATACCATCTGACTCCTATAATCTTTCCACCTCTCTTCTGCAGAATTTCATGAGCTCTGAGGAAAGGGACCCATTGGAGATCTCCAATATAGATTCTTTCTTAACATAATTTCTGGTCATGGTTCTCTGTACCTTCTTCCATCTAGTGCTGAAGGAAGCCTCTCTGATGAAGTCTGGACAAGACACCAGTATGTGAGTATAGCAGAATACCGTTAAGAATCATTTCATTGATTTTTTTTTTTTTTTAGATTAGAGTCAAGTTTGGTTCTAGACTAGAACTTAGGAGTGAAGGCTCCATGCAAGCACCAGCTAGACCTTTCCATGTTCAATGAGTTGTGTGGATCTTGTCCTCAGCATAGCATGCTATTAGTGTGTGGAGAACAACCCTCTGTACTAGTATCAGCCTGGGTTATTTGGGGAACTCCACAGGAACAGCCCCCCTCCCAAGCCAAAACTCAAGCAACCCAGTCCCACCACTGAAAACCTTGCCTGGATACAAGAGATGGCCAGTTCAGTCTCCATGTGGGTGACTAAGAGTTGTCACTAGAATTACCCTCATAGATTCCAAGAAGTTTCCACTGCAGTAGGTCTCCACACCACCTTGCAAATGATGTCCTACCCCAGCCATCTCTCCCCATAATCTCTCTCTCCAAGCCATCCTCCTCCACCTGATCCCTCTCATTCCTGCCCCCATCTGCCACAATCCACTCCAAAATTGATTTGATTACCCCCTTCCTTGGGCTATCTTTGCATCCCACCCAAAGCTTTCCACTTTAAGTGAACTCTGAGTCTACAGATTGTAGCTTAGTCATCATTAACTTATCAGCTAGTATCCACTTATAAGTGAATACATACCATATTTATCTTTCTGGGTCTGGGTTATCTCACTCAAGATGATTTTTTTCTAGTCTGTCTATTTGCATGCAAATTTCATGATGTCATTTTTAACAGCTGAGTGTAAGTGTACAAATGTGTAAATGAACATTTACTTTATCTATTCTTTGGTTGGGAGACATCTAGGTGTTCCCACTTTCTGGCTATTATGAGTATACCCATAAGAAACATAGTTGAGCAAGTATCCTTGTATTAGCATGGAATCCCCTTTCAGTATATACCCAAGAGTTGTATAGCTGGTGAGAAAGCTAGGCTGACTCCATGATAGGCTTCAAATTGGCAGTTCAGGAGACTAGGCCTAAATCTTTGTTCCCAAAAACTGGGCAAGTCCAGGCAAGTTAAGGCCTCAGAAACTGCCCTGCCACTTGGCCTGAGGCAAGGAAAACGGGTCAGCAGCAGTTTCCAGACTTCCTCAGCAAAAGTTTCCAGATTTTCCCAGGCCCCAGCAATGGTTCTGGAATGTCCCTAAAGATTAAGATAATTAAGACCCAAGATTAAGATAGAGGTCACCAACCCCTCCCTAGAATTCCCCTAACATGCTTTAAATTGAACCTGTGAGATCACTTTGGGGTCTCTCCATCTTTGTAAATGGTAGACCTCAACATGTTAAATTTCTTCAGAAAAAAAAAATTCTTTGCGTTTACATACTATTTGATTCCAGAGTATCATGAACCCTTACATTAGGTCTTGTGGTAGACTGATTCCCAGTTTCTTAAGAAACTGCCATATTGATTTCCATGGTGCTGTAAAAGTTTGAATGCCCATAAGCAGTGAAAGAATGTTCCCTCTTCTGCAATCTCATTAGCTTTGGCTGGCATGTGTGTTTTTTTATCTTAGCTATTTGGACAGGTGTAAGATAAAACCTCAGAGTCATTTTGATTTGCATTTCCTTGATGGATAAGGATGTTGAACATTTCTAAGAGTTTCTCAGCCATTTGAGATTCCTCTATTGAGAATTCTGTTTGAATATATACCCCATTTTAAATTACATTATTTGTTTGTTTGCTTGCTTTTTGTTTTGATATCTAGTTTCTTGAGCTCTTTATATGCTTTGGAGTGTGGAGACAGTAAAATTTTTTTCCCATTGATGGTGTCCCTTGCCTTCCCAAAGCTTCTCAGTTTCATGAGGTACCTCTTACTAGTTATCAGTCTTAGTGTCCTTGATATTGATGTTCTGTTCATAAAGTTGTCTCCTGTGCCCACGAGTTTAAAGCCAAGGGTATTCCCCATTTTCTATTCTCTCAATTTCAATGTATCTGGTTTTATGGTGAATTTTTTGATCCACATGAACTTGACTTCTGTATAGGATAATAAATATAGATCAATATGCATTGTTTTACATGCAGATATACAATTTGACCAGCACCATCTATTGAAGGCATTGTCTCTTTCTCCAGTGTGTATTTCTGGCTTGTTATAAAAAAAAAAATCGGGTGTCCATAGGTGTGTGGAGTTATGCCTGAGTTTTCAATTTGATAACATTGATCAATCTATTTTTATGCCAATAATGTGTTTTTTTATTACTATAGTTTGTGAGGTTTTATTACTATAGTATAATGTGAAATCAGGGCTTGGTGATACCTCCAGCAGTTGTTTTATTGTTAAACATTATTTTAGTTATCCTAGATGTTTTGTTTTTCAATATGAAGTTGAGTATTGTTCTTTCAAGATCTGGAAAGAATTGTGATGGTATTTTGATAGGAATTGTGTTGGATTTGCTTATTGCTATGGGTAGAATAGCCAGTTCTACCCTGTTAGTCCTACCCATCAATGAGCATGAGTGAACTTTTACCTTCTGATATTGTCTTCAATTTCTCTCTTCAAAGATGTGAAGATTTTGCCATATAAGTCTTCCACTTGATTAGTTAAAATTACCCCCAAAATATTTTATATTATTTGGGGCTATCGTTAAAGATGATATTTTCCTGATTTCTTTCTCAATCCTTTTGTCATTTGTAGATAGAAGCGCTACTGATTTGTTTTATTTTAGTTAATCTTGTATCCAGTCACTTTGCTTAAAGTGTTTATAAGCTATAGAATTTCCCTGGTGAAATTTTTAGAGTCACTTATATACACTATCATTTCATCTGGAAATGATGATACTTTGACATCTTCCTTGTATCTCCTTGATCTCCTTAAACTGTCTTGTTTCTCTACATAAAACTTCAAATGCTACACTGAATAGATATGGAAAGAATGGACAGCCTTGTCTTGTTCTTGATTTTAGTGGAGTTGTTTTAAATTTCTCTCCATTTCATTTAATATTGGCTCTAGGCTTGCTGTAAATTGTCTTTATTATGTTTATGCATGTCTCTTGTATCCCTGATCTCTCCTAGACCTTTATCAGGAAGGCATGTTAGATTTTTTGCATCCAAAAGGCCTTTTTTGCATCAAATTGTGTATGCTTTTTCTTTCAGTTTGTTTATAGGGTGAATTACATTTACAGTTTATTGTATATTGAACCATCCCTGCATCTCTGAGATGAAATATCCTAGGTCATGTTAAATGATCTTTTTGATGTGTTCTTGCATTCAGAGTGCAAGAATTTTATTGAGTAATTTTGCATCTATTTTCAAAGGGAAATTGGTATGTAATTCTTTTTCTTAGTTGAGTATTTATGTGGCTTTGGTACCAGGGTAACTGTGACCTCAGAAAATAAATTGAGTAATGTTTCTTTTGTTTCTACTTTCTGGAATAATTTGAAGAATATTGACATAATTTTTTTTGAAAGTGTGGTAAAATTCTGTGCTAAAATCATCTGACCCTGGCTTTTTGTGGTTTGGAAATTTTTCAATTGTTGCGTCTATTTCATTAACAGTCATAGGTCTATTTAAATAGTTTACCTGATACTGATTAAAATTTGACAAATGGTATCTATTGAGAAAATTATACATTTCTTTTAGATTTTCCAATTTTTGGAGTCAGCTTTTTAAAGTATGACCTAATGATTCTTTGGATTTATGCAGTATCTATTGTTATGTCGTTCTTTTTGTTCCTGGTGTTGTTAATTTGGATATTCTTTCTCCATCTTTTAGTTAGTTTTGATAAAGGTTGGTCTATCTTGTTGATTTTCTCAAAGACCCAACTCTAATTTTCATTGATTCTTTGTACTGTTCTCTTTGCTACTATTTTACTAATTTCAGGTCTCAGTTTTATTATTACATGAAATCTACTCTTTTTGGGTATGCTTACTTCTTTTTGTTCTAGAGGTTCAAGGTGTGTTGTTACTAGTATGAGTTCACTACATTTTTTGTAGACATAGATAGATAGATAGATAGATAGATAGATAGATAGATAGATAGATAGACAGATAGACAGATAGATTATAGATAGATAGATGGCTATGAATTCTTCTTTGCACTGCTCTCACTGTGTGCCATAAGTCTGAGTATGTTGTGAATTCACTTTTATTGAATTCAAGAAAGTCTTTAATTCCTTCTTCATTTCTGGCTTAACCAATATTTTATTCAATAGAAAACTACCTAATTTCCATTCATTTGTAAGTGTTCTGTTGTTTCTGTTGTTGTTGATAGCCAGCTCTAATCTAAGGAAGTCTGATTGGATGTAGGGAGTTATTTCAATTTTCTTGTACCTGTTGAGATTTGCTTTCTATACAAGTACATGGCTAATTTTGGAGAAAGTTCCATGAGGTGCTGAAGAGGTTTATTCTTTTGTGCTTGGGTAAAATGCTCTGTAAATACTTGTCAGTTCCATTTGGTTTATAACATTCATTAGCTCTAGCATATCTCTGTTTAGTTTTTGTCTGGATAACCTGTCTGTTGGTGAAAGTGGATTATTGAAGTCTCCCACTATCGGGGTGTGGGGGTCAATATATGATTTAAGCTGTAGTAGTGCTTCTTTTGCAAACTTGGGTGCCCTTATGTTTGAGGCACAGATGTTAAGAATTACAATGTCTTTTTGATTATTGGATACTTTATCTACATTTCAGATGTTATCTCCTTTCCTCATTTCCCCCAGAAGCCCCTTATCCCATTCTCCTTCCATCTATTTCTATGAGGGTGCTTCCCCCGCCCCCATCCACCCACTCCCACCTCCCTGCTCTCGAATTCCCCCTCATTGGGGCATCCAGCCTTCACAGGACCAAGGACCTCCTCTCTCACTGATCCCTGACAAGGCCATCCTCCACTACATATACAGCTGGAGACATAGGTCCCTCCATGTGTGGTCCCAGGCTAGCTGTTTAGACCCTGGGAGCTCTGGTTGGCTGGTATTGTCTCTCTCTCCATGGGGCTGCAAGCCCCTTTAACTCCTTCAGTCTTCTTTCTAACACCTCCATTGGGGACCCCGTGATCAGTTCAATGGTTAGCTGTGACCATCTGCCTCTGTATATGTCAGACTCTGGCAGAGCCTCTCAGGAGACAGCTATATCAGGCTCCTGTCAGCATGCACTTCCTGACATCTACAACCGTGTTTGCATTTGGTGATTGCACCTGTGATAGATGCCCATGTGGGGCACTCTCTGGACAGTCCCTCCTCCAGTCTCTGCTCCACACATTGTCTCTGTATTTGCTCCTGTGAGTATTTTGTTACTCCTTCTAAGAAAGACCGAAATTCCCACACTTCAGTCTTTCTTCTTCTTGGGCTTCATGTGGTCTGTGAGTTATATCTTGGGTATTGTGAGCTTTGGGGCTAATATCCATTTATCAATGAGTGCATACCATGTGTGTTCTTTTGTGATTAGGTTACTTCACAGGAAGATAATTTCCAGTTCCATCCATTTGCCTAAAAATTTTATGAATTCATTGTTTTTAATAGCTGAGTAATACTCCATTGTGTAAATGTATCACATTTTCTGTATCCATTTCTCTGTTGAAGGACATCTGGGTTCTTCCAGCTTCTCACTATTATAAATAAGACTGCTATGAACATAGTGGAGCATATGTCCTTGTTATATGTTGGAGCATCTTTTGGGTATATGCCCAGTGGTGGTATTGCTGGATCCTCAGGTAATACTATGTCCAATTTTCTGAGGAACTATCAGACTGATTTCCAAAGTGGTTGTACCAGCTTACAATACCACCAACAATGGAGGAGTGTTCCTTTTTCTCCATATCCTCACCAGCATCTGCTGTCATCTGAGTTTTTAATCTTAGCCATTCTGACTGGTGTGATATGTAATCTCAGGGTTATTTTGATTTGCATTTCCCTGATGACTAAAACTGTTGAACATTTCTTTAGGTGCTTCTCGGCCATTTGGTATTCCTCAGTTGATAATTCTTTGTTTAGCTTTGAATGATTTTTACAACCTTTTATCCTTAAGTAATATCCATCTTTGATGTTGAGGTGTTTCTTGGATGCAAAAGAAGAATGGATTAATTTTTTCCTCCATTCTCATTGTCTGTGTTTTTTAATTAGGGAATTAAGACCCTTGGTATTTAGAGATATCAATTCCAATACTTGTTGATTCTTCTTTTTGTTGTTGCTGGTGGTGATGGTTGTAGTGGTGGTGATATGTGTGTGCATGTGTGTGTGTTTCCCTTCTTTTAGTTTTGCTGGTGTGAGATTATTCATATCCAATGCTTTCATTGGTATAGTTAACCTCCTTAGGTTGAAGTTTTCCTTGTAGTAACTTCTATAATGCTATAATTGTTTGAATTTGACTATGTCATGAAATGTTTTACTTTTTCCATCTATGGTGGTTGAAAGTTCAGTTGGGTATAATAGTCTAAACTAGCATCTGTGGTCATTTAGGGTCTACAACACATCTGTCTCAGTCCTTCTGGCTCTTACAATCTCCATTGAGAGGTCAGTTGTACTAATAATAGGATATACATATATATATATATATATATATATATATATATATGTATATACATAATCTTTTAATGTTTTTATTTGTTCTGTATAGTCAATGTTTTGATTATGTGGTGTAATAGGATATATATACATATATATATTACATCTTTTAATGTTTTTATTTGTTCTGTATAGTTAATGTTTTGATTATGTGGTGAGGCAATTTTCTTTTCTTGTCCAATCTATTTGGAGTTTTGTATGCTTCTTACACCTGTATAGGCATCTCCATCTTTAGGTTAGAAAATTTTCCTTCTATTATTTTGTTGAAAATATTTCTGGGCCTTTGAGCTGAAATTCTTCTTCTTTCTCAATTCCTATTATTCTTAGGTTTGGTCTTTTCTTCGTGTCCCAGATTTCCTGAATGTTTTATGTCAGTATTCTTTTTTTTTTTTTGATTTAACATTTTCTTTGACCACTGTATCCATTATTCTCTTTTCCATTTCTTGTACTCTGTTAGTGATGCTTGGCTCTGTAGCTCCCACTTAAATTCCTATGTTTTTTATTTCCAGAATTTCCTCAGCTTGTGTTTTCTTTATTGCTTCTATGTCCATTTTCAGGCATTGAACAGTTTTATTCATTCATTTCTACTTTTTTCTTTTCTTCGTGTGTGTGTGTGTGTGTGTGTGTGTGTGTGCTCCTGAATTTCACTAAGGAATTTATTGATTTCCTCCTTAAGGACCTCTACTATCTTTATATGGGAGGTTTTAATGTCTTTTTGGTGCTTTGGCTATTTTAGAATATTCAGGGCCTGCTTTTGTAGGATGGCTGGGCTCTCATGGAGATATAGGGCCCTGTCTTTTATTGATTCTCTTCTTAAGCTAGTATTTAGACATCTTGATTTGAAATGATTACAACTCTGGGTGCTTGTTTCTGGACTTGTCTTTGGTGGGTGTTTTGTTCCTTGGTTTCTGTTTGGTCTCTGGATTTTCAGAGAGTGTGATGGCTGTGTGTTGCTTGTTCTTCTAGCCTGCTCAACTGGTGTGTTCACAGAGAGTGCCTGCTGATGCTGGAGGCCATGATTCGCTGAGGGGAATCATAAAGAAATGGTGTATGGGGTCCACAGAAGGTGCAGACAGGGAAAGGAGGCTGTAGCTGATATTCTGTTGCAATCAGATAGGAATAAGGCTGAAAGACAGTGTCTACTTTAGGAACAGAGAAAGTAGAAAAGGTCTGTGGGCAGCTTACCAGGTCTTCTCTATTACTGAATTTTAAATAACTTCCCATCTACGAATATGAGCTGTCTTTCTATTTACATCATCTCTAATTTTTTCAACAACTATTTTGTACTTTTGTTGGGCAAATCTTATTGTTCTTTCAAATTTTCCTAAGTAATTTGTTTCTGTTTATTTAAAAGTACTTTGTACAATATATTTTGATCATATACTTTCCCCTCCCCAACTCCTCCTAGATCCTCCCCACCTCCCTAAGCCTTCCAACTTTACGTTCTTTTTCTTTCTTTCTCAGAAACAAAATGAAACAAAATAAAATAAAATAGGTGTGTGGGTCTTCAGTTCCATTCCACTGACCAGTGTGTCTGTTTTTATGCCAATACCCATGAAGTTTTTATTACAACAGCTCTGTAGTGCAGCTTGAAATTAGGAATGATGATACCTTCAGATACCGGACAAAGTCTCAAGTGAATGGATTGGGACACCAACTCACCCACAAAATCTTTAACCTACAGGTTGTCTTGCCTGCAGAGTGTTCTGGGACCAGAAATTAGAATAATAATCATCAGAGAAACCAGAAACTTTTCATCCAGAAACTGATGGGAACAGATGCAGAACCCCAAAACAAACATTAGGATGTGCTCAGGGAGTTCTGTTGAAGAGGAAGAGAAAGGTCAGAGGAAGCAGAGATGTCAGGGCTACCACAAGAACACTAGCCACAAAACCTAGTGACTGAGACTCAGGGAGCCTGTAGGGGTCTGATCCAGGTCCTCTAGACACATGGGAAGGCTGAGTAGCTTGCTCTTCCTATGGGATTTCAAATAGTGCAAGTGGAGACTGTCTCTGACTCTTTTGTGTGTTTGTGGAACCCTTCTCCTACCTGGGTTGCCTGGTTCAGCCTTAATGTGATGGTATATTGCGGGAAAATGATTAGCTCACATGTGGGCGTGGGTTCTTGAATCTTGTTGGGCTGTTGTGATTCCCAAGGCTCCAAAGAGACTGAAACACAGGAATCTTGACTGAGTTCATTCCACGATCGGCACTGGGCAGGTGCTACGGGGCCCTGCCCTTTGGGGGAGTCCTCACTCAGTCGGTAGTTACACGGGGGTTCAGAGCTCTTGGATTGGGGATCCCAGGCTAGGTGGTGGCCAGGGACCAACTGGTCTCAAGCCCTTGGGCTCTCAGACGGCTGAGAGGCCGCGGAAGGACAGAGACTGGGGGTGTGTGGGCATTCCACCAGACCCCACAGCCAAGAGAAACAAGAGGAGAGAGAAGAAAGAGGCCCTGGAAGCACCCCAAGGGAGAGACTGAGTTACTGTACTTGCTTAGCAGACTCGTGGCCCAACTAGCTTGCTTGAAGAGGCAGGACCCCATGGGTAGAATGCATAGAGGTCCTCCAAGCAGGAAGTTAGGCACAACAGCTGTGGCAGCTTGGCATTAAAGGCCTTCTTCACGTTTTCCCGTGGCAGGCCCCAAAGACATGAGAAAGTCCATGGCTCTAAAAGGGTTTATTTTCATGGCAGATGTAGATGAATCTTGTAGTACCCCGTAAAGCTCAGGGAAGACCTGAGTTAAATAGGGAGGGAGAAGGGGAAGGGTCTAGGGAAGAGTGCTTAATTGGCTCCACCCTCTGGCCTTGAGGTATCTCATTAGTATGTAAATCTCTCTAGGTCCTGAGGCCTGTAGTCATGCCCTTTATCTGTGCTCTTTGAGAGAGGCTACAATGGCCTTCCGGACTGAACAGTGCAGGTCAATGGAGTTCCATGCCACGTGTTAGGAGCCTAGATTCTGGGAGCATGGCAAAACAGATGCCCCTCCCTCACAGACAATAGACACCTGTTGGATCTCTGGGCTATTTCCAGCCAGCACTTCAACCAAAACCAGCTATCGTATCACGGTCCTACACTCCACTAGGTCAAATGGAGATTTTAGACTGTGTGTTAGGAGCCTGGATTCTGGGAGCATGGCAGAATGGATGCCCATCCCTTGCAGGGTCTCTGGGCTACTTCCAGCCAGTGCTCTACCAAAAACCAAGACCTCTTTCACGGCCCGACAGTATATGTCTGATGTTGTTATAGTTTATTATGCCATGTTTGGTTGATGTCCTTGAGAAGCCTGCTCTTTTTTGAGAGGACATGAAATGAGAGGAATTGGAAGTGGGCTGGAGAGGGTCTGTAATCAGGATATGTGAGCTAAGAATTTAAAAAACAATTAGGGGTCATTTTATTCCTATGTTCCATTAGCAGAATGATAGTAGTAGGTTTTTCCTTAGGCTTATCTAACCCAAGGTCCTTGGCCACATTAACAGTGTCATGTATGGGTTATATCTTATTAAATGGCCCTAAAATCCAATAAAAAAAAAATCGTGGTTGGTTACTCCCATAACATTGTGCCATGATTTAACTAGTATATTTTACAGTCAGGTAATTTGGTAGCTCTTGTAGGTCACAAGGTTCCTAGCTGGGTGATATTATTGTAAATAAATTATTTTATAAAATTATTTTCATTTTGTTTACTGTTTGTGTATCAAAATACAACTGATTGTTATATATTTTATAGATAAATGTAGCCAGAAAATGTTCTTAAATTATTATTATTTTTCTCTTGCAGTTTAGACTTGGGGATGTAGGGGTACAGGCTCATTAATTCCTTTATTCAAGATCATTTCATCACGGTGAATGGCAGCATTACTTTTTCCTTTTATGCTCTAGATGATTTCTTCGTTTTCCTTGATTTATTTGTATACTAAATAGTTTCTTAGTAGAACTTGTAGTTTCTGAAGCAGATCATTGCATAGGAGATGAAATAAAGATTTTAATTTGACAAGATGCTGGCAATATTCAAACTTTAGAAAGATTATCATTCCCTTTGAGCTAAAAAGATAGTTTAGCTGTTAAAGGCTAAGTCTCACAAGCAAAGAGAAATGCTATTATTCTAATTAGAAGTGGAGGGGAAACTGCGAGGAGGAAGTTATAGTAATTTGGGAGGAATGTTGTAAGGAGGAAGAGAATTTAGGGCATAGTGACTGAGGTGTAAGAGCATGGAACAGAGGCAGTGGGAGATTCCCAGGTCCTACTCTGTGTACTTTACAGTGCCATTCAGTGAGATTCCAGCTGGAGACATGGTTTGGAAAGAAAGCACATGAGGCCTAGATGTGCTCAAAAGTCTAAGCTGGTTTCCATGATGAAGCCATCCGGGACAGATGTCCACAAAGATGAGTCAGTGGAACTGGGCTGGGCTCTTCATCTCAAGACTCTTTTCTTAGGGAGGTCAGTGAGACTCAATGGTTATCAACACAGGGAGACTTTCAAACATGCTCTGTTAATATCTAGAATATTGCCATTCATACTTTAAATATCCATCAGGGCGCCTTCTTGTCATGGTCAGTTAAATATGAGTAAATGTCTACTAACCAAGCACAAAAGCTATGAATGTAGCGTGTGTGGGTATGTGTGTGTGTTGTGTGTGTGTGTGTTGTGTGTGTGTGTGTGTTAACATGCATCCTCATGCTTCTATGATGATCTTCAGCAGTGATCCAGGAAGAGATTGTTATGATGCAAAATATAAGTCTAGTTATGAAGTATGAAATCACCGGCTATAAGAGCAATATTTTAATCTATACTGACTGATGAACAACATTGTGAGTTAATGAGGACTCACTGGATTGGCATAATGACTATAAACATAGTAGGTTCTCATAAATAATTAACCCCTCCAAGTCAATATCCTGGGTGGTTCTTTTTTTGCTTTGTGAAGATATAAATAGCTGAACATATACATCACATATATATTTAGATACACTTCTCCAACACACAATAGATTCTCTAGCCACATTAGATGTGTGTTCACTCTAATGCCTCAATAAATTCCTTTCAGAAAACAATGCCTTCCAAGAAAGCACATCTGTCTTCTTTTGTCTAACTATATATTCTTCTTTTCAGTGGTGAATCATAGTGTGTTCCCAGGCCTGCTTTATCTCTACTTTTCTGCACATATAATCACCCCAGATCCAAAGGGCACTGTGTCCCAGGGCTGGAATATCACTTAGCTCTGCTCTTAACATACAATGTGGTGAAAGGGGTGTCAGGTTGGGAGATAAACCTCATCCAGCACAGTTCAGGATGCTTACATTCATCTGAGGAGAGAGAAGGACTGTAATTCTGCACCTTATAAATAGACATATATAGCTCTGCATACATTATTAATATGGGCTTTATTGCTACCTTTATTGAATCCGCAATGGCACTTCTCTTGGGAAGCCACAAAACACAGGAAGATTGCATAGATGCTTGCATTAACCAGGACCACAATAGACTGGGCAAGTAAGTCTGTGCAAACAACAGTGTTCATGTGAGCTGCATCCTATAACTCAAACAACATAATAACAAATAATATGCTCATGAAGCCCCACAGCTGCTATTGAAGTATTTTCTGTATTTCCTCTCCATGTTGCCTGTGCTAGTATGAGAGCAGTCAGAGGAGCTGTGTTTAGAAAAGAAGATACTCTGCAGGACCCACAAGAATCTTTCAGAAAAGATCTAAACACAGACCCAGACCCAGACCCGGACCCGGACCCAGACCCGGACCCGGACCCGGACCCGGACCCGGACCCGGACCTGGACCCGGACCCAGACCAGCTCCACCTCCAGCCCCACCCTTGTCCTTGAGTTCTTTTTCTTGGTATTCTGCCTTAAACAATGCAGGCGTGTTGCAAATGAGAATTTATTTCCTATTTGTTGTGCTTTAAAAAAAAAAAACAACCTTCTTTTGAGACAGTGACTTGCTGTACAGTCTGGGCTGTTCTGGAACTTTACCCTTCTGCTTCTACCTTCTGGGGGTGGGGGCTGGGGTATGTGTCATGGTGCCCAGTTCTTAAATCATATGCTCCCTCTTCATAAAACCCCTCCAGCCCTCCAGTAGCTGTCTCATCTGTCTTTCATTATTTGCCCTGTTCTTAATAATACCTATCTTTATATATCATCTTATTTGTCTCATCACACCTTTACCCTGTGATTGCTTCCATCATGTCTGCCATTCATTACTGGGCCTCCAGTGCTGATTACTCATAGACTGGACTGCACTGAAGTTTGGGATAAGTATCTGTTGAGTCAGTGAATGCATGAATCTCAGAATACCAGACTCAATGGCCATCCAGCTGCTTCAATTCTGTCTACTGTGACTTTCTCTAGATGCAAGCTTCATATAAGGAAGCACTCTGCCCTGTTTTGGTAAAAAACTGGAAATGCTCTTAATAAATGAATCAGGCCTGAGTGCCACTGGTACACCAGTTTGGAGAGCACAGGGAAGGGCAAAATCTGGAATAGGTAGGGTTCATAGTCTGTCTCTTCCCTCCCAGATACAGCTGCCCACCAGGCCAAAAGGGGGTGAAGCAGAGTTCAAAATCAAGTAGGAGCTCAGTCCAGCTGGGAGCAAGTGTTGGGGAGGTGGGGTATGGGAGGAGTCCTTCTTTTATGGGCCCTTTAGGGGAAGGCCTTCTCCAACAATCTTTAATGAAGCAGCTCCCAGAGTCTATCTTAGCTTGTTCATACCCATTTATTGGGGGTGGGTTTGGATGCATACCCTTTATTTGGAGTGAACCAAGGGTCACATAGTTTTGGAGAGAGGCATGAAAATATCCAGGGAAGGAGAAGGTCATTGAAGGCTAGGACTACTAAGGTGGCTCATTAGCATGGAGAGGTGTTCCAGGTACTGAGACTGTGGCTGACTGCCTGTGGCAGCCTGGTTGGCAGTCATCTGGTTACATGTCCTGAGGCAGGCACAGAAATAGGGGGAGAGTTAGACCTACTTCTGCTGGCCTCAGGATGAGATTTTAATCTCAATTTTTGAGATTTCTAGGGTTTGGACATACTTAACCTCACCCATTACGTGACAGTTCCTTTGGTGGCATGGTCCATGTACCTGCCCTACATCATCTAGTTCCAAAAATAGCAGTCAAGAGCTCCTGCTCCTTTGATCTCACTCTGTCTCCTTAAACCCCCACCAGCTTGGATGAGGGTGTAGTTTTGGATAACACTTTCAAAGGGTTTCCCTCACCAGAGACTGGTTTAGCAGAGGACATTTCTGGCCAATAAGAAATGAAGAAAAATCAGCTGAGGCACTTCCTTCTCAACAGCTCTGCCAACTGGACTGGTCAAATTTACCTATGTGCAGCTCTGGAGAGAGCATAGGGGAAGAGGGAAGTAACTTCTTCCTTTTGGAGTCTGTGAAATTTGGAAATGCAGAAGATAAGCTGCCCCAATCTTTCCATCACTGAAAAACCCATGTTATAAGACTTTTCCCAGAGTGATGTGGACAAACATATTCACCCAAGATAGGTTGATAATGGTAGACCAGAGTAAGCAAAGAAAGTTGCATGTCCAGTGAAAGTTTTGGTTATTTACAACAGTATGAATTACTCCAAGACATTTGCCATTGAAAAGTCCTGCCCCAGTATGAGCCACAGCTGCCATTCCTACAGCATTTGCCAGCATCTTGACATCTCCGATAGGAGGCTTTCTCACCAACTATTGTCACAGCTTGTATTACCGTCCCATGAGGCCTTGTAAATCTTATACAGTTCTGGAGCCTGTTAAGTTGTATTTACTTCCTGAGACTTAATACATTTTCAATTCAGAGGACAGCATTGCAGAACAAGGAGAGAGAACAGACTTAAGAGAGTAGGTTAGACAGAGCTTTGTTGGGCTCTTGTTTGAACACAAAGCCACCATGGATGGCTGAAGACCCCCTACCAGTATCCTCCCTCTTCTGAACCAACATTACCTTTGGATGTCAGCTAGTTCTTCATTCAATTAGGTATCACATTCCAATTCCCACAAAAAAAAACCTCTGCTAAAAATAACAATTGCAGTGAATAATAAGAGCTTTAGACTGAGTCAGCCCAAGCTTTCTATGAGAGTCTCTGTTGTTTCAATTTAACATTGCTCTTATAGTCCCAAAGTAGATGCTGGCAGTAGAACCATGGCTATACATGGGTGTGTGCTAATAAAACTTTATTTACACACATAAATTGTGGACAGATTGGAGACATTGAATTGAATGAATTGATGAGTTTATTGAGGTTATGTACAGGCACGTGGGTGATTCACAAGCCTAGGTGACAGCTCAAGAAACCTGAATCAATGGAAAAGTTGGTGCAGCATGCATGCAGCTCCACTGAGGAGTCTTTCTCCTAGATAGCTTTTCATCTGCTCTGTTCTAAAGCTTCTCAAAACCACATGTAACAGACATCTGTTTTCAAGCTATACTGCAACTACATTGTGTGCCCTTGAGGGAATTGCTTACCTCCATGGGCCTCCATGTCTCTTCTGAAAATTACATATAAAATCCATTGTACAGTCCTGTTATAGGCAAGCAATAGAAATGTGTGAAGAACATTCAACACTATGTATCACAGGTAAGGTGTTGAATTGCTATTGTTTTCCATGTGTATGACTTTTCTTATAGCTCTCACTATCTCTATCAAATGAGATGCAAAAAAAACAAGCCTTACCTAGAAGCCATTAGCAATGGTGAAGGAAATACTCAAGGAAGATTAGTCAAGAAGGGAAATTCTCCTCCGTGTCCCTGCATCTCTGTCTTTCTCCATGTCTCTCTGTGTGTGTCTGTCTCTGTATCTGTCTCTATCTATGTCTGTCTCTATCTCTCTCTATCTCTCTGTGTCTCTCTGTGTCTGTCTGTCTCTCTCTCTCTCCCTCTCCCTCTCCCTCTCTCTCTCTCTCTCTCTCTCTCTCTCTCTCTGTGTGTGTGTGTAGAGGGGGTTCTTTTAGCTGTGGCTAAAGCTGCCTCTAATTCCTAAAGGACTTGGTCCACTTAAGTGGATTTGATTGGCATTAATTATTTAAAATGATCATTTATTAATAAATAAAAACTTTATGAATGCCTTGCACTTATTTAGTGTTTTATAGTCTTTTTTTTTATTTTTACTTTATTCTGTTCAAAGAATTTTTAAACTAGGGCACAGACTGTACCAGGAGGCATATGAATGTACTGGGGGTAAGCATTTTTCAATTTGGGGAAGACACTATTATTTCATACTAAAGTCAACTTAAATATATAATAGAGCAGAATACAGAATGCATGTGATTTTTTTAAAGACCGAGTTTGTGACTTCAAAGATATTTCAAGTCAGATAGTCACCACATTGGGCTGTGTCCCAGGTGGCTGTGTCAGGAAGAAAATTAGTTGTGTCTTTTGTCATAGCCCCCTGAAAAGTACTTAAGGAAGGAGAATTTTTAGGAATTCTGTAGATGACTAAACTCTGTAGGAATATGTATGGGCTTGCACAAGGTTGACTCTATGGTGCTGAAGGAGTCTTTAAACCTAGATTTTTAGCCTCCACGTTGTTCACATACATGTGAGTGAAGAGAATCAACCATGAGACAGAGAAACAGAGGGAGCTCCGGGTGCTAAGTACTGAAGAGGATGGAAAGGTGATTAAACCAGGGTCCAGAAAGGCATAAAATCCTTTAAGCTCCACATGTCTTCACTCCAGAAAAATGCCAGTTCCAGCGCCAACTGCATCTCCTCATAATGCAGCTACAACTTCTGTCAGGCACTCCCTCCCAACCACCCGCAGCACCAGGACAGGCAGCAATACGAAGACACGGTTGTGCTTTGTATAATAAAAATGGGATCTGCACGAACCTTTTTATCAACAGCTTAGTGAGCACATACTGTTCATGGTTGGTTTGCTGTGAGCTAACACCCTCCCAGCCCAGATTCCCCTGGAGAAGTCCATGTTTGACAGTAGCAGAAACAAAGCAAACAGAATGTTTTAAGATGTGTCTGGGCCAAGACACCAACAGAGCAAGAGAACCATGCAAGTTATGGAAACGAGAGCGACCCAGACACCTCAAGTCTTACCCATGCAGCTGACCAGAAGACAAGACTAAGCCCAGAAGGCTGATTACTTTTGTCCCCACCTCACTTATCCCTATAAAATTTGCTTTCTTGATGTGAGAATAAAAGCAGATTTCCCAGGATGACTAGTCTGTTGTGTCCCTGATTGTCAGCACTGAACAAGGCACACCATTAAGATCTGATTACTGTCTCTAAGTGTTGGCTTCTGTAAGTGACAGTCAGCATGTTTTACTTATATCTTACTTCCTGCCTCAGTTTCTCCACATGAAATTAGACTATCCCAGTGGACTTGAATTCCGCTGTGGCCACTTTCTTTCCTCCAGCAGGACTCTTTGACTAAAGAAACACAAACCCAGTGAGCCCTGTCCTACACCTGATGCCCAGATCTCTGATTGCAGTGCACAACAGGCCTGTTTATATCTGGATTCTCTGTACTCAACTGAAGACTGCAGTTGGCCTCTTAATAATCTTTATTATAAGGACCTTGTTCTCTTCATAACAGCCACTGTGGTGGTTAATATTAATTGTCAATCTGACAGCATCTAGAATTACATGGGGAAGAAGGCTTTTGGGGGTTTCTAGACAGGTAAAATTTATTTGAGAAGAAACACCCTACATGGGCTGAGATTCTGGGACTTAATAAAAAGGAGAAAAACTGAGCTAAGAACCAGCATTTTTTTCCTCTCCACACTTCCTGACTATGTATGTAGTATGTATGTATGTATGTATGTATGTATGTATGTATATATGTATGTATGTATGTATGTACGTGTATGAATGTATATATGTGTATGTATGTACTATGAACAGCTGCTCCAGTCTTTTGCTTCCTTGGCTTTCTCAATATGAAAGACTAGATTTCACAGAATTGTAAGCCAAAGTAAATTCCTCCTGCCTTGTGCTGTTTCTTGCTAGTTTTTTCTAATGTGTTAATATGAAAGCTAACAAATACAACCACTATCAACAGCACTCACCACCCACCACCCTGCCCGTAACACTAGATGGGAGTGTGAAGCCCAAATCCTGGGTGTTAGCTGCATCTGCACAGGCTTGGGGATGTCTTCAGCCTCTTATAGACATCAGCTGCACCACCCCCAGGACAGAAACACATGCCTCTGAAGGGAGAGCAAAGTAGCTTATGCAAACTGCCAAATGGGTGGGTCAGCATATAAGGGGTTCTCTATCTGCTTTACTTTTCCCAAGTTCATCCACTCCTTTAAGTTTGACCCCTAAAACATTCGAACTCAAGACAAATTTCCTGAAAAAGCCAGCACCAGCTGAGAAACCTATCAGTCTTGTGCTTTGGTGACCAGAGGCAAAGTTGTCTTTCATTTTTCTTCCAAATAAAACATTGCAGTGTATATCCTTGTCCCTCATTTCTAGCTGCAGAGCCTTCTGTGTCTTGCTCTTAACAGACTATCCATGGTATTCTGTCCTAGTCCTTCGAACACTTCTATTTATAGCAGCCATCATTAGCTCTGCAGTCCAAGCCTGGGCCTCCTCACCTGTCCCTCCCCATGTCCTCTTGCTGAAGTTTACTTCAAGGGTTTTCAGGGAGTTCTTTGTAATATTAGTTAACATGTACAGGAAAGCCCCAAGGTCATGTTCCACTCTTGGCACCCTTCACTTTAGATTTGAGAAATCCCCTAAAACTCTCATTAGTGCAGGCTGCCTCACACCTATGAAACTTTAAAAATATCTAGCTAATCAGCCACTTTGCACACCTTCACGCCGGCAGAGTGTGTCTGCTCCCACCACCCCCATTCCTTTCCTTGGCATTACATTTGTGCAGATGAGAGCTGTCAAAAACCTGACTTCCTACAGTATTTAAAATGTAAGGAAAAGAACTGCTCATCTGAAACTAGCATTATCACTTAAAGAGAAACAGAAAACCAGGAGGGAGAAGCAGAAAGTAGAGGGGGAGGGGAAGGAGTCAACAAGACGTCCCTGTTCAGAGTCAGTTTTACCAACTCCCATCACTGCCACTCAGGGCTTTATTCATTCATTCATTCATTCATTCATTCATTTTGGTTTTTCAAGACAAGGTTTCTCTGTGTAGCCCTGCCTGTCCTAGAACTCACTATGTAGACCAGGCTGGTCATGAGCAGAGACCTGCTTGCCTTTGCCTCCCGAGAACTGAGATTAAAAGTAAGTGAGCTTAAGGGATATTGACCACAACAATGGGAATTTAAATTATCACTTACTGAGTGTCTTCCCTTTATAAGATACACATCTCTCTCTTTCTCTCCCTGTTTCTGTCTGTCTCTCCCTCTCCCTAAACCACCCCCACCCCCAAAATACACACAAGTTCATATATCAGAAAGGAGATTCCACAAAAGGCTGATTCCACAAAAGGTGCTATGTTCAAACTATCAATACCATTTTGTGCCTGGGGCAGCTTCTCTGACCATGTTTATCCATTCCCTAAATCTGTGTCTACACCAGAATGCATGCCACCTCCTGGGTGGTAAATTTCCCAGATGGATTCTGCAAAAAACTAATTGTATGGAGAGACTACAGGGATGGTTCTCTCAGCCATCCTTGCTCTGTAGAGATAAAGCAGTCACAGTTCTACAGTGACTGATGAATGGAAGCTTGTGAGCTGCTCACCATCTATGCCTGAATTACATGGGACTATTTGTCAAACACACAGATTCCTGGATATCCCCTGTTGGTATTTCTGTGCAGCTGAGAGGCAATTAGCTCCTGTGGGCTGATGACTTTAAGACTGTGTAGGCTGTTAGAAAGTGGGGTCTAGTTCAAGGTCATGGGTCCTTGAAAGATGTGTATTCATTCCTGTCTCTTCCTCCCTTACGCTCTCAGATTACTGGCTTCCATGAGGTGAGCGACCCTTCAACACTCCATTCTCTGTACCATAACCCTTTCATATTTCTACAGACCCAGAAATGAGAAATTGTGAACTAAGTCCTTCAGAACTGTGAGCAGTTTTTCCTTGAATCTGATTTGCTTTTTTGTCCCCAAGACTTAAAGCAATAGTATGTTCCCTAACAAGTACTGACTCTGAACCTGTGAAGGTAATAGAGGGCACCTGTTGTCGTAAGGTATGAATAGAAGATTGTTATTCACCAGACATCTGAGATCCTCTGTACTAGATCTAAGCTTTACACATGGATGATCCTACCACAGGGACCTGAGGGCTCCTTCTCAAATGGTTTGCCTAACAGAGGAGTTATCAAGGCAAAGGGAGAGAAACTTGTTAGCCAGTAAGCAGGCAAATAATCTGCTCCAAAAATAATGGATTGTGGAGATTAAGGCAAATTCACCTCATAAGCAGCCTAACTGTAAGATTCATACACTGTAAGAATATGATTAGACACATAGATACAATATGCCCCAAACAGACTTGCTAAGAGCTTTGAACAGCAACTCAATGGAGGTGGTTAGGACACAATGTCCCACATTTCTTCAAAATACAGCTTGTTGTAACCTAGTCTTTTAACATGTGCATTTTGTCTTTCTCCTTAACCAGGATAATCCAATGGGGTGTCTTTCATAAATGTGCTAATTCACAAAAGCACTTAATGCAATCCCGTCTGCCATTTTGAATGAAAATAGAGAATGGACATTCAGGTGACTGAATGTTATTTGAACAGTTATAACTGACTTTTCAAACCTTAATAGAGTTTTACATGAAGTGTGAGCCCTTTGAAAACTATGTAGAAAGATCCACAGACACCTACGAGTCCAGGACCCTACAATGTTTCACTATTTCCTTGGGAAATAGACATATCGATTTAAAATTTATGTGTCCGTGTATTGGATGTACATGCTTTTGCAAGTGTGTGCACATGATGGGGAGGGCAGAGACATATGCATGTCTATGCATGTATGTGCATGTGAGAAGACCAGAAATTAGCATCAAACCTCTGTCTTCCTCTGTGTCTCTCCACCTTATTTGTGAAGCAGGATCTCTCACTGAACGTGGAATTCAGATTCATCCAGGCTGCCTGCCCACTGAGATCTAGAGATCTGCTTATATCTGTCTCTTCTGAACTTGGATTACAAACACACACTATCACAGCTGGCTTTTTAAAACAGGTTCTTGAGGTCCAACTGAGGTTCCTATGTTTGTAAAACAGGTACTTTACCAGCTGGTCCATCATCTCCTCAGCTCAAAAGATACTTTTAATGATGCAAATCACAGTCATTCACATGTATTCGGTACATACACTTATAAAAGATATAAAGGCATGAATTTAAGAAGTTGGATCCAAACAAAATATTTGACATTGACATACAGACAAATCCTATAGGTGGTTCCTCTCCATTATGACTTATTTCCTCCAGTGCCAGGTCTTAAACGGACCTTATTTAAATCAGACTTGCTGTTGTTGTTGTTGTTGTTTTAAGTTCTTTGGGTGTCTGTTGGGTCTGATGATGAAATATAATGAAAGACGTGTATAGAATAATATCACACTATATCCAAGTGTTACAGCAACAGATCAGTTTGATAATTGCCCCGTAGGGGAAAGGTTCACCAGACAGTGGCTATTTGGCAGAATGGCCTAATGGAGCTCCTTCTGTGTAAGAAATAGAATTAAGTTGATACGAATTGCAATGCAAATGTTTGATTTGCATTGGATGGGATAGAAAGGATCCTTTATGTGCACTTAATACCCTTGTCCAAGTTGGGGTGGATGGCAGAGACATTTGGCATTTGCCCACTTGATGTTTGGAAAAATGGAGGCATTCCCGCTTTGCAAACAGCCCACAGATACATTAAATAACTCATTTCATGATGGACATCTGGACTCCTCAAACCTGCCAAAAGTGGATAGGCTGCCGGCTGCCTTCCAATTTTATGGCGAGGAACAGCTCCCTTCAAATGTACAAACCGTCACTCTGCAGTATCCTGGCACACTGGGGGCTCATCTGTCCAAGCACGACACACATTCATTTTGATTTTAGGTATGTCTGAGCCCCTGGCTGCATATCCAATACTCCCCACACCTGAGCAAAAAGAGAATCCTAATTAATTAAAGTAAGTATTCTATAAGGTGACTTGACACCTGATTCTTCCATGGTGGCTACTTGAACAGTGACTAAATCCATTAGTGAGACACATAAGTGGATAGTATTATCTGAAAGGAGTCTTTAATTTAGTCATTTGTGTCAAAAAAAATTAAAAGGAATAACAAACTTAACTAGAAATAATGAAACCAACACTGTTCAATGAAAAGGAAAACTTACATGAATGTAGTTCAAAGATCATTCTCTGCTCGCCCTAAGGAGCCATTGGTCAGACACAGTCAAAGTAATTCCCCCCAACTTGCTTGAGTCTACACCTAATTTCCTGTTGCCCACTTTTTGCATGTGCTTTATAATCCTGGTTAGTATGTTACAACAGTGTCTTGCAATAAAAGCTGGGAGAGTTGGTGTTCGCCACCTACTGGCCAGAGAGAAAGCGATTCATAGTCCCATTTTGTTGAACACAAAATTGGAGGTTAATATGCAAACTTTATTTAGGAATCATTATAATAACAAGCCTTCGATGTCAGTGTCCACTTCAAAATTCTGGTTCAAATGGAAAAGATTTACATATATAAATACATATTGATGCATTAAATATACCTATCACCAACTATCAATTTTGTCTCCTGGGATGCATGTTATACCAATAAAAAGCAAAACCTGTACCGGGAAAGGAAAGAAAATGTTATTCACAGAGGCCTTCCATACAAAGAAAACACAAACATGCATGTGTATATGCATGCAGATTTTTACAGACGGGAAGCAAATATTACAGAGGCAAGGACTTTGCAGTTTAATCTAACTTTTTACCTTTTCTCCCATGCAAATATACTATCCAAATTTCTGTGCACAAATGACTAACCACCGTGGTAGGTACTATAATAAACATGCAATTATGGTAGCAAAGATTTTCTTAATTATTTTTTTTTATTTTCTGAGACTATAATAGAAAATACTAACTTCTGTTGAGCATGTAGCGTGAATCTGAAACTGTGCTAAGCAATTTCATATGTTACTCCGTCACCTGTAACTCAGCCTTACTACGCTCTCTGCTGTAGGTACACCAAACTCTTCCTAGCTAAATACTGTGTCTATCAGGGTATGAAGAAATAGTAATGGACTTGCTTTCGTAGATTTTTTTGTGTCCATTGGCCAAGATGTTTATTATTAAAAGTACATTGCTATAAAAATGAAATTAAATGTCAGATTTAATTCACAAGCTCTGATTGTTTTTATTATTTTTATTATTCTTTGGTTTAACAAATACAAAAAATGTTTATTAGAAAACTTTACATGTTTTTGCTTTCATTTTCTGAGTTCGTTGTAACTTTAGCCCAATCACATAATCACAGACTATGTCAATTATTCTACAGAACTCTTCACAAATCTTAGAGACTATCTCCTTTGCAAGCAGCACAACCATTACTGTACTAGCCTGTATAGTCTGTTCTGCCACATACAGTCCTGGGGAATGAACCCTGGGCTTCATGGTTGTAAAGCAATACACCCTATAAACCAAACTACAGCCTAGCCATATCAAGCATCTTTTTGTGCCTCCTTTTGCTTCCTCTAAAGAAAGAAAATTACATCTGTGTTTCTGTCTTCAGTGACCATTATTCTGCTTCTGAACATCTTCAACATGATCCGCTTCTCATTTCTACCAACCTTTTAGACCTGGGAAGACAACTACTTAACAATCAAGTTCTGACTTCTGCTCTTCTCGTCTCACATGTTTGGGACTGTGCAATAGTCCACTTAGAGTAGGTTTCAGGACTACTACAGCAGGAGATAATCATGTAAATTTCCACACCACTGATTTGCTCCTCAACCACCTAAGTTTTAATTCATTTGGAAGAAGAGAGAATAAGCTGGTACTTCAGGATGCAAACAATTTGGTAGTATGCATGATGTACTGGGCCTTTGTCAAGTTCAAGGTCAGTCCCACAGAGGAGTCACTGTTTATTAAGTCAGTACAGTATCCACTGAATGTTGAAGCCAAAGATGGCTGTTTAAGCTCTTGTGCCACATGACTGAGCAAATATGAGATGACCCATCAACTCAAATTCATTCTTAAAGAAATAAGTAACAAACTTGAACTTCCTTAGGCTATAAGCTGAAGCTAGAAGCTCTACCACATCCCCTGCAGCACTTTCACAGAAGTTTTAGACTTGGGTATACAGAGTTGTAAGTTTATACCTAGATTTTGATTCACTGCCTCTTATGATAGGACACTGCAGTACCTCGACATCCCTGAATCTTAGTTTCTTTCTTTGGAGAAAAATGGAGATATGAGAAGATGCTTGACAGGGCCAGGGATAAAGCTTAGTAGGTGATTTGCCTGACATGCATGAATCCTTGGTTTCAAGACCCAGCACAATATAAATCAGATGTGGTAGTATGTGTCTGTAACTCCGGCACTTAGAGGGCTGCCAGTACAACAGGGAGATGCTCATGGTCAGCTTTGGATACAGAGGAAGGTGGAGGCCAGCCAGACTGGAGATGCTGACTTGGAAGAGGAGGAGATAGGGAGGAAGGAAATGAAGGAGGAAGAAGAGGAAGGAGAAGAAATGTGATAAAGAGGCGAGAAAGCATAAATGACATTTAATAAGATTATACATGCACACTGGGCAGCACTTCAAATCTTGTAAGTAAATGTTGGTCATGATTTTGATATGTGCCTACTTGGCTTATAACATCCCAGGAAGATTTAAGCTCAGGTTTTAAAGGGAACAATGTGGAAATTTTTGGAGCTCCCAATTAAAGATCTTGAAACACCATTACAGTGACATCCCCTGGACCATCAGAGTGCATAGAACTCTGCATCATTCAAGCATCATCAGGAGTGGGAGAGGGAATTCCTAGAAGTCAATTCCCTTAATTCATCACTTAACATTATGGTGTCTAGCTGGTGCCTAAACACCTTGTAGCTGGTCATGGTTTTGGTGTGTTACCTCATGATATCATTGTGACCTGAATTCATTTCCAGCCTTTCCCCCAGACAAAACACCAATGCTGTTCTCATTTCTGTTTTACTAACCACATCCCCTCATCTGATACTTGGATAATTTTCTTTGGGTTAATCATATATGTATTCCTATTTCATTTTATTTCACAGTTTGACCAATTTTTACAAATATCATAATTAATCTCAGGTGGAACTGTCAAGGAGCCCAGTGCTTTACACAGCTGGTGCCTAAGCACTAAAACTTATTGTTCAGCTCCTATTGTATGTAACATTCTAGAAGTTACAGAGGTGGAGGAAGTTGTGGTCCTAGAAGGTCCTGCTGGAAGACATACTCAGAAGCCACTGAAGTAAATGTAGCCCTCCCTCTGAGAAACAGTGGTATAAACCTGCAGCATTAGCATGGGAGTCATTCCAATGGGAAATAAGGCCGAAGAACATCTTAGAGCTACCTAAAATGATGCTACCAGCCAGAGCCAGCAGCACAGCATGGCTGTGGTCTACGGTCTACTCCATCACTATTAGAAACAGTGGAAACTGGAATACTATCTTTGCTTGAGCACAACTCTTAAATGCCAGGATCCATCAGCTTTGGAGATTTATCTGTGAACATGAGGTCAACACAGGACTTGAAAGGTTAAGCCTTTAATCAAATCATGGAATTGATCCCTGGCAGGTCAAGTGGATTCCTATAAAATGTGTTCACGCATCATTAACCATCTATCCAATTCTGTGTATGAGCAACACCATTCATTTAAATGGGAGTTGCAGGGGAGGGGTGACTTGCTACAAGACAGAATAGGTTGGTGGAAACCTCAGTGTTTCTTTGTGTTTCATTTATTCATGGAGTTCTGAATCAAGGGGTTCTGTTTTGACCTCATGTCTACTGTTCTCCATGTGTTTATCATTATAGAAGGAAGGCAAGCAATGTGAGCTGAGAAGGGATTGACATTTAGCCAAATCTTAATAGGCTCCCAACAACTGCCATCAGAGTTTTACATCAATTAATTCATGGAACTCTGACAACTAAGTACCTACCTAGATGTCTAGATAAAAATATACTAACAATTTGGCATGTATAGGTAAATGTATGTGTATGCCTAAATATGATGTATGTGTGTATAGTATGTGTATGATATAGATGTATATATGTATGTATATATTATATACATACAACTTATCTATCATAGTATTCATATTATCTAGGACTCACAAAAATATTTAGGATCTATGAAAATGTTTTTAATTTGTTTTAAAAACATAACAATCAACCTTCGGCTAAAGAAAATACCAGATGACAAAATACCATTATCTGTATGTATGTCTCTGTTAGTTCACAGGACCTTTCTACAGTAGTAGACCCCGTGCTTAGGGCTCATGCTAGTTTTCAAGGCCCATGAAAATTATTTCCTTTGTCTTAAAAACAAAAGAAATGGCCATCTGTGGTGGTTTATAGCTGTAATCTTAGCACTCAGGAGGCTGAAGCAGAAGGATTACTGGGATCAGAAAGTTCTTGGCCAGTGTGTGGGCTACAAAGTAAAACCTACTGAGAGAAAAAGAGAGGGAGAGGAAAGAGAGGTCCAGATTAAAGAAAACATCTTAATATATAATGCTAATAATACCTTGTCTTAGAAAAATGGAATTTGGCATTGTTGTTTTATGTAGAGGAGGTACTTCAGAAGCTGTGTGTGGCCTTGCATAACACCACTTCAGTGTTAAAGCTGTTGCTGACACGTTGCATTACACTAAACCAAGGTTCAGCAAGATGAGTCCATACGTCGCAGCTACATAAGAATGTACCAGACAGTCTACATGACCGTTGATCCTTGCTGAGCTCCAGAGACAATGGGTCCTGCAGAAACTGATTGTTTCTGGAGCTCTGTTTGGGGAGATAGAAACAAGAATGCTCACTTCAGTCCAAAAACCAAAGAATTTCAGGTACCATCTGCATGCAAAACCTTTGGGCAAAGAATCAGGTATCCACAGTTATAACTTGCCTTCTAGAGCATAGGAAAGCAGAAAGAAAATTGTAAGCTGAGGAGGCTGTAGGTAGCATGAGTCTTAGAGCTGAGCAAGCATTAACCACCTTCAGGGTCTTTGTTTTTCTCAAGGAAGAATGGAAAAAAAAGTATTCTCTGCCCACACTCTAGCCCAGCTGTCTACAATGATAAATGATGGGTCTTTCTTTAAATTTCCTTTCTGCTCAGCGTGAGGACTGGCCGAGCTGGATATGTACTCGACACAGATAAATGGCTTTGGCAAGCCCACCAGATTGTCCACGTGGCAACAGATGGTCTGGCTTGGAGCTTTTGTTGTGCTAATGCTGAGACTTGCTGCTACCTGATGCAACTATCATTTTATAAACAATGATGCTGCTACCACTGCTTTGTGGATTAATTGTCCGTTTTCCTCTTCAGGACACACCTTGGGTACTGACAGCCTCAGGATGGTAAGAAGAGAACCCCAGTCAATCAGGTATTATGACATCCAAGGAGAACAGACAGAATGGAATGGAGAAAGGAGAGATGGGGACTGTGTTTGGTTTCTATCATGTCATACACACATACTCAAAGGTCTACCCTCAACTCTGGACAATGAGAGAAAATAATTTCCACTTTAAGAGTCGAAAAATGAGATGTATGTGGCTGGGGCTATGATTCAACAACTAAGAAGGCTTGCTACTCTTTCAAACAACCTGACTTTGGCTCATGTTAGATGAGCCATGTTAGATGGCTTACAACTGCCTGTAACTCCAAATCTAGGGAATCTGGTGCCACCTTCTGGCCCCCTAGAGTAGTACACTCATTTGCACATATACCCCCTTCCCCCCCACACTACACACACATTATTTTAAAATAAAAAAGTCTTTTAAAGTGAGACTTTGGGACTTGAGGGTAAACTATCCCTTTGTAATCCTCACTTTTCATTGATGCACTTATATTTTTCTATAATAGTGAATAAGTGGAGAATAAATTAAAAATTTTAAGTGCTTACTATGTTCTGGGGATTCTTTTTTAAAAAAAAAATTTATTTTTTCTCAAATCATACTTCATTTACACAGGGGTTATAAACACAGAAAGGCAGGATGTAGGAAAGGGGATGACACTGGAATGTGTGCGTTCAGGGGGAATACAGATATCTTTCAGAACAGGGTATCACCTGGGTGAAGGTTCAGGGGACAGGTCACTATGAGTGTGCCTACGACTCACTTGTCCCTATCTAAGTTGGTATTGTCTGCCAAGGCTACCTATTTACAAGGTCTATGACTACTCAGGCTTGTAAATTTCCACAAAAGCTGTCTGTTTACAATAGCTTATAGCCATCTATTTCAGTGTTTATCCACAGAGACCCAAGACTTGGTGTTAGTATACATGTATGACAGGCCTATTGCTGACTTTAGGCCTATGGCTGATTTTAGGCCTTCAGTGTGTAAGCAGGGCTGCCCCTGACATCTCCTCCCTTCTCTAAGTATAGACGGGCTGTGGCGAATCTAATCTTGCAAAGGCGGGGATAGAGGCCTGACATCCAGTAATTGAAGGGGACCTTGTAATGCCTCCAGTCCCCCTGTCGTTGTTCAGTGAGGCATGAGGGCCATACCCATCCTGATGTCTTTTTCCTGGAGAGGGGATACTTTTGACATCAACCCCTATGCAGTCAGGCTTGTCCCTCAGGGAACCCAGAGAAATATTTTTAACTTTTATTTATATTCCCTTGCAGTGCTTAGCCTTGCAGCCTAAGCAAGAATTCAGATTGCCAGTCAGAGGGGATTCTGGGTGGCCCCTCTCTGCTTGGTCTAGGGGCAGAAGTCCCCTCTTTTAGGTTGGGTGGAGATGGGTTTTGGGAACACCCTGTATAAAGTAACAACCTCATCTTGAGTCTCGTGGTCCTCCATAGCTAACTTATGATAATGTATCTGAATAGGTTTTGCTACCAAATTATTTATCTGCTGTTTCACAGAGTTAGTCAGCGTATTTGCGGCCCAGGGACCAGCAGAAATAAGCAAAAGGAACCCAAATAATGGTCCCAAGATGGGAGGAAGTAGGGTTGACAACCTTGGAGAAGCTGAAAACCAATTCTTGTACCAGCATTCATCTGTCTCTTTCTCTCTCTGATTTTTCTCAGGGTCTTCACTGATCTATTTCATGCTCTCTTTAACCCTCCCTGTCTTGTCTATGTAACAGCAACATTCTTCTTTAAGTGCTGTACACAGTCAAGAGCTGTACACAGCCTTTTCTATTGTAATAGAGTAAATCAAATCCAATAAGGATCTTTGCTATTTTAGGAGGTCTCTTCAGACAGCAAAACAAGGGATTTCTTCAGATTAGTGATGTCAATCTCTAGCTGTTTGATGTTCTTGTCAGTGGCCCTTCGAAGGTCTGAGTAGTATAAGTTTGGAGGCCTGCATCTGGGTTAGAACTTCTAACAGCAGACATCACGGGTGATTCATTTTTACCTGGAAAGGACAAAGAAGGGAATTCTCAGGGAGATTTCTCTTCCCTGGACGTAAATTGTTATTCATCTTATTTATGATTGGGCCTGGCTTTGTGGGGGTATCTATTTATTTCATTAATCTTTTTGGTAGCCGGTTAGCTGTGCTTTCTGTAGTATCAAACAGGCATATCAATCCTCGGCCCCATAAGGGAACTGGGTCTGGCCATTCCCTTTAAGGGTAAGAGGGTCCTTCCCCATATCTGTGGCAAAGTTTTTGTTGGTCTCGGTGGTGCCAGAGGCAGTCAGCAGCAGATTTGCCATGAGCTTTCCGTTTTAGAGAGTTAAAAGTGAACAAGGCATGATGGAGAGTATTTCAGGGGGACTCCTTCTGGGGGGTACTGTTCCCTCTCTTTTGTTTGTAAAGCAAATTTTTCAGAGTTCTTGTAAAATCATGGCAGAAGCACCAACATTCGCTCCTTCCACACTCAGAGAGTCATGAAGACACTATTTAAAGAAATATAAATCTATATTAATATTCTTTTATCAAAGGACTGTTATAGCACAGCCGATAACTAACTAATCAGACTATATAATATATTGATTAGTAATAGCTTCTACTTTTTGTGAGATTACTTCTCTTTTGTCAATTAATTGTTGAGGAAAATTAGGATTTACATCTCTCTTCAGAATATTAAACAGAGACTTAAATTCTTTTGTGGAGAGCTTAAAATAAGATCTTAGCCAATTAGCATCTCCTAGAAACTTTTGAAAATAATTTAAAATAAATAAACTCTCTCTTTTTTTTAGACCCTTTATCTGTTTTTTTATTGGATATTTTACGTATTTACCTTTCAATGTTATCTCCTCTCCCATTCTCCCCCAAAACCCCTTATCCCGTACTCCCTCCTTCTATTTTTATGAGGGTGTGCTCCAAACTTCCTCCCAGTCCCATCTCCCTGTTCTAGGATTCCCCAACACTAGGGGATCCAAACTTTCAGGGACCATGGCCCTCCACTTCCACTGATGTCTGACAAGGCCACCCTCAATTATCTATACAGGTGGAGACATGAGTCCCTCTCTTTGTCCTCTCTGGCTGGCCGTTTAGACTTTGGGAGCTCTGGTTGAAACTTTTGATACTCCTTCTAGAAAGGACCAAAGCACCCACACTTTGGTCTTCCTTCTTCTTCTTGAGTTTCATGTGGTCTATACGTTGTGTCTTAGATTTTGTGAGCTTTTGGGCTAATATCCACTTATCAGTACCATGTATCTTCTTTTGAGATTGGGTCACCTCACTCAAGATGATATTTTCCAGCTTCATCCATTTGCCTAAAAATTTCATGAACTCATTGTTTTTAATAGCTGAGTAGTACTCCCTTGTATAAATATACCACATTTTCTGCATCCATTCTTTTGTAGAAGGGCATCTTGGTTCTTTCCAACTTCTGGCTATTATAAATAAGGCTGCTATGAACATAGTGGAGCATGTGTCCCTGTTGTATGGTGAAACATCTTTTGGATATATGCCCAGGAGTGGTATAGCTGGGTCCTCAGGTAACACTATGTTCAATTTTCTAAGATACTGCCACACTGCTTTCCATAGTAGTTGTACAATTTACAATCCCCCCAACAGTGGAGAAGTGTTCCTCTTTCTCCACATCCTTGCCAACATCTGCTGTCACCTGTGTTTTTTATCTTAGCCATTCTGACTAGTGTGAGGTGGAATCTCACTGTTGTTTTCATTTGCATTTCCCTGATGATTAGGGATGCTGAACACGTCTTTAGGTGCTTCTCAACCATTCAAGCTTCCTCAGTTGAGAATTCTTTGTTCAGCTCTATGCTCCATTTTTTAATAGGGTTCTTTGATTGTCTAGAGTCTAATTTCTTCAGTTCTTTGTATACCTTAGATATTAGCCCTTTATAAGATGTAGGGTTGGTGAAGATCTTTTCCCAATCTGTTGGTTGCCACTTTGTCCAATTGACTCTGTCCTTTGCTTTACAGAAGCTTTGCAGTTTTATGAGGTCCCATTTGTCAATTCTTGGTCTTAGAGCACAAGCCTTTAGTGTTCTGTTCAGGAACTTCTCTCCTGTACCCATGTGTTCCAGGCTTTTCCCCAATTTCTCTTCTATTACTTTCAGTGTATCTGGTTTTATGTGGAGGTCCTTGATCCACTTGGAATTGAGCTTTGTACAAAGAGATAAGTATGGATCAATTTGCATTCTTCTACATGCTGACCTCCAGTTGGACCAGCACCATTTTTTGAAAATGTTGTCTTTTTTCCACTGGATGGTTTTAGCTCCTTTGTGAAAGATCAAGTGACCATAGGTATGGGGGTTCATTTCTGGGTCTTCTATTCTATTCCATTGATCCTCCTGCCTGTCTCTGCTCCAATACCACACAGTTTTTATCACTATTGCTTTGTAGCACAGCTTGAAGTCAGGGATGGTGATTCCCCCAGAAGTTCTTTTATTGCTGAGAGTAGTTTACACTATCCTGGGTTTTTTGTTATTCCAAATGAATTTTAAGATTGCTCTTTCTATCTCTGTGAAGAATTGAGTTGGGATTTTAATGGGAATTGCATTAAATCTGTAGATTGCTTTTGGCAAGATGGCCATTTTTACTATATTTATCCTGCCAATCCATGAGCATGGGAGATCTTTCCATCTTCTGAGATCTGCTTCGATTTCTTTCTTCAAGAGCTTGAAGTTCTTGTCATACAGGTCTTTCACTTGCTTGGTTAGATTCACACCAAGGTATTTTATATTATCTGTGACTATTGTGAAGGGTGTCATTTCCATAATTTCTTTCTCAGCTAGTTTATCTTTTGAGTAGAGGAGGGCTACTAATTTGCTTGAGTTAATTTTATATCCAGACACTTTGCTAAAGTTGTTTATCAGGTGTAGGAGTTCTCTGGTGGAAGTTTTGGGGTCACTTAAGTATACTATCATATCATCTGCAAATAGTGAGATTTTTACTTCTTCCTTTCCAATTTGTATCCCTTTGACCTCCTTGTGTTGCCTATTTGCTCTGGCTAGGACTTCCAGTACTATATTGAATAAGTAGGGGGAGAGTGGACAGCCTTGCCTAGTCCCTGATCTTAGTGGGATTGCTTCAAGTTTCTCTCCATTTAGTTTGATGTTGGCTACTGGTTTGCTGTATATTGCAAACCAGTATTGTATTTTACTATGTTTAGGTATGGACCTTAAGTTCCTGATCTTTCCAAGACTTTTATCATGAAGGGATGTTGAATTTTGTCAAATGCTTTCTCAGCATCCAGTGATATGATCATGTGGGTTTTTTTCTTTGAGTTTGTTTATATAGTGGATTACATTGATGGATTTCCATATATTGAACCAACCCTGCATTCCTGGGATAAAGCCTACTTGATCATGATGGATAATTGTTTTCATGTGTTCTTTATTCAGTTCGCTAGAATTTTATTGAGTAATTTTGCATCAATGTTCATAAGGAAAATTGGTCTGAAGTTCTCTTTCTTTGTTGGGTCTTTGTGTGGTTTAGGTATGAGCATAATTGTGGCTTCATAGAACGAATTGGGTAGTGTTCCTTCTGTTTCTATTTTGTGGAGTAGTTTGAAGAGAATTGGTATTAGGCCTTCCTTGAAGGTCTGATAGAATTCTGCACTAAAACCATCTGGTCCCGGACTTTTCTTTGTGGGGAGACTTTTAATGACTGCTTCTATTTCTTTTGGGGTATGGGACTGTTTAGATGGTTTATCTGATCCTGATTTAACATTGGTAACTGGCATTTGTCTAGAAAATTGTCCATTTCATCCAGATTTTCCAATTTTGTTGAGTATAGGCTTTTGTAGTAGGATCTGATGATTTTTTTTAATTTCCTTGGTTTCTGTTATGTCACCCTTTTCAGTTCTGATTTTATTAATTTGGATACTGTCTCTCTGCCCTCTGATTAGTCTAGCTAAGGGTTTATCTATCTTGTTGATTTTCTCAAAGAACCAGCTCCTGGTTTTATTGATTCTTTGGATAGTTCTTTTTGTTTCTATTTGGTTGATTTCAGCCCTAAGTTTGATTATTTCCTGCCATCTACTCCTCTTGGGTGTATTAGTTTCTTTTTGTTCTAGGGCTTTCAGGTGTGTTGTCAAGCTGCTAGTGTATGCTCCCTCCAGTTTCTTTTTGTAGGCACTTAGAGCTATGAATTTTCCTCTTAGCACTGCTTCCATTGTATCCCATAGGTTTTGGTATGATGTGTCATCATTTTCATTAAATTCTAAAAAGTTTTTAATTTCTTTCTTTCTTTCTTCCCTGACCAGATTATCATTGAGTAGGGTGTTGTTCAGTTTCCATGTGAATGTGGGCTTTCTGTTGTCTTTGTCATTTTTAAAGACCAGCCTTAGACCATGGTGATGTGATAGGATGCAGAGGATTATTTCAATTTTTTTATATCTGTTGAGGTCTGTCTTGTGCCCAATTATATGGTCTATTTTGGAGAAGGTACCATGAGGTGCTGAGAAAAAGGTATATTCTTTTGCTTTAGGGTGAAATGTTCTATAGATATCTGTTAAGTCCATTTGGTTCATAACTTCTGTTAGTTTCACTGTATCTCTATTGAGTTTCTCTTTCCATGATCTATCCATTGCTGAGAGTGGGATGTTGACGTCTCCCACTATTATTGTGTGAGGTGCAATGTGTGCTTTGAGCTTTAGTAAGGTTTCTTTTATGAAAGTGGGTGCTCTTGTATTTGGTGCATAAATATTCAGAATTGAGAGTTCATGTTGGTTGACTTTTCCTGTGACAAGTATGGAATGTCCTTCCTTATCCTTTTTGATAGCTTTAAGTTGAAAGTCGATTTTATTCGATATTAGAATGGCTACTCCAGCTTGTTTCTTAGGGCCATTTGCTTGAAAAATTGTTTTCCAACTTTTTAATTTAAGGTAGTGTCTGTCTTTGTCACTGAGGTGGGTTTCCTGTAAGCAGCAAAAAGCTGGGTCCTGTTTGCATATCCAGTCTGTTAGCCTATGCATTTTTATTGGGGAATTGAGTCCATTGATGTTAAGAGAGATTAAGGAGAGGGTGTTGTTGCTTCCTGTCATTTTTGCTAATAGTGGAGACATCGTTTGTGTGGTTATCTTCTTTTGGGTTTGATGGAAGAGGATTATTTTCTTGCTCTTTCTAGGGTATGATTGTCCTCCTTGTATTGGAACTTTCATGATATTATCCTTTGTAGTGCTGGATTTGTGGAAAGATACTGTGTAAATTCGGTTTTCTCATGGAATATCTTGGTTTCTCCGTCTATGGTAATTGAGAGTTTTGCTGGGTATAGTAGCCTGGGCTGGCATTTATGTTCCCTTAGGGTCTGTATGACATTTGTCCAAGATCTTCTGGCTTTTATAGGATCTGGTGAGAAGTCAGGTGTAATTCTGATAGGTTTGCCTTTATATGTTACTTGGCCTTTTTCCCTTACGGCTTTTAAAATTCTTTCTTTGTTTTGTGCATTTTGAGTCTTGATTATTATGTGACGGGAGGTATTTCTTTTTTGATCTAGTCTGTTTGGCGTTCTGTAGGCTTCTTGTATGATTATGGGTATCTCATTCCTTAGGTTAGGGAAGTTTTTTTCTATAATTTTGTTGAAGATATTTATTGGTGCTTTAAGTTGGGAATCTTCACTCTCTCCTATACCTATTATCCTTAGGTTTGGTCTTCTCATTGTGTCCTGGATTTCTTGGATGTTTTGTGTTAAGAACTTTTTGCATTTTGTGTTCTCTTTGACAGTTATGTCAATATTTTCTATGGTATCTTCTGCACCTGAGATTCTTTCTTCTAGCTCTTCTATTCTGTTGGTGATGCTTGTGTCTATGACTCCTGATTTCTTTCTTAGGTTTTCTATCTCCAGGGTAGTTTCCCTTTGTGATTTCTTTATTGTTTCCACTTCCATTTTTATGTCCTGGATGGTTTTGTTCAATTCCTTCATCTGTTTGTTTGTGTTTTCTTGTACTTCTTTAAGGGATTTTTATGTTTCTTTAAGGGTTTCTTCTTGTTTACCTGTGTTCTCCTTAAGTTTTTTGATAGTGTTATTTATGTCCTTCTTAAAGTCCTCTATTATCATCATTAGAATTGATTTTAGATCTGGTTCTTGCTTTCCTGGTGATATGGGGAGTTCAGGACTTTCTAATGTGGGAGAACTAGGTTCTGGAGATGGCAAGTACCTTGGGTTGCTGATGTTTATGTTCTTGCGCTTGCCTTTCGCTGTCTAGATCTCCTTTGTGCTATCTGTGCTGTCTCTGACTGGGGCCTGTCTTTCCTATTATCTAGGTTGTGTCAGAACTGTTTGGGATGGGTTTCGCCACTAGGGTTAGAGGTGAGGCCCAAGATCTGCTCAGTGCTCAGGTGGAAACCGGAAGGGGCCGTGCTCCAGGCCAGGAGTGAATTCTTGGGTCCCAGTGGGTCCCTGTTACTCCCTGTTTGGGGCAGGTGTTTCAGCCTCCTTGCCTACGATACTGCTTGGGTTAGAGCTCCTGGGATCCCAGCTTCCTCTGGGTTCTGTGAGGTTGGGTGCAGAGCTGACTCCCGGGATCTGCTGAGTGCTCGGGCCCAGACAGGAAGGAACCCGCGCTCTGGGCCAGGAGTGAATTCCTGGGTCCCAGTGGGTCCGGGTTACCTCCTGTTTGGGGCAAGTGTTGCTGTTTCCTTACCTGGGATGCTGCCTGAGTTAAAGTTCCTGGGGGGGGGGGGGGCC
>NW_021604753.1:6073123-6108361 GCF_004785775.1 Grammomys surdaster | reverse complement strand
GGGGGGGGGGGGGCTCTTTCTCTCGGTTTTCTGAGGTTGGGTACAGAGCTGCCGCCTGAGACCTGCTCTATGCTCGGGCCCAGACCGGAAGTTGTTCTGGGGCTTCTAATACCGTTTCTAGTATTAAGTTATTTTTAGCACTCACAGGAGTAGCACTACAAAAACTTGACTTTTGTCTTTGGCTTTTTTTTTCCAACAGGGATGTTTGTTTTGTTATTTAAGGATCTTCTTACATACCAGATGGTTGCTTTTGCAGAATCATCCTTTGTCAGGGGAGGGCTGAGATGTCTATAACTCTTCCCTTCTATTATATGTTCCATGGCACTTCTTAGAGTCCCAGAATACACAAACTGTCCCCAACCCATAGAACATGTCTATGAAGCAAGCATTACAAGACTTCTCATTTTCAGGTCTTAAAGATCCAACATCAAGAACCTGCTAAGTGGTAGAACCTGAATTCAGGCTTGGTCTACTCAAAACCTGGCCAGTTTGCTCTGGAACTCCTAGGCCCAGTCAACAGCAACACAATGAGTAGTTTTCATATATTTGTTTTTCACTGGAGAGAGAACCTGACAATGATAGGCTATGTAAACCATAAAGAAATCCATTCTATTTCTGAATTTCAGGCATTGATCACCATGGGTAATATATGTGGGAAGAGAACATCGCCACAGTAGTAGAGAGATTCCACTTGTTGTTGAATTAGGAATCACTCCACCCTAAGCTAATGAATTATTTGAAATGTCCAAGGTCATTCCAGGCAGCCTGCTTGATAGGAAAAGATAAATAGACATTAGTGATAAAATATCTGCTCAAGAAAGCTGCAGAATCACCACTGGTGCCTATGATCAGAAGGCTGAAATCCAAAGACACACCCACAGCCCAATCCCAAACCTCTGACCAGGAAGCACAAAAAGAAGAAAGGGGAAAATCCAAGTTGATGAACCTAGCAGATTCATCTTGATACCCTGGTTAATCCATAGATAAATAAATGAAAGAATGAGGCCACTTGTGGTTGTTTATGCCTGAAATTCTGGCACTGAAAGTAGAAAGGTTGTATGACGTCGATCCCAGGAGGGGTCAGCTAGGGTTACAAACAGAAAGCCTGTCTCAGGAAAAATGAAACATTTCAGTGGGAAGATCTAGTTGGTCCAGTTGCTTGTTACCAAGCCTGATGACCTGAATTCCATGCCCAGGGCCCACATGACATGGAAGAAAGCACCAAACCCCAAAAGTTATCTTCTGATTGCCCCACACACCCTGCAGCACCAGCTCATACATGCATACATATGCAAACAAAATATTTTATTGAAAAAAAAGATGATCACAAAATAAGAAAAAAGTTGCAATGAATGAATGAATACAGAAAATGTCATTTTATAGAATCAAGGAAACACAAGTCAGAAACTGAAAAGCCCTGTGTGTTGGTGCCTAAGAGGCAAATGCAAGAAACAATTCTCACCCTTTCACAGAAGGTAGGTGATGACAGTAGTGGCCATTTCATTATCCAGGTCTTCCTTTCTTTCTTTCTTCCTTTCTTCCTTCCTTTCTTTCTTTCTTTCTTTCTTTCTTTCTTTCTTTCTTTCTTTTTTTAACAGTACTAGGGATCAAACCCAGGCCTTGCAAAAGCTAATCAGGGGCTGGACCCACCCCCACATTCTAATTATTCTCAGTTTTGTATAAAGCAAAATCCTTTGGTTTATGCTAATCATGCTAGTATTGAAACAAGATGCGTTTCTTTCTGCCTCTAAAAAAAACTATATCTGCTTGGTACTCTGTAACCCATTCATAATTTGGATATCTTTGATAAAGAGCTATAAAAAATACTTTTGTTTCCTTCATTTACTTGTGGGAGAGACACACAACAGAGGACACTTGAGGGAATTGGTTCTCTCCTGTGTTCATGTAGATCCTGGAGATGGAACTCAGGTTGTCAAGCTTGGCAGAGCACGCTTTTACCCAGTGAGTGGTCTAGTAGGCTCTGACAAAAAACTTTGTAAGTAATTCTAAATATACCCTCACCCCCCCCAAAAAAAAATTAACAAGAAGCCATCAGAGAGAACTCTTAAAAATTGTGATAATGTTGCCAAAGCAAAGCTCTCCACAGTTGCCATTTTTTGAAAGGGGTGTGCGGGGGAAGGGCTCAGTTTCCTTTAAGGGGTTGCCCACTGGGAATTTGACAGCACTCCAGTGGGCACATGAGCAACACAAATAGGGCTAGCTTTGTTGTTTTAGTTTGGTTGGATATTTTTTTTGTTTTGGTTCTCGTTCTCTCCCTCTCTCTCTCTCTCTCTCTCTCTCTCTCTCTCTCTCTCTCTCTCTCTCTCTCATCTTCTGGGGAGAGGTCACAATGGTGGTGGGGGGAGGGTTGTGGACCTGGCAGACTAGGAGGTGGGTATAATCAGGGTACATTATTTAAAATTCCCAGATAATCAATAAAAGTAATATGTTGAAAAAATACTCACAATTGTTTTCAAAGACAGTGCTAATTCATTTTGGATAGTCTAGCCTTAAACTCTGTGATACTGTGAGCCTTATTTTTCTTTCAAAGCAGATTGTAATACTTACTCAAGCATAGGGTTGGTGGTTTGGTTTTTGTTAGTTCTGTTTATTCACTCCTCTCTCCAATGAGAGAGTATACATCTGTCTCATAAGATGTACAGTAGTCTTACTACCTCCTCAGATCCCTGAGTCCTGAGCCAAGAGAGTAGAAAGGGGCTTGTTAGAAGTGAGGTCTTGCCCAGGTCCAGCTGGGGATGATCTGGGGTCACACGGTGCAAGGACTATCAGGAGTGTCCAGGCTCCATGGCCAGCTGGTGAGTTATTGCCCTGGTCCCCATATCACCCTTCTGTAACCTCCTGTGTGTGCAGGTGATAAATCTTAAGGACCAAAGGGAACACAGTCAGGCTTCTCGCCCCTGAATTATGTTTTTCTCCTACATCATGTAGGATTTTATTTTTAATTTTGAAACTTGGATATTTTCTTGAGCTCCACACAACATTTTCCTTCCTAACATTCAATTTTCATCAATTTCCATAACTGAGTGTGCTTGTAAAGCCCAGCTCATTAGAAAATTAGAGCACAGAAACCTTCAATGAGAGGCGGGAGAAGGGAGATAAATACCCATGTGCAAATAAAGGGAAGAAACAAAGGGGTGTGGAGCCAGTGTCTGCAAGAAAGCATCCCATGACTGGGGGTGTGAGCCCACCCTGGAGTTCTGTCCTCAGTAGGTGGGAAGCCCTGTGTGGAGATGCATACCTATACAGCCAGCACTAGGGAGATGGGATCAGGGAAATCGGATGTTTAAGTTTATCCTCAGCTACATAATGAACTTGAGGACAGTCTGGACTAGAGACAGTACCTCAAACAAAGAGTGGGAGGGGGAGAGGGAGGAAGGGAGAGCTAGTCTATCTGTGCTTAACCTTCTAAAACTCCACTAAACTTTCCCCCTTGATTTAAAACACACACAGATATATTTTTCTTTTTCTTTCCCACTGTTCAGGGCTATATTCGGCCATTTTCATGAAAATATATAATATGCTTTGAACATATTCCTCCATAACCTGCTCCCCTCCTTCACCCTCTTCCTTCTCTTATTAATACTTTTCTACTTTCCTGTCATTGACATATGATTCTATGCCTCTTAATTCCAGGACCCACAAGTCAGAGAAAACATGTCTGCTTTCTGAGACTTCACTCAGTTTGCTCTCTATGTTGATCTCTGGTTGCACCAATTGTTTTTTTTTTCTACAAACAGTAGTCATTCTCCTTTATGGCAGAAAAATCTTCATTGTGTCTATAAACCACAGCTTCTTTGTCCACTCCTTTGTTGCTGAACAGCTAAGTTAGTTCCAGAACTTAGCTATTGTAATTAGCTCTGTGATAAACTTGGGTACATAAGCCTCTCTGTAATATGCTTGTTTGGACTCTAAGTAAAAATCCATATAACCATGTAGTATAATGGATCTACTTGTAATTTTTTGAGGACCCACTGTGCTGATTTCCATGGAGGCTGGACTAGTTCATGTTCTCACCAGCCGGGTAGAAGGATTTTCTTCTGCCCATATCCTCGCCTGCATTTCTTGTCATTGTTTTCTTGCTGACTGACAATGATTTATAAATACTGCAGTATAACGGATATCTTGGAACACTTTGGGAAACAATATTAGTTACTGTTAATTAAATTAACTAAATAGATAACACTGCAGCACTGGCTGCCAGCCTCAGTTTCTCTCATGTGTAGGAACTCACACTCAGATCATAAAGGTAATATGGGTTTACCTAGAGGCTTGCCCCAAGGGCATGCCCAGAGAGAATGCTTTGTCTGTTTTCACACCTAGACATGCACTCACCACCAACCACTCAGCACTGACTCAAAAATTGAGTGTATTGTCTGTTAAAAATTAATAATCTCCTTTACAGATTCCTCTTGAAGGTTCATTGCAGAAATTTGCAGAAACAGACCAGTATGAACACAAGTGGGACTCTCCTATAATCATACACTCTCATTTTGCCATTATCCTTCCTTACTGTCTTTTATGATATGAAAATCATACTCCATGCGTCATTTTGGAGCCTGAGATAGTCTACTTAGCACTCCATCAGCATGTAATTCTGTGCCTCCAAAGAACTTTCCAAACGTGGTTCCTAAGCACTGCTTGGGGCTCGATGGTGTGCTGATACCACGCTGCAAATATTTTCCCACTGATGAATATTTTCACCAAAAGTCTATTACTAGTAACACAATAGTTAAAACTTGAACATAGAGGTTTATTAAGTCAACATAAATTTGATCCAAATGGAATTGCTTCAGTAAAGGCTTGTGGGTGGTATGTGTGTGTTAGTGTGTGTTAGTGTGTGTGTGTTAGTGTGCATGTGTGTGTGAGTGTGTGTGTGTACGCACACGCACATAAATATGAAGGCTAGAAATTGACATTATAAGTCTTTATCGACCTAGTGCTTAATTTTTTGAGACAGGATCTCTTACGGAACCTGGTGTTCACTCTTTTAGCTAGACTTGGTAAACGGTGAGGCTCCAGGAATTGCCTTCCTCCCCTCCATCCCATCTCCCATGCTACAATTACTAGAACATGCAACCATGCCTGGCTTTTACATAGGTTTTGGAGAGCTAAACTCAGATCCACATGCTTAAATAGCAAGTACTTTACCAAGTCAACGGAGAAATCAAAGGTGTTTAAAAAAATACTCTTCTGCACAATACTACTCCCTCAGGGGAGCTGCTGCTGCTGCTGCTGCTTCTATGAGTGTGTGTGTGTGTGTGTGTGTGTGTGTGTGTGTGTGTGTGTGTGAGAGAGAGAGAGAGAGAGACAGACAGACAGACAGACAGACAGACAGACACAGACACACAGAGACAGACAGAGAGAGAGGGAGCATGTGTATGTACATATGTGCACATGTGTGAATGTGGTCATTGTGTATTTGTGAGTGTATGGGTGGTGTGTGTATGAGCATATGTGTATTGCATATTTGTTTTGCTTTTGTGTTTACATGTTTGAGAATTTTACTCAATCCTGTATAGTGCAATTGTACTCACACCTAACACATGCTTTGTGTTCATCACAAGCCTTATCTTTGCTTATCCTTCTACATTCACTGGTGAAATTATTTCACTGATGTCTCTCCTCTCTGCTCCATAAAGGTGAAAATTGGAACTATTCGTTTTTATGGACTCCAGCATGCAACAGTGGTAAGTAAGCTAGGTAAGCACTTAGATCTCTCTAAAAGCATGAGTCTCATCATCAGGTTTAAACAGTGCCCATGGGACATGAGGATCTATATTTATCTCCCAGCCCTTTAACCTTTAACTTTCATCATCCCCAATTTTATATATATATACATAAATGTATATATATATATGTATATGTATATGTATATGTATATGTATATGTATATGTATATGTATATACACACACACACATACATGTATTCCCTCTCTATATAGATATCAGGCAGTGTGCCCAGAAAAATGCTTGTTGTTTTGATTGGTGAAAACTGGAGCCCTGTTGTTTTATTTTATATTTATATCTGTTCATCTGTTAGGAGAGTTCAGCTTTTCTCTCCTTTTATTAATATTTGCACTGGATATTAACTTATTAGGTAAATGCTATCTCATATTCTTTGATTTGTTTCAGTTCTTTGTAACTTCATTCTACAGTGATTAAGCATTTCCGTATCCATCCCAAGCCTCTTCTGATATATTTATCTGTCTCTAAGCAAATTCTCTCTTTACTCCCTCCCCTCACTAGGCATGGAATGGAGACACATGACTTTTCATGCTGTTGACATAGCAAAAGTTGTCATTTTTTAAAATGTGTTGTCCATTTCTTAGTGATGGAGCATCTGGAGAAGACCCTTGTGAGCTTATGACAGTTATGTTCCTGGAATGAAGACAGATGAAAGAATTCTTAGAAGAGCAGGCTAGCTGCATCCAGCTGTGTATCAGGGTTCAGATCCTAGCTACATATTCACAAGTCAAGAATATAAGTCAATCTAGCATTTATCATCTTCATTTAAAAATGAAGAGCTGTTATTGTGATTAACTGAGATTACATAAGAATGGAGGAAGGGTAGAGAGAAAACAGAGGAGGAAAGGGAAGAGAGAAAGAAAAAGAACAAAGAAAAAGAAAGAGATAAAAGGAGAGAATTGAGAAGGGGAGGAGAGAGAAGAGGAGGAAAGGAGATTCGAGAGGAGAGGAGAGGACAGAAGAGGGGGGGAAAGGGGAGAGGAGAGGAAGAAACATAGGAACAAAAATGAACAAAAAAGAAAGGAAGAAGGCTTGTACTTGGCCATTGTGGATTATACTTCAACACCGTGTGTTCACTATGCGTCTTCCTCTCTTCCTAGGCAGTCTGTAATCCATCACTGTGTCTTCCTTTGGAAGATGTTATGAAGAGTTTTAACAGCATGGCTCTCTGTTTGCTGGAAGCGGATGGAAGAATTCTCCTTATCTCCAATATTAGAACTTGTAGAAAATCAATACAAGGGTATAACATCCTTCACTATCATACTCGATAATAACACCTACCAGAAAATGCACAGAGACTTTCCACTGCCGGTGCAACTGGCCAGAATGAGAAGCGATTCCCCCATTGATCCAGACAGATAAAGGAAAGCGTATATGTATCTGCCCTCATTAAAAATGGAAGCTTGTCTGCAGCTTCTAACTTGAAAAACTAACCATACAGGGGGTGAAAGGACAGCACATGCCTGAATCTGGTGTCTGGTGTTTCCTTTCTTCTTGTATCTTCAAGAAACCCACTATAAAGACAGCCTTCTTAATGCCAGTAGAAGGCTATACAGTTCTGAACCTTTTATAAATGACATTTGTCCGATACTGCGATTTACTAAGCATGATTGAAAACAACAATCAGGCCACAAGTGATACCCAGGAAAAAAAAGTCAACAACAAAGGCATTAAGAAATGAGACAGCTTTCCAAGGCCATGAAAACTTATCCAAAAGGAAATATATCACTCAGATATTTACAAAAGTGCCGGTACAAGTAAGGCTTTCTCGGTAGCAATGAGTTTTATGTCCTAAAGAGAGTTTGTATCTGGAGGTAATTGTGTTCTGCAGCAGTTTGTAAGCCTGGGCATTTACACTGGCAATTCCAGATTTATAGGAATAGAAGAAATTTCCGTGCATGATATACTGTACAAATTGTATGTAATAACCACAATAAAAAATTTCATTAGGCCTGCTATCACCAAGCACCAATTCCCTCGAGAGAATTTATGTGCAAACTTCAGCTCCGTTTACCATCTGGGATATTCTTTGGAGGATGAGTAGCCCCGGGTTCCTTAGGAAAGGCTAAGGGATATATATTCTTTAGAACTAGCATTTCACAAACAGAAAGCCTTTGTATCTGAAGAGCAAGAACACACACATACATGTTCCTCGGTGGTCTGTTCTCCATCTCACACCTACCCTGTGATCACTTCGGCAGCTGTCCTTAAATTTTGCAGCTCTCAAATCAGAGTTCTGAGTCTGTTGCATATTTTATGCAGCCCATCACTGCAATGTAGATGCAGATTTCCATAGTTATAGGAGAGAAGGCAGGAAGAGGGAAGACAAATTGGGTCATCTTACAGTTTGCAGCTGTGAAATCCATTTCAAAATTGCAGCCTTGCAGGCCTGAGAGGTTTCCCTGGACTCAATGGAGATATTATCATGACATCGCCAAGGAATAGCATTCGGGCCAGGCTGTGCTTCCAGGCGAGCAACATATGTCCCCATAAAACAGCCTCTTTATGACCAGAGTTTCTGTGCATATGTTATAAGCAATGACAACCTGCATCGCATCTTTGGTGAGGAACCAAGAAATCCAAAACCTCACCAGCACTTCTCTGAACGGGAGGTGGGATTGAATATAAAGGATGACACACCTTAGTCCTGCAGCATCCTTCCCTGACACTCCCTGTCACCACCCCTGTGAACGGCACATGTCTATGACTGGCATTGTCTCACTGCTGCTGTTCCCACAGAGTGGAGCAGCCATATCTCTGGCTTCATGCTTGATGGATTAAAAAGTGTAAGATTCAGAGTGAGGAAGACGGGATTTGGAGAGCATTTGGGATTCTTGTCTGAAACTGTATTGTTGGTAGTCACCTCAGTCCAATTTGTAAAAATTTATTCACCATATGCGAGCGTTTGCACTTACCACTGTGTGCAGAAAACTTCATTTCTTCCCAAGAACTCCCCCAAATCAATGAGCTTTGGAAATAAGGGATGCCAAGTTTAAGAGGCTAAAAATCTTTCCTAATGATTGTTGAATGTAGGGGTGGGCGTGACTCGGCAGGCAGAATGTTTGCCCAGTGCATCCAAAGCTCTGGGTGTGATTTACAGTAAGCATTCGCTGGTGTAATGGTGCATATCTGTAGTTCCAGAACTAAGGAGAGGTGAGAGTCAGGTTGATCAGAAGTTCAAGGTCAAATTCACACAGTGAATTTAATAGCAGCTTGTTATACATGAGACCCTATTTAAAAATTGAGCATATACCAGGCACCATGCTACATGGGCACTGAGAAAGATGAGATGGGGTCCCTAATGTACCAGCTCTGACACTGATGGTGAAGTTGTAAGCATCCCTAAGATGGAAGTGCAAACACTCTCACTCCTGGTTCCTGCTCACAGGCCTGTCACTCCTGGCACTGGAAGGGAAGTGTCCCTCAGTCTTCAGTCCTAGTCCTGACAGCTCTGTGTGGTAATGCTTATCTCCACTTTGTAAATGACTAAGATGGGACTCTGCATGCTCCTGAGACTTGACAAAGGTCACATCACTAGAAAGGGACAAAGGCACAACGTAAGGGTCACTTCTGCAAGGGACAGTTCCTCCTGGACCACGTCATGTCACCTTCTCACCTTAGCATGTCAAGCTTCACTTCTGATCTCGATGAATCAGACAATATTTCAGAAGAGTGCAAAAACAATCTCTTTTTACAGAGAAACATCAATTCCTCCATGTTGAAGACTGCCGAAGTTTCAAAATCAAATGGTCTGAGCCTCACTGGATGACAAACATACAAGCTTCCCTAGATTTTATCTTGTGTCTAGAAAATGAAGGAAAGTACCTCTGAAGCAAGTGTCAATGTGCATTTTTAAACATCCCAGTATTCTAGTATTTCTTTTTTTTATTGGATATTCTCTTTATTTACATTTCAAAGGTTATCCCCCCTACAGCTTTCCCCTTCGAAACCCCCTATGCCATCCTCCCCTCTCCCTGCCTCTATAAGGGCCCTACTCCACCTACCTACCCACTCCTGCCTTCCTGCCCTGGCATTCCCCTATGCGGGGGCATCGAACCTTCACAGGACCAAGGGCTGCTACTCCCCTTGATGTCCAACAAGGCCATCCTCTGCCATATATGCGGCCAGAGCCATGGGTCCCTCCATGTGTACTCTTTGGTTGGTGGTCCAGTCCCCAGAAGGTCTGGGGGGTCTGGCTGGTTGACACTGTTGCTACCCCCCATGGAGCTGCAAGCCCCCTTAGCTCCTTCAGTCCCTTCTCCAACTCCTCCATCGAGACCCCACACTCAGTCCAATGGTTGGCTGCAAGCATCTGCCTTTGTATTTGTCAGGCTCTGGCAGAGCCTCTCAGGAAACAGCCATATCAGGCTTCTATCAGCAAACACTTCCTGGCATCCACAATATCGTCCTGGTTTGGCAATTGTATATGGGATGGATCTCCAGGTGGGGCAGTGCCTGGATGGCCTTTCCTTCAGTCTCTGCTCCATACCTTGTCTCCATATTTCCTCCTGAAGTATCAACACTTGGGGCTTCCTTCTATTTCAGCTTCATATGGTCTGTGAATTGTAGCATTCTAGTATTTCTTAGAACAGGTGTGTGTGTGTGTGTGTGTGTGTGTGTGTTCATGCATGTGTGTGTGTGTGTGTGCACGTGTGCGTGTGTACGAAGGTGTGTGTATAACTGTATTTTTGTGTGTTTGGGTGTACACTCCTGTGATAGCTAGAGGCCAACATCAGATGTCTTTATTAATCCCTCTCCATCTTATTTTTTGATTTAAGCATTTCAGTGAAGCAAGGGCTCAATGGTTCAGCTAGACTGGCTGGCCAGAAAACCCGAGGATCCCTCTGTCACCTCTCCCCAAGGATGAGAATATAGGTGTGCACTGGTGTGCCCTGGTTGTTTTATGTGGGTTCTGAGGAATTGAACTCAGGTCCTTGCATCTGTGTAGCATGCACATTTAGCAACTGAGCCATCTCCTCGGGGGGGGGATCAGATCTAATTTGATTTATTTAAGAATAGTTCCCCTCCTAGAAAAGAAACCAGTAGTTTTAAGGTCCAAACTAAATGACAGAAAAATGAGTTTTCTCTAGAATATGGCAAGAATTGCAGAGGCAGAGGTGGCTTTCAAGGAAGGCCAGTCAAATGTGAGGGAATTGCTTTAAACCAAGGGTCTGAGTATGCTCGGTATATGTAATGAGTACTTCTCTCGAGGAAGAATTTGCTTGGTTCTACACTGTGTACTCAGAGCACACTGTAAAAGAATCATTGTGTGGCACTGTGAGGAAAGGGAGATATGATGCTACATTCACAGTCAAGTGTGGAGGACTGAGACAGGCAGGAGTCATCAAAGTCCTGGGCAGTGTGGATGTGGCTGAGGGAAGATCCAAGTTGTCCTTAAAGAAAAGGAAATGTATCACGAATCATTTATGTCATGGAAGTAGACATGAACTGAGGAACTGAAGGAGGTTAGTAAGATTGAGAGAAAGGGAAGATGTAGAAGGTGATCATCAAAAGCCATGATACACTCCTGAGAAAATATATTTATGCAACCTATTACTGTGCACAATGAACATGCCACAATAAAAGTATAAAAACCAAGCATGTGAGTGTTTCCAGAAAGAGGAGAGTGTAACTGAAGTCATCACTGGAATACAGAAAAGGGGAGTAGTAGAGGCCATGACTCAGATGTAAAGTGGGAAATATTGAATAAAAACCAAGAGGCATTGAAGGTCAGGCTGAAAGATCTCAACTTTATCCTATAGATGAATACAGATGAGGCACTGGCTATGTACAGGAGGCATATTATGTAAGCTCTCTCTATTGCAAATGATGAGAAACTTATAAGTTAAAGGAAGTGGTAGAGGAAAATGTAGAGGAAAAGGAAGAAGAGGAAGAAGATGAGCATGAGAAGAGAGCAGGAAAAAGGAGATGAAGAAGAGAAGGTATAGCAGGGGGAAACAGAAGAAATGTTATTTGTTGATTTCAATGGAAGCAAGGGTATTCTGAATTACTAATGTTGACCCCTACCCCCTGTCATGGTTCATTTTAACTGCAAATATATAAGCATATATATATATATATTTCCATATATATGAAATTATTTATACCAGGTTAGACTGTGGCTATATCTTTGAGGGATTGTCTTGATTATTAATTGGTGTAGAAAAATTGGGAGTACTGTAGGCTGCATCAGTTCCTAGTCAGGGGGTCCTGAACAAACTAAGAAAGGAAAGAACAAACTGAGAGCAAGCAAGCAAGCAGGCAAGTAAGCATGCACACATTTGTTTCTTACTGCTTTTGACTGTGGATACAATGTTACCAGCTTCAAGTTCTTCCCTTGTCTCTCTACAATGATGTACTGTAACCTAAGCCTTTAGGTTTCTTCTTGTTGTAGTATTTTATCATAGCAATGGAAATGAAATTTAAACATTCTACATAGGTTTGATCTTGTTTCCATGGTAGCTTTATTCCCTAAGGGGATATTTCCAAGTAGAGATTAAAATGGCCACCAGTTCATCTAGGCATGTGTGACACCTGCTTAAATGGTTAACTCAAGAGAGAGCTTGTTTCTTAGCTGAGTATCAGTTCTCATTTCCTGGCTTTTGCTGACTTTTTGAACTAGAAGTAGAAGATGAGACTATGGGATAGTTTGTCTGGTCAACATGGGGCCAGATGATCACTTTTGAAATGAATAAAGAAACACAGTATGATTTGCTGTTAACTGAACCACATGGAGAATTGAGAATTGATGGTCTATTGATGGAAAATATAAGCATATATTAGGTGTGTTATATGATTAACTTCAGAAGCCACATAACTGGAAACCACATAGGTCTATTTCTCATCATATTGCATATACCACTACAGTTGGGCAGGCACTAGGTGGGTTCCTTTCATAACAAGTTTTCCAGGTTAGATGGAAGAGCATACATCCAATAGTCCAAGATTACTGACCTAGGATGAGATTATGAATTTTTCAGTGATGCCTAAAATTTTCTATTTAAAAATAATCAATTTTTCTGTTCACCTTTACTTCACCAGAAGACCTATAGACATATCTAACACTGTAGGATCAAAATTTTTTTCTTATGGTGTTCCTGGAACTGAAGAAGACTGGAAATATTTTTAACACCATCAAAATGCATACAGGTAAAAATAAATCGCATATATCCTCTGCAAGAAGATATCCACATGAACCTCAGACTCATGAAAGTCATTAATGCTATCCACATATTTTTGTTAGAGACAGAGATATCATGATACTCCCAGACATTCAAGTTTGTGTTGTTGTGAATCATTCATCATTGAGATAATTCTGTCTTTCCTGTCAGTTATTTCTGCTCTGACAGTGTGATTTTTATCAACAATGTACAAATCTGTCAAATGATTAGAACTTTCTGACAAACTTTATTTCAGAGACACAAGGATATTGTAATGATGTCTCATTACAACAAAGCAATTAGTGAGAAAATAATAGTATGAATAACAGCAACAATGACTTATTCAACTTCTTAAACATAACTTATCAGAATAAATGAAAAGAACAAGAATCATTTGACATTTGCTTTGTTTTGAAAATGTTCTGTTTCCTTCCAATTCAAATCCGTTTAAGTCCTAGCACTGTCTACTGCTCTTATCCCACAAGCCACGGTCAAGGCAAGGGTTATGGAAATCTTCCTTTAAAGTTAGGAAATTTCATTTTTTTAAATCTCTCTCTCTCTCTCTCTCTCTCTCTCTCTCTCTGTGTGTGTGTGTGTGTGTGTGTGTGTGTATGTGTGTGTGTGTGTGAGAGAGAGACAGAGAGACAGAGAGACAGAGACAGAGAGAGACAGAGACAGAGACAGAGCAAGTAAGAAGGGAGGGAGGGAGAGAGGGAGAGGAAAAGAGAGAGTGCATATGTGTTATAGCATGCATTTCAGGAGATAGCTTCAAGTGTTAGATATAGGATATGATTATTTTTGTTGCCCCCTGCTATATACACTATATGCTGGCCCATGAGATTCCAGGAATTTTCTGAATGTTGTGATCACAGGTGTATATAGTCATGCCCAGCTTTATATCCATCCTGAGGATTTTAATTCAGGTCTCCACACTTGTACTGAAAACACTGAACTCACTGTTCTAGTTTCTTCTTTACTGTTGTGATGAAATGCCCTGGCCAAAAACAACCTAGAAGAGGAAAGAGTTTGTTTTGCCAATTCCAAAATGCAGTCTGCCATTTTGGGTAAGTTAAGACAAGAGCTCAAGCAGCTAATCATGCCACAGCTTCAGTCACGAACAAAAAATAAGCGGACTTTGCTAGTTTTCTCTACTCCTACACAGTTCAGGGTCCACCCTAGGGAACAGTGGACTGGGTCTTCCTATGTCAATTAACAATCAAGACACTATACCAGAAACCAACCTTCCACATGATGCTAGGTTGTTCTAAATTGACATTTAAAACTAACTACCATGCTTTCTGAGCCAGGGAGGGTCCTCATTTGCCCCACTTAGGCATCATTTGACTTTGACTAGTAATCATGCTCTTTATTCTCAGATACTTTAGAATGATGCACCAGGGCTCACCAAGGCAGGCTGTTTTTCTTCTGTCCACATCTGGCTACTTCCTGTAGAATCTCACATTACACCTTAACAGAGTCCTCGGGAGGTTCCATGGCATTGCTTCAAAACCCAAAATGCTGCCTCCATTTGTAAGACCATCTATTATCAACACCCAGAATGTCACTATGGTACCACACACTTCTGCAGCCATTGGGAAGTAGAAATCTCTTCTGGAGCTAAGCTGCATTCATGGAGTCCAACCAGAAGCTCATTGTCTTAGGATCACCCTGGATCATTATTAGTGGGACAGGCAATGTGGTTCCCCAATTATTCCATCAAGAGAACCATGTTCTCATTACTCTACAAATGAGTGACAGCTCATCTGATACCACAGTCCTTGGCATCTTACTTGCTTCTAACTAACAAGAAACAAAGTGTTGACCTTGATGTCAAAATTAGTCATTCTGTAGGGCTTCCTCAGATTCACAGTCCTAGACGAAGGTTACTCTGTCCTAGACACCTACTGAGTGAGTAATTTAGATAGTGAATATTTATTGCTTCAGTGAATGAATGGGCAGGAAAGTATGTGTACATGAAGGAATCAGTGAGCAGGTATTGAGCATGTATCCAGGTGGAACAAGTCCAAAACTTCCCAAACATTCCAGGTTCATTTGTCTCAGTTCTGTTACTTCTATCTTGACATCCACTTCCTGAAACTCCATTTCTGTGATTCCTCGGCTAGCTCTTTTGAGGATGAAATATGCTCCCTAGACTCCTGAGCTGTCTGCAGTGCTCTTATCAGATTTGCACACTGCAAGAAGCTCTGGAAGAAACTGGTACTGCAGGCATCCTTCAGTTTTAGTTTTTTTAATTTACTTATTTACATTCCAGCCATTGCTCCTTTCCTCCCTCCCACAGTTCTCCCATTCTCCTCCCCCTAATTAATGACTATCCTTGCTTAGGAGTAAAGAGCCCTCAAGTGTCCATGGTACAGGTGGTCAACATTTTCAAGATGAAAACTTGAATAAGAAATAAACATGACTGGAAAAATAAAGTAGACACACATGATTGGGGAACTGTATAGAGAGAATGAATAAAAAGTGTAAAAGTGAATATTTATTGACCACAATGCCTCTCAACAAGTCAAGGAACAATCATTGCTCCTTATGCAAATGAAAGTATAGCAGGATAAAGAATCTGAACAAGTTCTCCAACTCATACCTTTAAAAGCTGAAAACACAAAACAATTTAAAATTAAGCAGTGGTAGGGCACACCTTTATCTTAATCTCAGCACTCAGGAGTCAGAGGCAGGTGGATCTCTGTGAGTTCAGGGCCACCCTGGTATACAGAGCAAGTTCCGGGATAGCCAGGGCTAAACAGAGAAATCCTGTCTTAAAAAAATTAAATAAAACACTGGAACTGAGCTCCACAACTCTACATTTTGATTGACTGGTTATGGTTTTCTGTAATGGTCTCTGTTGCAAAGAGAAGATTTTGTTTTAATGCAGGGTGAAAACTATGCTTATTGGTAGGTTTAAGGACAAATATTTTAAATGTGATTAGGGGTTGTTCTTGTTTTTATAAAAGTTTAAGTTGTAGTTTCTCCTCCAAGATCCATGACTTCACTAGCCCAAAACAGTTGGTTGGGTTTCTAATAACAGAGATGATTGTCCTCTTGTTTGGCATTTGTTCTGAGAACCAGAGCAATGGGGAGTTTTCTGTGAGAGTGTGTCACCTAGCAATGTCTGAAGCCACACCCATAAGGTCCCACCAAGACAAATGTGTAAACATGAGGTGAATAGGACTCCAACAGGCTTGCTTACATGGGATGGGAAAGTCCATGAGTCCAGGCAACTAAAGGATGCTGAGGGTGGAAGAAATAGTCTTCCCCAGGGAAAAGCATACTGATTGGTTATCCAATAGCAAATGGTCATCCCTGAAAACATACATATCAGTAACACTATACAGATGGAAATGTATGCATATGTGTGTATATATAAAACAACAATTAAAGGGGGAGGTCATGGTTTGAAAAACAGCAAAGAAGGTTTGGAAGGAAGAAAGGGAAGAGGGAATGATGTAATTATAATCTCAAAAGATTGTTTAAAATGTTTTATAAAAGGCCAGAGATTCTCAAATTTGAACCAGCTTTATCGGTCCCAAAATTTAGTCTGTAACTCACAGTTATGAAAACCGTGAGGCATTGAAAGGGATACAAAGTCATGTGGCACTACCCATTATTCTTAAACGTGTTGAGAATAGAATTAGCCACTCTAAAAGATTTATTGCCCTAACAGAGAAAGACTAAAACACTGTGTTTCCACCTAGGAAGATAAGCTGTATATTTGTACAGAAAGAAGCTATCAGGCAAAACTTAAAGTTAAGGTAAACCTTTAAACCCTCCGATTAAGGGTACTGTTGAGAAATTGGGCTTTCTGGTTCAGACTAAGTCTCCACGTCTTTGTTGCTGAGGAAGAGGTAAACTTCTTGCTTCCTAACAAAGTGAGTAAAAGGTACAGTTAAATTATTGGTTTTAAAAACATCATTCATTGAGAATTTTATGTTTATATGCAATAAAATGTGATCATATCCATCCTTCATTTCCCCTCCAACAACCATGGAGTCCACCCAGCATGCTCACTTAGCAACTTCATACCACTTCGTATTTGTGTGTGTGTGTGTGTGTGTGTGTGTGTGTGTGTGTGTGTGTATTTAAATAATCCACCACTGAGTCCAGATAGTGCTGTCCATATGCCCATGGGTGTGGAGCCATCCACTAGGGCATGGGAAATTTGCCACTGACTACATGTTCATAAAATAATGGTTCTTCCTCCCATAGCAGCTATCAACTGGCAACAGTAATTAAGGGTGGGGTCTTGAGAGCTCCTCTCCCCTTTTGTTACCTCTTAAATTGGAAAGTATCCTTCTATAATAGACCCTAAAATGATTGCCTTCACAGTACAGAAACAATATATACATTAAGGTTATCGAGCAAGGCTCTTCTTGTATGACATAGAGCTTTGGGCCAGTTTCTTCAAAGTTCTAAGGAATCAGCATTAAGCAAGATAAGGGAAAAGAAGTTGGAACTGTGAAAAATGAACTGGAATTGTATCTTGCTATATGACAAGTGAACACTTATGGGACAGTGGCTGGGCTAGCATAGGTTAAGGATGGTGCAATTGTGGTTATCTATTGAGCATCTTTTCACTGACTAGAGTCCAGTTGGCTTCCTATTCCGGCATGAGTCTGTCCAACTTCAGCCTTTGTCTTTTAGAACCTTTGCTTTGCCCTTCCCTGTCTGCGTATTTTAATAGGAGATGTGGAAAGTGATGAGCAGATGATTTACAGCCCTGGGAGTATGCGCCTGAGGTGTTTTGGATGCTCTTCCAGTATCTCCAAGCACTGTATCACCATTTATAGGCTTCCCTGATGGATGCTCCATAGAGTCACTACCCCAGCCCCTCCCGGATGTGGCTCATTTGGGACTTGTTTCTTACCATGAACATTCTAATATAGAGACCACCTAGAAAATTAAAGAGAGAAATCACAGGTCCTTCTGGTCTTGTTTTGATTGCTCTTTGATATAGACCCAGATTTGTAGGATGAGAGGAGAGATCAGAATGCAAATGAAGCCCTCAAATACCGGCATCTCAGAAAGATTCAAAAGGAGAGTTGGCTGACACTGATATTAATACACTTGAGGTTTTGGGGAGTGGAGAGGGGCTTGCTTCTGCATTATTTATGACACTTAATCCTGCTCCTCAACCTGAACCCAGGCCTTTACTGTCCCTGTCAAAAAGGGCAGAGAAGGCACTTGATGGGTTTCTTTACTAACCCAAATCTAGAACAGATTTGGGACTTCTCATTTTCTAGATGGATGATCTGATTCTTTGGGGGGGGGGGAATCCTTATTTTTTTTTCTACTACTGTAGTGAAGAACGGGGAAAGGAGAAAAGAGAGAGAAAAAAAAAAGAACAGTATTTGTTCTTTATTTCTAGTTGTACCTCATAAAAGAAACAAACAACTCCATCCCCTCTGCTTATGACTGGATTCCTGTCTCTGTCCATTCCTTAGATTTTGCTCTTGCTTGCACTGAAAGTCTGTGATACTATCAACCACAAAAACAAATAGATAAAATCCTTGCTCAGTGCTATGTAAATGGCTTAGATTCTATTGATTTGTTTTGTTAAACTATCAAATTCAAATCTTAGCTTTTCCATTTACAAAATATGAGCCCTTAGACAAACTGGAGAAACATCTTTGAATTTTCCTCTAAACCTGGGTTAAGCTGCAGCGTTGTGAGCACTGAAACCCCAGATGTTGCAAAGTATCCAGACTTATGCTACATCAATAATTGGTAGCTAAATTAGTCAAGCTTGGCTAACTGCTGTTACAAAACAATCCTAAAATGTCAGTGGCTTAACACAATTAAAGTTTAATGCTTCTTTGCATAGCAGCCCAACTGTTTCTGACCAGGCAGTTCTCCGTGTAGTGACTCACGGTCCCAGGCTCCCTCTGTCTCTATCCCATAGTCCTTTATGTCACAAGAGTTTCCTGCATTAGATTTTCAAGTAGAGAAAGAAGAGAGAAATGAGCATGGATGGAGGTACAGATGGAGTGTCAGAGTGACCACATCACTTTCCCCTCATTTTATTGGTCAGAATGCACTGACCTGGGGTCATACCTACTTGAACTTGAGAATACAAATGAATGTTTGCTGTGGATTCTTAAAACTCGATGTGGCTTGTGCTCCATAACAGGATGTCACTTGGGATCTCTCTTGAACTTAGTCCACTAAATCCTTATCCCATCCATTATAGATAGCCCACTTTGTGACCTCTAGACCAACTCACAAAAGGATAGGGTAACCCTCATGAGGACCATTTATGCCCGTGAGTTTGACACATGTCAGCTTGTGTTGGTACCTGATACATGCTGGGCTCATGGCAAGACGAGGACAAGACTTGATCCTGTTGGAAATGAAAGGGGTTGGAGGGCATCTACCCCATAGCTTTTGCCTGAGGATAAGAGACTAGCTATAGCTATGGTTGCTATCACCCAGAGAAAGAAGGGTGTGAGGAGATAGTTATACTTAAAACAAAATAAAACTTGCAATGATTTCTCAGGCTCCAGATGCTCTTTATTACATAATGGCGGTCATAAAATGACTTAATAGGCATGATTCTGAGTTTCTACTCCCTCTCAGGAGCAGGGGTGGGGAGATCCTTGCATGCTAATTAGCAGGTAACTGGAGCTAAAGAGAAGGGATGAAGTATGGTGACTCCTAGCTCAACTCTCAGTAGGAGAGAAACAATCCCAGAGAATGTTCTAGAAATATCTAGAACTCCGTTGGCTGAAAAATATAAGTCTGCAACAGTAGAGAGTGAAGTCAAATTGTATTTTAGGAGCCTGTATGCTATTTCTTTATCACCAACCATCCATTCTTTTCATGTGCTCATTAAATCATTAATTCAACAACCTCCATGGGTCTCCAAAGTATCCTTCAGACCACTCTTTCCCTACTGCCCTCTCCTCCTTCCCTTTTTTCTAGAAATGGGGACAAAAGTATAAGCCTTACTGGGCAGGTATCAGAATTACATGAAGACATCTAAACATGTCCTATAGTTGAGTGCTCCCTGAAAAACAGTGGGTGTTCCACCATGCTTGCTACTTCTGTGATTATGATCACTGTAATTATTAAACCTTATCCACAGTACGGGTGAAGCACACCACAATATCCATGCTAGAACTCCAATCTCTGATTCTCTGTGATTTTATAAGGAAAACTGTTATTTGTTGAGCAACTAGTATCTGTCTACCTGGGAAGAAGAGACTTTGAAATCCTCCTGGGCAGCATGTTTCTATTCTCCTCATTTAACAAATGAGGAAACTGTGGAACAATGTGGTTGAAACTTGAGCCTAGGCGGTATACAATTCTCCTTCCACTTACCCTTAGAAAGATTTGCCAATGTCATTTTTACCTATGTCTACAGTTTGTGTGCCCTCTTCCTGAGCCTGGATGGTTTCCATCTTTTCTACTGGAGATGAGAAATCCCATCTTGACCCTACCCTTCTATACATATCCCTGAAATTTATGAATATGTATATGCTTTCCTTTTGTTTAATTGTAGCAATTCTCTAAATTCTGCACTAACTATGTACTTACGTTGGGAAGGTCAAGGCAATGTTGCCTTGAAGCAGACATTTAACATCTTTAGGACAGTAGCAATCCCATACCACAAAATAAAAGGAGTATCCAAATCCCAGAAGGTGATTTTAGGCCTTTACACCCAGAAAAGGTAAATAGTATCATGAAAGGTTAGTCTACTACTTCCTGAAGAGGTCAAGCTACAAACCAAGGCTGAACTTCTAGTATGTTAGGCTCCTGATTGCATTCACTCCCATAGAATTTCTACTTGGTATTCCGTGGAGATATAAAGACTTGGCAAGACAACATCTTCCTTTCTTTTTTTTAAATATTTATTCTTCTCTCATACAATGCATCCAAATTGTAGCTTCCTCTCCTTCCACTCCTCTAGGTTCTCCTCACCTCCCCTCTCCTGCAGATCCACTCCCATCTCCCACATCATCTCTTCCTAGAAAAGAGCAGGCCTCCTAGGGACATCAATCAAACATAGCACAAGATACACTAAGTCCACACACAAACCCTGACATTAGGGCTGGGAAAGGCAACTCAGCAAGAGGAAAAGGATCTGAAGAGCAGACAAAAGAATCAGAGACAACCCTACTCCCACTGTCAAAAGTGCCCCCAGTACACCAATTCAACAAACATTGCACATATGGTAGAGGACTGAGTACAGACCCAGGTAGATTCTGTAACTGCCACTTCAATCTCTGTGAGCCCCCATTATCCCTGCTTAGTTGATTCTGCAGACCATGCTCTCCCACTGTCCGCCAACCTTCTGGATCCTACAATTCCTCTTCGCCCTTTTCCGTGGGATTTCTCAAACACCAAGGATAGAGGGATAGATGGAGACCTCCAACCTGGGCTCTTTCTTCACCTAATGTTTGGATGTGGGTCTCAATATCCAATCCTAACAGCTTCCAGAGGCAGCCTCTCTGTTGATAACTGGCCTAAGCACCAAGCTATGAACATAGCAAAACATCCAGGAATCATCTGTCTGTCTATCTGTCTGTCTGTCTGTCTGTCTATCTACCTATCCATCCAGTTTGGTTCTATCCTAGGTCTCTGGACTAACCATCCTCTGGTTCCAGGCAATCCAGGCAGTGCCAGGCATGGGCTTTCTCTTGTGGCATGGGCTTCAAATTAGATTGGTCATTGGTTGATCACTCCCACAAGTTCTGTGCCACCATTGTTGCAGCACATCCTGTAGGTGGGACAGACTGTAGGTTGATGATTTTGTGGCTATGTTGGTGTTCCAGTCAGACCACTGGGAGCCTTGCCTATTTACAGAGATGGATGATTCAGGCTTCATATCCTTCAATTACTAGAAGTCTTCACTAGGGTCATGCTCATAGATTCTAGGGAGTTTCCACTGAACTAGGTCTCCATGTCAGCCCTCAAATGCCCACCCTCCAGATTCTAGTCATCTATCCCTTTACTCTCTCTTCTTCAACCTGATCCCTCCTATAACCCATCCCTACCCTCCTCCAGTCCACCTTCAAAATCTATTATATTTCCTCTTCCGCTAGAGGTTCATATGTCCCCCACCCCCACAATCTCTAGTGCTCCTTTACTCCTCAAACTATACAGTTTGTATTTCTTTCCTGTTTCTATTATATTTGCACATGCTTTCTGTTATTGGTTTCTTTCACTGCTTAAGCTTCGCTTTAGTTGCTTTTCATAAGTCAGAAGCTTAGCTGTGTGAGGTCTTGCCTTGAGGTCACCACCCCTTTACTCCATTTGCATCTAGTTATTCTTTAAACTTTATCTCCTTGAGCACTGGACTTGGCTCCAGTACACTTCCTAGTACTTCTTTTCTCCTCAAACTGTATGTTTTGTCTTTCTCTTTACTTCTTTATGTTATAGATCTGCAGAAGAGTGATTACTAATATCCTGACAACATAGTCAATATTAGGTTGTCTTGAAGTCTCCACTGCCAATGGCCTAAGCAGACTCTTCCGTTTACTCTCAGGCAGATTATTTTGGAACAAGAGCAGAAAGCAGTTATATCCTTTGCCAAAATATCACAAGAATGGTCTCTAATTCATTTAGTAATATTTTTCCTCTGAATTTTTTGAGCCCAATTTCTATTGTCAAAATGGCCACCAGCACTACTATTTTTCATAATCCTACTAGGATGACACATTGAGCCTGGCTTACAGCATTTCTAATATTTAGATTAGTACAAATTTCTCTAAGCAACAGATGGTCAGACCTACTACAACTATACACCAATCCTTGCTACCACCTTCTGTTTAAGTTACTGCTCTATAGCTGTGAGATAACACCATGACCCAGGCAAGTTATAAAAGAAAATCATTTAATTTCTGATTACTTACAGCTTCAGAGGGGTAATTCAATGACTATCATGGCAAGGAGCATTTCAGCAGGCAGGTCTGGTGCTGGAACATTAGCTGAAAGTTTACATCCTGATCCAAAGACAACAGCCAGAGAGAGACACTGGGTCTGGCATGGGCTTTTGAAACCTCAAACCCAGTTACACACCTCCTCCAATTCTTCCCAAAGACTACACCTCCCAATTCTTCCCAAACAGTTCCTTTAGCCAGAGACCAAGCATTCAAATGTATGAGCCTATGATAGGCCATTCTAATTCAAACCACCACAAACAATTTCCTTCTTGCCTGAGCCATCCCGAACCTTAGTCTGTTCTACTTTCATAATGAATAATGGCTAAGATCCAACGTGTATAGGTTTAAGATCTGGGGAAGTTTTCATGAAAAGGGAAGTTATCATGTTCAAAATCCTATTCTGTGTCAGCATGAGAATAGTTTTCCCTTCCCAATACACCAATCCCATGAAAGACTCAAAGAACAGAGCTGCTGAATTTTGAACAACAGCCTTGAGAACTGTGAGCCAAACAAATCTTTTCTCTTTCTGATTGGGTTGCCTCAGGTATTACATGACAGTAATGTGAAGCTGGATAGAATACATGTCCTTAAAAATGAGTGGTATTACATGAGAGTGGGGAGTGTCAGCCATTCCTTAGGTGGCAGGATGGATGTAAGACTTCAGATGTCTAGCTTTAGGCATTGATAGAAATGCTATAACTTGGTCTCAAATACTCTCTGGCATTCCCACAGTCCAAAGGTTTATCCTGTACAGAATTCTTAGTGAAAAATTTAAGTATCAATCTTTTTTTTCTCAAAATGACTAAAATGCTCCTGCTAAACCTAGTGTCTCCCTGCATTAGATAGTCACAGTTCAACTTTGAATATTTATTCATTTTGTGGGTACATTCATGTCTTGTTGCTACCATCACAAGTTACTGTATGTTGGAAAGCTTAATATAATACAATATTATTCTTTCTGAGCTCTGGAGGCCAAGTATCTGAAATCAAAGCATACTCAAGGCCATGGTCTTTCAAAACGATAAGGGGAAGGCCTCTTCACTGCCTTCTCCAGCTTGGTGCCTCTTCACATTCTTTAACTTGCAAGGTTATTGCTTCAGTCTGTCTGTCTTCTCATGGCATTCTTCCCTATACCTTCTCATGAGTGTCTATAGTCTCTTCTAAAAAAAAAACAAAACAAACAAAACAAAATAAAACTAAACAAAAAATCTGTTGCCATTGCATGGTTCTGAGCCCACCATAATTCTAGAATATCTTAAGATTTTTAAGTAGCTATATCTGAAAAGACCTTATTTCTAATTAAGATCACACTTTGATGTGTACAAATTTTGGAGGATGCTAGACAATACATATATAATAAATATACAATGAATAACAGTATAATCACTCCATGCCTAGCCATACTCTTTCATCTACTCCCACTGTCCTCTAGTCCTTTTAATGGGAGCACTTATTTGTATATGTAATCAGTGTTGACCTCTTGCTAATTCTCATGTGCTTCCGTTAGACACAATGAACTTCATGAGAGTAAAAACCATGCTGGATTTCAACCATCATTTTATTACCAATACTTACACAGTTCCTCTTACATAGAGCTAAATGAACAACTGTTGAAATAATAAAGAAGTGACTGAATTAACAAATACACAGTGAAACAATAAATGATAAAAACATGCTTGCCTTGCTGGATGTAACACCCAGAGGCAAACCAGCTTTGTCTGCAGAACTAGATTCCGCCCTCAATTCTGCTGGCTCTCTTAAAGCTGGCTGAGTTTGGATAATCACATTATACAGTGTTCGTGTTTTACATGATCAATATATGTCATCCTAAGTGAACATGTCACCTAGCCTAATGACTTCTGCAGGCATCCTTTATTGGGGTTGGCATTCTTCTTTGAGATGCTTGCTCCAGTGAGGGTAGCTACCCTGGGCCCAGGACCTTCCATGCCAGTTGCTTCCCACCTGCAGTTTTGGCTGAATTAAATATGACAATAGAGTGGCTTTGGATAATTGTAATAATTTTAGTAGAAAGTTCATGATTATGTCATTATCTTTCTCTGGTAGCATATTATGAATGTGACCATATTTCTCTGCTCTGGACACCATCAGAACTGCATGATAAGGAGGAAAAATATTTAGGTCCTTCTCAAGCCCCTTCTCCTGATCACAGCATATTTTTCCTTCTAGCTACATGTTTTAAAAGTAGAATCTTCCAGAAAAAGACATGGGTGTTTTTCCTATTACGAGCGTTCTATACTACATTACCAGTATTAAACCCTTTCAGTAGATAGTTGTCTTCTTCCTGAGCTGGTGTTGAGAGTTTTCATACTTTCAGGGAACATCTTGCTTGGGTAGGTATCTTAGTCGTTCGTCTATTGCAGTGAAAAGGCACACCATGATCAAGACAACTCTTATAAAAGAGAGCATTTACCTGGGGCTTGCTTACAGTTTTTGAGGTTTAATTCTTTATTATCGTAACAGGGAGCATGGTCACATGCAACCATCAACTGTCAATAGCTACTCAGCCGAAGGTGGGACTTTATGTCTACCTCCCTTATCCATGATAAAATTTCTTCTGGCTTGAGTTTCAATGGGGGTTATAAATGTTGCCATTTCTGCTATGAGTTCATATACATAGTTTCCATATTGTGTCCAAAGGATAATGACTCCTTGTATTCATTACCACCTCTGGCTCTCATTGTCTCTCTGCTCCCTCCTTCACTATGATCCCTGAGCCCCGGGAGAAAATGGTGCAGTGCTGAGGGCTGAGCATCTCACAGTCTCTTATTCTCTGCACCTTGGCCAGTTGTGGGTCCCTGTGTTAATCACCATCTACTGCAAACAAGCTTCTGCAAACAAGATGCATTAATATATGAGTATAACAATAAGTCATTAAAAGTTGGTTCAACAGTACATCCATTTGGCAGAATAATGGTAGTAGGTTCTTTCCAAGGGCCTATGACCTGTTTTGCCACAAGCTCTTGGCCCAATAGTCATTCCACATATGAGTTTCATTGTGAATCTAAAGATATTTTTACAGTTCTATAAAGAGTGCTATTGGGATTTTGATGTGGGTGAAAAGGATCAAAGGACATTGCATATTTCTATAAAAGGATCCTTGAAGAACTCTGCAAGATGAATATATGCAATGACTATGCCTAGAAACTAATTTTTTCTGGTCCCAAATCTTTGAATATTTCACTTCACTGTAATATATAAAACAGGATAGAGAGGAAAAGTTAAGGCATACAGGAAGGAAATAGAACCAGGAACCAGGAGGGATTTCATGTCATGAACAGGATGGTGATGAGTAGATGGTGGCAGGACACAGAGTCAACATTCTGCTGTGTAAGTTCATATAAGGGATGAGGAGTTTTACCCATAATGCCTTCAAAGACAGCCATCTTTACTCTCCACAAAAGTGGTACTCAGCAATCTGTGTACCACTCCTTGGAAAGTAAAAATAGTTGACAAACAGATATAACTATACATCCTATATAACTATGGTGTATAATTACTGACCATATTTATCCTCCCATCAAAGAAAGCTTAGAAATCTTACCCAACTAGGTTTGTATGAGAGTTCAGTTTCTCCCCCCCCCTCTCTCTGTGTACATGTGCGTGTGCATATGTGTGTGCTTGGTGTGTGTGTGTGTGTGTGCATGTGTGTGTGTGTTTTGTCAGGTAAGCTAGGCTGACTGGCCAATGATACCCAGAATCTGCCTTTCTGCCTTTCCTCCAGGCACAAGAATTGCAAAAGGTTGTCAACCACATCTGAATTTTTTAAATGTGGGTTCTGGGATGCAAACTGAGGTCCTTATATCTTGTTAAAGAAACTTTTAAAAAATGTATTTATTTAAGAATTTCAAACATAGATACAATGTGTTTTTTAATCATATCCATCCCTCATTTCACTTCCAACTCCTCCTGCTACATCATCCTTTCAACTTAATTTCCTTTCTTTTGCCTCTGTTTTATGGTCCACTGAGTCAAACTAGTTCTGCATGCATGTACATAAACATAATCTCATCAGCTGGATCATAGGTAACCCCTTGAAGGAAACTGACCCTTCCTCTTCCTGCAGCCATCAACTTTTCCTCAACTAAGGGTGGGGTCTCAGAAGACACCGTCCGTTACTTAATGAAATTTTGACAGGTTTGATCTTCTTCAGGCAACCACAAGATTGTCTGTTCATGAAATGAATGGTCCTGTCAAGTTCAGAAGACCCTGTTTCACAGAGGTCCTCCCTGACCTCTGGCTCTTACTACCCTTTTCCTGTCGCCTGCCTTGGGAGGAGAGAGTACAATGCAGATGTCCCATTTAGGGCTAATCATCTACCATTTTCTTCCTGTAGTAGACAGTGGTTAGAATACAGGAAAAATGTTCCATAAAACATTCTTTTTAGCTCCTTTAATATGCAAACAAGTGCATGATTCTGTAATGAAAGAGAATGCATGGAATGTTTCCATAATTTTTTCAGCACAGAAACTGCTCTAGGGGACATACATTAGAGATCATATGTTGTGGGATGGGCACAGACATTCTTCCCTAGAAGTTTAGCTCACCCTCACCTCAGACAATGTTTCCCAACCAGAGTTATAAGTGGCACTCACTTTGTGTTTTGTTTTAGTCTCCTTGTTCGATTCTTTCAGTCTGGGTAAACCCTCTAAAATTTAAAACCCTCAGATAATCTATTCTTGCTCTATGTTCTCCCAGATCTACTGCAGAAAATCCAATTATTTTATTTTGGTTTTTTGGATTACTTTTGTCTATGGTCTCTCTGCCACTCTCCACCCCATCATGCTGCCTCATACAATTCAAAGGCTCTTGGTGTTAAATAGGAGGTTTGCTATGGATTTTGTATTAACTATATGGATGCTTGCCTTATTTGTCTCTATTTTTGTGTAGAGCAATGAAATTTTAGGCTGTTCAGTCCCCAACACTTTGGTCTTGGTAACATCCATGTAGAAGGGACAATCTGATTCAGCACCTTGGATAGCACCCCTACGTCTTTGAGTTGAGAATAATTTCTGCATGAAGATGGGGATCATTCATTCCCTGGTCTACATGTGTGGCCCACCCCCAATTAACCTAGATTTGCCAACAGATCGGCTTCTGCAGCAAAAGCTGGTAAGATCCAAAATTGCCCTCATGTGGAGCTGAGCGACAGTCGAACCCAGGAAATGTCTGTCCCTGCCAAGGCCTTGGATTCTCTTTTATTTCACCCAAAGCTTCATCTCCCAGCATTCTCAGTTAACCTGAGCTATTTCCTCGCGTCTTTCTGCTGTCAGTGGCTAATCCCTAAAAGTGTTAAGCTGTTCACTTGAGTGTAAACTGATTAAAAAAAAAAAAGATGCCAGCTAAACAGACAAAACATTATCAGTGAATTGTGTACTTTAGATAGGGTACTCTAAGACTGATAAGCTCTAAACCTCCAAATAAAGTCATAATTGTGGCATAGAAGAAAGAGAAGAAAGAGCTGAGGATTGAAATAGTGGTTCTGCCAATTTATTCATTCGTGTGTGCACTTGCTAACCAAATATGAACTGAGAGCCTGCAGCATCAGGCTCTGTGCTGGGTGAATAAAATGGTTAATAAAACATGCAGCCAATAATCCTGAAAGGTGGACATTATCAAGCTAAAGAATTATCATGTGGTTATAAGTTCTAATAAAGCTATGATTTTTAAAAGGAATGGGAGAATATAATTGAGAATATGGAGACTGTCTCAGTGAAGATGGGACACCGAACATTTTCTCTGAGTTATGCTTAAGCTGAGACTTCAAAAACTGAGAAAAGACACTAGGGATGCTCTTCAGTTGGCAGAGTGCTTTCTTAGCATGCATGGAGCCTTGAATTTGAGCTCTAACCCACAAGCTAGGAATGGCATCTGCCTGAGATTTCAGAGCTTAGAATGTGGTTGGGGGTCAGAAAATTCCAACTTATCCTCAGCTATATAGCGTATCCAAGACTAGCCTGAGCTACATGAGATGCTGTATCAAAATAAGATAAAAATAATAAATTAAGGCCCATACAGCAAGAAGGGAACATTCCAGGCAAAGATATGCCTGAAAGAGAGAATAGCTCGGTTTCTTGGAAAAATAAAAGAAATATAAATATGACACACTGAGTGTGGAAAGCACAAGAAGATAAAGTTAGTGTGTCATCTTAGCTGGGACTAACATGATGCATAACCAACAAGAGACATAATGGCAGATGAAACTGTGTTTTCCATTCGTGTGTGTATGTGTGTGTGTATGTGTGTGTGTGTGTGTGTGTGTGTTTGTGTGTGTGTGGTCAGCTTGGAATTCATTCTAGGTTAAAGCTAGTCCACTCATGCTGCCAAAGCAATACCAAAGGCACAAAGCATGTCATGTTCCATGAAATGTGGGCTTAGCAGTATAATGTCCTCATTCTGCTGGTCAAAGCAAGTAACACACTGAGCTAAGTTCATGGGGAGATGTTGTGCATTCATTAACCAAAACTACCAGGCAGTAATGAAAACCTGAGGTATCTGTGAAACATTTCAAGTGTCAAGTGATGGAGAGACAGAACCAGATCAATTAAGTTCTTCAAGGCTGATCCATGCAGCTTAGATTTATTATACTGTAGAAAGCCATTGAGCTGGCCTTCTATAGGCCATATAGTCCTGGGCAGGTGACTTATTCTCTGATTATTTGTATCCTCATTTATAGTATGTGTGTGCTCAAGATCAGAGAGAGCTTTTTGTGTGAGAAATTAACTCCTTGGCCTGAGGAGATGAGTAAGGTAATGGCCACACAAGAATGAGACCTGAGCTTCGTTCTTTAGATCTCATGTTTTAAGAAAGCAAGGAGTGGTAACACACGCCTGGAATCTTGTCATTGTAGAAGCAGAGGAAGGAGAATTACTAGGACTTGTTGATCCTGCTCCAGGCAAATTGTTGAGCTAAAATTTTGGTGAATAACTGAGGACACTTGACATCAACTTCTGGCCCTCATCTGTACAAGAATGGGTACACATAGCACACATATACACACATTCACACAAAGAAACAAACCCTTTGAATCCAGTAATATTTTTAACAAAAATGAATGCATTTGTGTACCTGAATATTCATGACTACAGATTAATACATGATCAGATCATTGTGAGGATTCACCGAGAAGGAACAGGAAAGTGTTTTCCAAATTGTGAAATGCCAGGGGTCTTTTTTGTTTTTTAGAAAAATCCTGCAGTTTTGGTTAGCAGGACTGTTATCTCATAAGCCAGAAAGCTGGGATGTGCAGATGTTATATGCATCGTGTTTTATAACACAGTGAAGAAAGAGAGGAGGAGTTAGGAGTGAGAACCTCATCCATCTGATTCCAGGCCTCTGAACCTTCAATTAACTATAAATTAAATAAGTTGCTTCCCCAGATGAGGAATTGGTGGCGGTGGCGCCTTTAACAGAGATTACTGGCTTTGCTAGGAAGTGATGGGTGTGATTTAGACCTTCCCCAGCTGCTGCTGAGTTAGCAATTGTTCCTTATCCCAGGCAGGCCAGTGGCCAGCAGCTAATTCACCAGGGGCCATCCCCACTGATTTGTTCATCAATAACCCATTACCTCTGCCATTGTAAATATCTCAAAAAGAATGTGACTTTCTTGGAAGAATACCGAAGCACATCCAGAGAGTTTCCTGTCGATGGTCTGGATTTCTAAAAAAAAAAAAAGAAAAGAACACATCCTTGCTGACATCTCGTGACAAAAGGTCACAGACACCTATTTCTCACAGATCTTGACAGGAAGGATGCAATGGGACTGTTAGAAGATACGGTCTTTCCGTAGGGTCTTCTCACAGTTTAGCATCCACAGGGCACTAGGGAAGAGGATGGTGTAAAGGCTTCTGCCTCCTGGAACAGTGATCAGCACAGGACTGAATGCACAGACACCAACAGTAAGCTTGTCTGCAAATCTCGGTCTCAGAACCAGAAAGTCTGACTTAATAGATTTGGATTCAAGCCTAAAAGTGTGGATTTCATTTTAACCTAGTGGTTCTGGCCTTCTGATGAGAGCAGAGAGTGGAGAACATTGATGAATGAGGTGCTCTCATTTCAGAATTGAAGGTGAACCACAGCTTCATGTTGAGCACTAAGATACACCAGAATGGCTTGCAGTCTCTGACCTCAAGGTTCTCACAGATTAGTTGTGAAACAAATACAATGACAGGTGAGACCATGTGACACTAAGACACTTGAGCTGCCTCTTGGGTGTTTTAATCCAGCAAGATGCCCCTGGCTGTATGAGAAGCATTGAGAGTCAGCTTTGCCCACATAATCCCCAATTCACCCATACTCCAAAGACATTATTTGCTTTCTTCTTTACAACTTCACGGTGTTCCCTCCCACCACCCTCACCAATCTGCAGTTCTAACAACAGGTTTTGGAGATATATATATAATTTTAAAGCAAACAGAATTTTCTACTCTGGTCTTACCCTGGATGGCTGAGATAGACATTGTGCTCAGCTACAATAGATATAGGGGAATTTTCCATACTACCTTCTCTGCCTTGTATGTCCCAGATTATCCTCGTAGAGGAATAAATGCCACAAAAGCACTGTAAAAGTGGCAGCTTAGTCTGTCTTTACAGTGTGCTCAGAAAGTCCGGATTCCTCCCTCAACAAGCAGGGGCTTGAGGGCCAGAGCAGACTCATACTAGTGAGGCAAGGAGGGCTGGAGAGACTCATTTTATTAAGTACAAAGGACTTTTCTATGTCTCGATTGAAGGATAGCTTGGAAGATGGGGTTTATTTTTTCAGCTGTTCTTTATTTCTGAGAATTTCATACATGTATGTATGAAATTTTACTACATGTATGTAGTAAAATACGATCACACTTAACTGTAATTTCCTTCTCCAAGACCCATCATGAGGCCCCTCCCAACTGCAAATCTTTTGTTTAACAACTCATCGAGTCCAGTTGATATTGCCCATATATGGATAGGTGTGGACCATCACTAGAGCAAGAGAAATCTACTAGTGGCCATATTCTCAATAAGGAATGATTCTCCCTCCTGAGCAGCCATCTATTGCCTTGAGCTCCCTAGTTAGGGGTGGATCCTAGAAAGATATATACCACTTATGCACAGATCTTTGTCTGACCTGACCTTTCGCTGATAACCAAAGCTGCTGTAAATTCATGAGCGGAACATTCATGCTATGCCTAGAATAGAGCATCTTACAACATTCCTCCCCTTCCTCCAGAGGCTTTCCTCCCTTTGGAATGAAATAAACATCCATTCAGAGAATTCAGGACTCTCAAGAACGAGTATCTTTTCAATTAAATTCATAAACTATCTTCAATGATTACCGGACAAGAGAGGGGAATCTTTAATATGAAAGAATAAAACCTTTAAAAGGCAGAGATAGAAGAAAAACAAAGTATTTAGGGAGAAGAAAATAATAAATAAATCATTTCTAAGAGTTGAAGAAAATAGGCAAAAGTAAAGAAAAAAGCTGGAAATATTTTGCTATATCAAAATTTTATGGAAATCACCAGTACTTAAAAAAGAAACTTAAATAAATTCTCATAGTATAAAGCAAGATGACAGATATATTAAAAGCTTCTGTATATTCAAAAACAGAAGTATCAAAATAACATGTTTCAAAAATAAAGAAAAGTAAAATGAGAAGAAATTATCCAAAAATAATAAAATGTCTATTCTAGAATTGAAAGATGTGTTTAGTATTCCATGCCCATCAAAAGCTGAGAAATGAAAGAAGGGAAAGGGGGAAAGAGGAGGGTGCAAAGAGAGGGGAAAGGCAGGATCCTGCCCAGGGGCATCACTGTGCAGTCCAGAGCATCCAAGTCACAGGCCATGAGGAAACAGCATGAGAAAGGGCTAACGGTGGCAAGGAACAGCATGGGGCCAAGTTGCATCCCAGAGAAGGGCTACACTGGCATGTTCAAGTGGGAGGAAACTTAGATCCAAGTCAACACTTTTTAAGAAAATAAAATGACTTAAAACTTAGCTTTCTATCTCTAACCAGGGAATGAAATTTAAAGAGGGGGGGGTTAAAATTAGAAATATACAATTTAACAATAACAAAAACTACTCACAACAAAATATTCTATGCACCCTTATTGAGAAAACTACCCCAAGACAAGTTTTCACAAGATGGAGTTGTAAGTCAAGAGCTGGGTGTGTGTGTGGCTGTGCACCCAGGATCTCAGTGCTTTAGAGGATGAGCAGGTGGGATCCAAAGTTCAAAACTAACCTGAACTACACATCATGAGTCCCTGACACAAATGAGAAGAAAGAGGAGAGAGAAAGTAGGCAGAAGAAAAAGAAAATTAACAAGGATGAATGTGAGAAAGAGGAGAGTCAATGCAGGACCTATGAAAAGAATATTGATGATGAGGGGTGTAGCCCAGACCTAGAAACCAGGTGCAGGGAGAAAGCATTTTAACATGCTTCTCTTGGGGGCAGGGGGAGGTGATAGTTGCTTATTTTGATTGTTGCTGTTGTTGCTGACACCTTACCAGAAAGAAATGTTTGAATAGCTTCCCATCACATTTTAAGGATGGAACAAAAATGCAAAGTACTAAGTCAGCATGGATTTTATGTTGAAAGCCAAGCAAAGGTATCCAGTGAAAACAATGGGCCTGTTCACCAACAGGGGCTGAACAGGAAGAAAAAGACAGAAGTGAACACGTGTAGCTCTCAAGCAAAGGTACCAGGAACACTGATTCCATCCTAGGAACAGATATGTTAGGGGAACTCTGCCCAGTGTCAGGTGAAACCGTAGTGACTAACTGTGTAGCAAAGACTCCATTGCTGACTGTCTCCAGCAAAACTATATGTCTCTGTCCTCCATGTCACGTGTCAGGGAGAAACTCATTAACCAAAATAGAAAACTCATAAATGCAGGGTTGAAAGTATATACCTGTAAAATTGCAGTCTTGAAGATGGGCCACTCCACTTCATCAAAAACAAAACAAAAAACTATGCATCCTTCTTGTTTGGTTGTTTTTTTTTTCTTTAAATGTATGAGTGTGGTTTGAATGAGATGTCTCTCATAGTCTCAGGCATTTGAACATCACTCCATTTGGTGGTGGTGTTTAAGAAAGTTTGGAAAGTGTAGCCTTGCTGGAGAAAGTATGTCACTGGGTGGGCATTTTGGCTTCCAAGTTTGATTTCCCTGCTTCCTCTTTGTGGTTTGAGATGTGAGGTCTCAGCTCTTAGCTTCAGTTCCAACCACCATGTCTGCTACATGATGCTATGCTGTCCCCATCATTATGAACCCTCTGGAAACATAAGCCCGAATAAACTCTTTTGTCTGTAAGTTGTCTGGTTATAATACTTTTAACACAGCAATAGAAAAGTAACTAATATAATATTTAATCACATCTTATTTGATTTTTTACAAGTGCCTTAGTTAGGGTTTTACTGCTATGAACAGACATTATGATCAAGGCACCTCTTATAACAACATTTAACCTCTGCTTACAGGTTCAGATGTTCAGTCCACTATCATCAAAGTGAGAACATAGCAGGAAGGCATGGTGCAACAGGAGCTGAGAACTGAACATCTTGTTCTGAAGGCAAACAGGAGAAGACTGGCTTCCAGGAATCTAGGAGGAGGGTCTTAAAGCACACACCCACAGTGACATGCTTCCTCTAAACAGTGGCACTCCCTGGGTCAAGGATATTTAAACCACCACAACAAGCTTATCATAAGAACACATCTACAATAGAAGTCAAATGCTATAATGTACACTCATACAGAAGATTTTTCTATATGCACTCATAATTCAGGTATCCTTTCATTTATCAGGTATAGAACACTACAGAAAAGGAGATCAATTTGCACTGTTATTGTATTTAAACTTGTTTGTAATACAGGTTGATGTCTCTAACCTGAATCTTTCCACTGAAGAGGTCTTACAGAAAAGGGGACTTCACAGATTTGAACTAGTAAAATAATATTTGGAGAAGAGCATATTTGGAGCTGGCATTACAAGCATGCAGATCTGGGTTTGATCCTCAACGCCTACATTAAAAGGTCAAGTACAGTGGTGTGTTTTTACTCCCAGTGCTGGGAGGCGAAACAGGAATGTCTCTGAGGGCTCACCAGCCAGTCAAATAAGTTCAGGTCAGTGAGAGCTACTGTGTAAAATAGGAACAAGAAGGAGGAGGAGGAGAAAGAGCAGGAGGAGGGGAAGAGAGGAGAGGAGAAAAGGAGGAGGAGAGGAGGAGAGGAAGAAGAGGAGGAGGAGAAGGTAAAAGAGGAAAAGAGGAAAAGAGGAAAAGGCAGAAGGAAGAAGATGAAGAGGAGAAGAGAGAAAGAAGGGGGAGAAGGAAGAGGGAGACCTTGTCTAAAAATAGTGATGATGATCATGAGGAGGAGGAGGAGGAGGAGGAGGAGGAGGAGGAGGAGGAGGAGGAGGAGGAGG
>NW_021604753.1:6033769-6073113 GCF_004785775.1 Grammomys surdaster | reverse complement strand
GGAGGAGGAGGAGGAGGAGGAGGAGGAGGAGGAGGAGGAGGAGGAGGTGGTGATGGTTGTGGAAGGTACCTAAACAACGAAACTTTACCTCTGGAATGCACATGTACTCACATGCACACACAGACACACACACACACACACACAAATATTCACACAATCACACATGCACACCTGCCTGGACACACACAAGGAGCACTGACAGAACAGGGCAGGGAAGAGAGGAACTGACATCTATAAGCATACTAGAAAGGATGCCCCAGGTATCCCAATAGGAGCTGCTACGGTATGCTCCAATGTTACTAAGAGGCAGGCACTGTGCCGTGGCCTTGAATGGTTTTCTTCAATGCTCAGCTCTAACTTTAGTACCTGGGACCTTTTACAGACTGAGAAGCCAGACACAAAAAGGGAGAAGGTGGGTAGAGCAGCCCCCATGGTGTAGGGCGTCATTCTGGAGAGCCGTGAGCGTCTGCAATTTGGAAACGGTGTCTGGGGCGGATGAATTATACCCATGCCACCACTCTCGGAAGCAGAGAGCAGGCATGTGCTGTCCTGCATGGCATTTCACAAGCCTGGTACTTGTTAATTAGTGCGTGAGTTGATGTCATCTTATTCCCTGACACGGGGGAAAGATGGAAAACGGACACGGCTCTCAGTTTCACAAGCGTCAACTGAGTCGGAGCTTTTCAGCAGCCTGTGTGCCGGGAGAAGCGGAGAGGATAGATTGACTTTCTGAGCTGAGAAAACTGGAGAAAGTTCAATACGTCAGCTGTCAGCACAAGGTCCCTCGCAGGCTCAGGAATTTCAATTTCAAAGTACAAGAGATTGAGATCTGGAAACACAAGATCATCAAACGCTAATGATTCCTGAAGTCTGCTAGGGGCGTGGAAGCAGGTGGGGCGCGGAGGCTTGTGGAAGATGTGTGCGAGCTGAGTGCTTCTTGCATTGGATTAATTCTGTGGGCGTTTGAAGGAGAGGAGGCAGCCTGAAAAGGAGGGAGTGCTCCCCCCCCAAGACATTTCAAAGGCCTAGGAAGGGTCTCTTATTCATGCCTGCTCTGGTCTCTGCTGCTCCCTGGTGAATAGATGAATCTACAGGAAGGCAGAATTTCTGAAAAGCCAGGTTGACCTTCAATGGACAGGCAGCTCAAGGTGTCCATTAATGAACAAAACTTGACTTCACAAAATGGGTTTCTCAAACACTGTGCATCTGTATGGTTGAGCTTGGGTGTGTGTTTGTGTGTGTGTGTATGGGTAAACATGTGTGTACATGTGTGTAGATCAGAAGACAGCCTCAGCTATTACTTGGGCCGTGTATGTCAAAAACTCAGATACTCATGCTTATGTGGCCAACACTTGGCTGACAGAGCCATCCCCGGCCAGGATGCTTTTTATTAAGGTAAAAATTTTATAAGGCTAACAGATTTCATTTGCACATCTTGACACGATTTGGTGCATGTGGCCATTTGTGTAACTTTTCAACCTTCTTTCTGAGACAGGGTCTTGTGTTAGCTTAGGACTTCAGTAAGGAGGTCATCCTAGCTGGTAAGCGAATTCCCAGATCTGCCCACCTCTGCCTCATCTCACCAGAGCAGGGATTACAGCAAATGTGACCAGGCCTCGCTTTTTGCCTAGGGATCTGATCTCGGGTCCTCGGATCTCAAGGCAAGCACTTTACCAACCTAACCATCTCCCCAGCCAGCCTATGGTTGAGTTTTCAGTTCTCTAAAAGTGTGAGCATTCGTCCTGATTCTGGAACATTCTTCTTCTATGCCAGCTCTGCATACAGATGTCAATTCTGTGTCAGTATTGATTTGTTAATTTTTTTATCTCAGATTCCTGAATATTGTTGAAAGCATCTCATGTCTTGCTATTCTGGAACAGACAGCTGAAAGTACACATTGGAAGACTTCCTTTAGGAGAGTCATGAGCAAACCACATTGACATAGGGTGACAGAAATCAGAAAAATGTTTCCCTTTGTAGAAACAGAAAATATGGTTGGTGACCGGACTGGGCTGTGAGAACTCTTGCTTACCTGGGTAATGAGGAATAGTTTCTGAATTGTTCTTGATGGAAGTTATACATGTGGCCACATGAACAAAATAGTATCAAGACGTGCAGTTGATCTCTACACTAGCCCTGTAGAACTTTTACCTTAGTAAAAAGTGTTCTGGCTGGGGATGGCTCAGTCTGCAAAGAGCTTGCCACATAAGCATGAAGGTGTGAGTTTCAATACCTGAGAATCACATAGTAATTCAGGAATGGTGCCACATACAAGTAATACCAGTGTTGGGGAAGCAGAGACAGGAGGATCCCTGGGACTCTCTGGCCAGCCAGCCTCACTAATCTGTGAGCTCTAGCTTCGCTGACAGACCCTGTAACAAAATAAATGTGAAGAGCAGTTGAGGAAGATACCAACATTGACTTATGACACACGCACATGCATACACACATGCACACACACATACAGTGTATCATGGTTTGGATGATAACAAAATATGCCATCACATTATTTACCGGAGACTGTTTAAATCAGAAACCTGTGCAGATGTGTGCTTCCTGTTTCTTTGGTCCCCTTTACAATTATGCACTATGCAGCGCTTCCAGGTTCTCTACACAGGAACCTCAGTTCCAACTTACCAGAGGAGAATTATCTGACTCTGCAATGTCTCTGTGTGTCCTACAGACTGACAAAAATTTGTAGAGGTTTTTGTTACCTCCTCTAAGATAGAGCATCAGGTGACATAAACCCTCCCATTCAACTCAGAGTCAAGTGGTCGTAGGGTTCTGTGCGGAGCATAGAAGACCATCAGGGTTCCACAGTGAGATTGAATCTGTCTAGAATGCCATCAAATATTCATTTCTTGGAAGAACTGACATCCCAGAGTACCATCAGAGCAGGCAGTAGAAGTGGGCATAGCAGTGAATTTCACTGGATGTTGAGGTCACTTGTGGGTTAAATAAAACTGTCAACCCTTCCATTATCCACCTGACTTTATGAAAATGGCAGGTGCCTGTCTCCCTACAAGTCTGTAAAAATCCAAAGATCAGAGTTAGATGCAGACTCACACCATCAGTGAGAAAATGGGGAATCCTGATTCCCCAGGAGCTGAGATTTTGCCCCACGCATCCAGAAAAGGGAAAAGATTGGGGACTTTTCAATTCACAAAAAAAAAAAAAAAAAAAAAAGGAAAAAAGGAAATGTACAAAGAAAAGTCAGGAGTACGGCAGAACAGTGAAGAGCAGAGGGAACAGGGGAGGGAAAGGCAGAAGAGACGCTTGTCAAACAAAAGCTGGGCAAGAACAGGAGATTCAAAGCAGGCCAGAATGTCTGCATCCATTTAAGGGCCGGGAGTGTGCTAAGTTAGTTAAAGAAAGTCATCCTCAGGCATTGGAAAAATTCAATTTTCATCACAGCCCTGATGACATTTCCTTTAAGCACCAGATTCAGCAGAGAGATACACCTTCAGGGGAATTTTTTTCCTCTCCCTTTCTACAGTCAGAAGGCTAGATAAGGAAGCCCAGTTAAATGCTCTCTTTTCTGCTATGCAAATGTTCTCCCACAACACTAACAAGATAAATATATTTCTGTGAGATACCAAGTTTTCAGAGTCATGAGTTTATTTGTGAAGGTTTCTACCCATGCTTTGCCTTGTAGCTAAAATTTTTAGAATAACTTTTCTGTATTTGTTGACAATTTCATACATACATACAGTGTATCTTCATTATACCCACCCCTGACTCCTACCTTTCACTGAGGTCCCCAGATACTCCCCTCAACATATCTCTGTCCCTTCTTTATTTCCTTGCTGTGTGTGCATTCATGTGTGTATATATGCATGTATGTGTGTGTTCGTGTGTCTGTGTCTGTGTGTGTGCCTGTGTGTATTCATCTCTGTTTGTGTACGTGTGTGTCAGCATGTACATGTGTGTGTCTGTGTGTGTGCACTTGTGTGTGTTCATATCTGTGTGTGTGTGTGTGTGTCTGTGTGTGTGTCTGTGTGTGTGTCTGTGTCTGTCTGTGTGTTTAACCCACAGAGTTCAATTAGCACTACCTATTGCAATGCTGGCTGATCTTGCTGGCTTAATTCTGTGTGGTCTCCTGTAAGTCACCATAGCTGTATTGAGCTCATGAGTGCATTCATGTCCAGAAGACAGAATCTCATAGCTCTCCTCACTTCCTCTGACTCCTATAGTCTTCCTGTCATCTCTTCCACTATGTTCCCCAAGCCTTCGAGGGCTGCTGATATAAATGTCCCACTTAGGAATAAGCATGCAACATTCAGTATCAGCACTTTCTCCAGTTATGAGTATCTGCATTGTTGAAACTTTTAAATCATTTTCCAATAAAAAGCCTATGTTCAATACACAGGGGCTTAGAGGTGGAGATTTGGTCTTATGCTTAGTACATGGATTATGGGGACAAAAATATCATTGGAATGTCTAAGAAATGTGTCTGAGTGAATACACATCACTTTCTCCACCCCTTCTGCTCAGACACTTAAAGTGGCTGGAGACACAGCCATAAAAACAACTGGTAAAAGGTGACTTGGTTAGAGACAATATCTCACTATCCACCGTCCACATCTGCAGTCCTTCCACTATGCCATGAGTCCACAGCTAACTAGGGAAATACTAGTAGAGCACCCCTTGGTAAATAGCAAAGTTTGAGCAAACCAGTTAGGACAGAGGCTATACTATTCCAGCATAGCCTTGTGAAACTACGAACTCCAGCTCAGCTGGGGAGCAGCTCAGCTGGCAAGACATTTATATTACAGGCATGGGTTCAAATCCCCAGAACCACGTACTTGTAATCTCAGCCTTAGAGAGGGAAAGATGATCCCAGAGCTCAGTGCTCTGCCAACCCTGACTATTTGTCCATCTGAGGCTAACAAGAGTCCTCTCTTTCAAAAACCATGGTTGTTCAAAAGCCATGACAGCTGATGATGTCCTCTGGTGTCCACAGGCTGGTGTGTACACATATATACCTACATACCACGCACATGCACAGACTCATGTTCACATGCAAAAATATAAAGACAGCACTCAGACCCAGGTGAAATCCCAGCTCCCTGTGAGTCTTGCTTTCCCTTTGTGCATGAACGGAATTAATGACACCTTAGGCATCAGGCCACTGTGCATGGGAAACAGATGCTACAGGCACAGAACTTAGCTGGGTACTGGAATGAAAGGCAAAGCTTGCCATTGTGTTGCCTGTTGTATGAGCTTCCCACTGCTGCTGTAACAAATCACCAGACTTGGCGGTTGAAAACAGCACAGGTCACAGGTACACCATCTGACAGATCTGGAATTCAGAAGTGAGCAGTGGGTTTCAGTTGACTTCAAAGCACCACCAGCATGGCTGTGTCCCTTACCTAAACTTCAATTCATTATTTTGTTTTATACAGGGGAAACCTTAGTTCATGCCCTGGCTTCTCTCCATCTTCAAAACAATAGCACAGGAGCATCATTTTAACACATATATTTCCTCTTTCCCTCTCTCTGTCTGTCTCTCTATCTCTGTCTGTCTCCCTCTCACATATACTTACACATATTCTCTCTCTCTCTCTCTCTCTCTCTCTCTCTCTCTCTCTCTCTCTCACACACACACACACACACACACACACATACATACACACACACCTTCTCACACATACACACAACACACAGATTCACACACACAACACAGACACACATTCATATACAGACACACACACTATCACGCACTCTCTCACATATAGTCTGTCTCTCTGTCTTTCTGTCTCTCTCCCGCCTCTCTTTCTCAAACACACACACACACACACACACCTTCTACCATATCTCCATTTCTCTTGCTCTGATCTCCAGCCTTCCTTCTGTGAATCCAGACAATCCATGTCATCTCACCATTTTTCATCATGGGTCCTAAGGATTAGGACATGGAGGTATGTAAGGTCTGTAGTACTCAGCCTACTACAGAGGCTGTTGCTTTAACCGTGCTTATTCCTTTTATTTATGTATATGGGAGGAGAACATTCCCCAGTGCACCTGCGGCAAGCCAAGGACAACTTGCAGGAGTCTATCCTCCTATCTCGTGGTCCCTTTCCAGTTGTCAGTCTTGATAGCAAGCATCATTACCCACTGATGCTCATTGGTCTAGTTGCTACACTTATTCAGGGATTGACTTTACCCAAGACATGTGCATCAAGAATGCAGTGCTTCTCTGAGCATCTTTGGCTGTTAAACTGCATTTCTCTTTGCTCATCTAATATTTTAGTGTGTTAGTATACTCATACAGCACCTGTTCCAGAAGCTCTGCACACACACACAATGTGCTGGAGACTGCCTGTGTCAGCTGTTAAAAATTCACAACAGAGGGAAAGATCTACAGCCCGGAAGCCTCCACAATTCTGACTTTGACTTACAGGAGTCAGTGTCTTTTAACAAAGCCCTAGTGAAGAAACAGAAATAAAATATATTGAAGAGGAAAGAGCAACCAAGAAAGAGAACCAGGCATCAGATCCAAGAGAGAATTCTTATCAAAAACCAGTAATTTAGTCCCAAACTATATAAGGAGATCTGCTTCACCTGGCAGCATAGCTTTCTTTCCAGAGTTCCCACTAGAAGATCACAATTTCTCTCACTGCCCTCCTCTCTGCAGTGAGCTTGGGAAGGAGAAGGACATTAGCTCTGCCAGCAAGGTCCCTTGAAATGCTCCCTGCTCTACTGTGAGCCACAGCCCGTTCCACAGGTAATTTCTCCAGGACAGCTTCAGATTAGGGGAAAGTGATGGCATTTGCTAGGGTCGATCTCCCCTTGTGGGTATGTGCTTGCTCTCTCCCTCAGTCATACATCTGTGGAGAGCCATCCAATACTTCAGCAAGAAAGATAATCCCAATAGCATGAAGAAAATCAAACCAGAAAGCATGTCAAAGTGTTGGAGTGGGTGAACACACGGATTTGGCTCCAAAAATTCTTCTCTATTTTGTTTTGTTTTGTTTTTACACTTATTCAGAGAGAGAGAGAGAGAGAGAGAGAGAGAGAGAGAGAGAGAGAGAGATTTTTCCATAAAGACCCAGAGAGGGAGTCGTTTAGAGTTTATGAATCACAAGTCTGTTTCATCTTAATGCTGACTTACAGTCCAGAAGCACCATAGATAGTGTGTAAATGAGTGGGCATTGCTTACAAGCACAGGCAGTATAGGGATGTGACATGCTCATACCTACTTTCAATTTGTTTTTCTTCACCTCCATTATATAGAAGTGGGGAAGAGAAGCAGAGGAGAAAGGAGGAGAGCAGAGTTGATAAGAACTCACGTGGAAATCCCATGAGGTATGGGAAGTGAAGAGAAACAGAGGGCACTTTCCATTCTTTCCCTCCTTACTCCAGGCAGAGTGAGAACACATCCTGTGAGAACAGATCCCGTGAAGAGGCTCAGCTCCCTGTGTCATACTGCACAGCCAATGCCCCTGGAGCAGAGTAGAGACTTGGATTCATTTCAACTTCAAGACACCTCAGGGTCACAGTATGACCATTGGAAGGGATGGAGGTCTTAATTTTCAGCATCACTTTAGTGAACAACTGGAGTATGCCATGGGGGAAGATGAGACTGAGAGGGGAAGAGAGACCTTCAGAATGTAACAGCCTGCACTCCCTCCCTCATGACCCATCCTTGAACAAGGGACTGTGATTATGCCACCAATGTAGGCCCAATCATATTTCTTTTCCATGATTAATTTCTACAACTAACCATTCCAAAAAAAAAAAGCAGTGCTGTTAGATAGGTAGGTAAGTAGGTAGGTAGGTAGGCAAGTAGGTAGGTAGGTAGGTAGTTGGTTGGTTGGTTAGTTGATTAGTTAGTAGTTAGTTAGTTAGTTAGTTAGTTAGTGTGAGACAGAGTCTCACTCTTTAGCTTCAAGCTCATCTGGACCTCACTACATACCAGACTGGCCTCAAAATTAAAATCTTCGAAGCTTGTAGATTGCTGGATTCACATGAGTACGCGACTTACTGCACCTGACTAGTCATTGCAATCTCATGTCAAACAAAGATAAAATGCTTGCCTAGTTTTTGTAAAGCCAGAGATTCAATCCATAGCAACATAAAAATAAATACTAAGTTGATTAAAACATAATTTCAAATGGCTCCTTAGGAGAAGAAACTTGCTGCCAAAGCTGATATCCTGAGCTCAGTTCCTGGGACCGACATAGTGGAAAGGTAGAACTGAATTCCACAGTTGTCCTCTGACCTCCGCATGCTCACAGTGACATGTGCCCCACTCCCTACACACACTAAAGGTACGAACTGTAAAATAAAATCCTTGAAAAGGTAAAAATGAGTCTCTCATTTTGATACTTATCAAAATGATTGTCGTCTGGAACACACATTAAAAAAAAATTCCACCCGGATAAAAGAAGTAGGAATCCATCCCACTGGGTACCAAAGACTGTGGTTAGGCTGGGTGGTCGATGGTGCTCAGTGACAATCCATCCCACTGGATAATGATGCCTGGGATCAGGGCTGGGGGAATGCTCAGCATCATGAGCCCATTGCACTGGGGACCAGTGAGTGAGAGGTAGATGCTCGGCAGATAAAGTGTTTGTTCATACTCCCAGAATACACGGAAGAGCCAATTGGTGTGTTGTCTCACCTGCAATGGAGAGACAGGATCCAGTACAAGCTAGGTAGCTGGACTACCCAAAACATCAAGGTTCAGGGTCAGCAGCAGAGATTGTTTCAACGAATGAGGTGCAGAATGATCCGGAATAACACCTGAATGAAATCTCTGGCTTCCACTCACACATACACATACATACATACACACACACACACACACACACACACACACAAGCATGCACATACTCCCACATTCACAAAAAATGTATACATACATATGGAAAACAAGAAGGAAAATCAAATTAAGATTAACCCATAATATTTCTTTTTCTTAAATCCAAGACTCAATTCGTCACAAGACTCAAGCTATTTTACAGATGATCACAAGAGAAAAATACCATGATAGTGCAAGACTACAAACCTGCATTCTAGTTTCAGAGATGGGAAAATGTGGAGACATAAAGTACAATTTAAAATCAATGACATAGAGTAAAAGTGATGCAAAAGGCAAATAAAATTAGATCTCAGGTCCCCACCCTATAAAAAAGTATATTCTAAATGGAGTAAAAGGCCTTTCCATAGGGTAGAAGTCTTTAAAATATTTTGTATGACAAAAAAATAAAGTAAAATAAAATACCAGAAAAAAGGCAAAAGGCAAGCCACAGCAGAGACAAAACAAAGAGTGGATTCATCCTCAGAATAAAAGGAATCTTACAGGTCAATAAGAAGAGAGGAACAGCCCACTGAAAGAGAGAAAGAGAGAGAGGGAGAGAGAGAGAACGAGAGAGAGAACTCCCTCGCCGAGTAGGGATCCAGAGTGGCCTGCAGGATTGTGGGAAGAAGCATGGCCTGTTCTGTAAGCAGAAAAAATGCAGATTGAAGCAATGATATGCACCACACCCACCAGAGTGAGAACTGTCAGGAACAAATGTGTGGGAATCCAAGCTGTGCAGGCTGTAGGGACAAAACCATGGTGTCTTTGGACACAAATATGGTGGTACCTGGGATATTGGAAGGCATTCATTTCTGACACAACTACATCTTTTTAAAAATATATATTTGTATGTGTGTGTGGCTCACAAATATATGTTTGTGTTCATACACATGCGCATGTGGTTAGGTATACTTGCATATATATCACACTGATCAACTTGTTTTATCTCTTGAGACAGGGTTTCTCATTGAACCTGGAGCTTACTGATTCAGGACATAAAGCCTAGGCCTTGAGACTACTATAGCTTGGCCTCACTTTCTGTCCATGCTCTGCTTCCTGCTCAGCTGTAGTATGAAGAAGTGAAGAGGCACAGCTGCACATGTAACTCATGATAGGCCCAGGTAGGCATGCCTCCGTGCCTTTCTCTCCACGAACAACTGTATCCCATAAGCTGTGAGCTGAAATAAATGCTTCTTTCAAGGCATTGCTTCTTTTCGTGTATTTGCTGTGAGCCAACACTCATAGCACAGCCACTGTTATGAGAAAAGTAACTAATAAATACTTTGTTTGCATTTCTAATTCATTTTAACAATACATCATAATGATTAGTGTTTAAACCCTGTGAAGCCTAAGTGAAGCCTTCATGGAGTCTTCCTCTATTTTCTTCTTAACTTTCCTGCAAATCCAAAACAAACAAACAAACAAACAAACAAAAAAGGTTGCTTTTAAATGATTTTAAATGACATGAGTGAGCCAGGAACAGAGAACTTAGTGGTAGGGCTCTTGTCTAGCAAACACAAAGGCTAGTGTTTGGTTCTGACATCTCACTCATATAAATTGAATTAATATGAGAATCTCCATGCCTCCCCAAATCTCTGAAAGAATGTAACAAATGTGAGGGAATTCAGGGTGCTAAGGAGAGTGTTCTTTGTTCTTCCAGATGAGCCAGGTTCAGTTTCCAGCATCCACACCAAGCAGCTCACAACCACCTGTGATCCACCAGAGGGAGTGTGACAACCTCCCCTGGCTTCTGTGGACATCTGCATGGAGGAGCCAAACACACACTGATACAAATACATGCACATAATAAAAATAAATATAAAATATAGGACACAAACAAGCTGAAGAGGAACATACACATAATGATTCTTCTGTGTATGCAAACAACTCAAAAGGAACACCTTCCATGTTAATGATACATGATCAAGAAATGAGACACTAAAGGCAGGGAAAGCAGGCAAGATAATAGTGACAAAGTGACTTCGGGATACTTCCTGTCTCTAGAATTGAGAGAATTGAAATGACGGTATGTCCTGGTTTCTCTTTTGTTGCTCTGATAAAAATACCCTGGCCAAAGGAAACTTGGGGATGAAGGGGTTAATTTGGCTAACAGTTCCAGGGTGCAGTCCATAATAGCAGGTAAGATACTGTGACAGGAGCTTGACCCAGCTGGCTACATCACACATACAGTCAAGAACTAGAAACAGATGCATACTTGCTCGCTTGCTCCCTTCCTTGCTTGACTGACTGACTGCTTGCTTGCTTATTCACTTGCTCACTTGTCCACTTGCTTGCTTTCTCATGCACTCACTTGCTTAGTCACTTGCCCACCTCCATTTCTAGGGAATAATGCTCCTTTTAGCAGGGTGTTTCCTCTCATATAACTTAATTTAACTAAGACAGCCTCCAACAGACATGCCCACCCAGTAACCCAATGATCCTTCATTGTAATGGTTTGTGTATACTTGGGCCAGGGAGTGGCCTTATTTGAAGTTGTGACCTTGTTGAAGTAGGTTTGTCACTGTGGGCATGGACTTTAATACCCTTGTCCTAGCTGCCTGGATTTCAGTACTCTTCTAGCAACCTTCAAATGAAGAAATGTTTCACTAGGAAGTAGAAAGCATCTGGTGAAAACAGGTATTTTGTATGCAAACAACTGGCCATTGCTTTGTGGTTGCAAAACTGTCAATTGCCACAAAAAAGGAAAAGAAAGGAATCATAGGGAATAAAACTAGATTTTAAACCAGAGCCTCACCAAAAGGAAATCGAAAGGTCTGGATAAAATATGTCTTAACTCAATCCTAAGGGAAGGGGACAGGGTTCTAAAGAATGGGGACGAAAGGACGACTAGGACAGAGTGGGGATGGTCTGGAGTACAGCAGAGATGCTCTGAGTACAGCAAGGTATTCTGATAGAGCCACAGCTGGAAACAAAAGAATTAAACATTTTTCTTTGCCTAATACCCCTTCACCATACCACCTCCAGGAAGCTACAGGGCTGGAGAGATGAGAAGCTTTGGCAGACTGTGTAGATATTAGTCTTATCAACACTTTATTGACCACTGCACAAGAGCTCAAATCTCAGTGGTTAAATGAGGTTGGAGAGATGACTCAGCAGTTAAGAGCATTTACTATCCTTCCAGGGGACCCAGGTTCAATTTCCAGGACACATATGGCAGTTCAACATCCATGTAACTGAGTTCCAGGGGATCCGAAGCCCTCTTCTGTCTTCTGAGGGTGCATGCAGATGATGTACAGAAATGCATGCAGGCAAAACACCCATAGACAAAAAGTAGTGATTTACTTTTTTAATCTCAATGATAACATTAAAGCATGAGGCTACTGCTCCAGCCGCAAGTACTTTGCCCCACTCTCCCTGGTCCCTTGGATGCAAGAGTAAGGAAATACAATAGGCCTGACAGACTAGACACTAGCAGCATGGAAGGGGAAGAGGTTGCTGCATGGATGCATGGATGGGCTACAGGAGGGCTAAGGTCTGGGAGAGACTAAGGATGCTTATCGAGGCTGTAGATGCTCCAATTCCTGCCTACCCAAGTTGCAGCAGCTCTATGAAACTCCTGTGTGACCCTGCAGCATCAGAAACCAGCAAGAGGTGGGAAAGACTCACAGCTTCCATAAGCAATGCAAAAATAATCTGTTTTCAATCAAATGGGGAAGAGACTACAAACGGAAAGCCCTATGATGTCCACGTGAAAGGTGCCTGCACCCTGCTTCCTCAGAGACCCTTCTGCCACTTGCACTGGTTAAACAGCGCCCACCTGCTCTTCTCTCTAGCCAGCAGTAGACCCTGTTGTTTCTCCCCGAGCCCACACCCCACCTTTGTTTTTACATCCTTTTTAAAACTACTCTTTGATTATGGTTATTTTATCTGAGGTCAGTGCTCAGTCAACTGTTAAATAAATTGCAAATTCTACAAAACACAGCCAGCAGAGCCATTTCTAACTGTAATGCCACAACTTCGAGCAAAATTACATCTGGCTACAATGCCATTCATATGCATAAATTATACCGCCTCTGATTATCTTAAGGAAAATTCAACCATTAAACTTATTTTATAGGCACAGAACCAGGGGGAGCACCAGAAAGAATGTGTATATTCTTTAAAAAAAAAATCATGGGGAAGCAAAAAGAGACAAAACATAATTGGCAAGCCTTATCCTCCTGCAGTTCTGTCTAATGGGCTCTGTCTTTCCTGCTTTTCCATGACCACCCACCACTGACATGCACACCACAGCAGGGAAAGAGGGTCTAGGGAGCTGGCTGCATGTGGTTAGGACAGACTGAGAATGTTTCCTAACTTCACAATTGTCCCCAGAGGGAAAAGCTCTCTGGGTGCACATCAATAGAAACTCAGATTTAGCACAGGCATAAATCCAAACTCTGCCCGGGAGGACAGGCGGGATGGTTTCTGAGCCTACTGTAGCATCTCTTTGCAAGAAAAGCTCAAAATGTATAGCAGCTTAGTCTACAGGCCTGCATCTCTTGGCTGTATGGGCCCAATACAAACGAAAACACAAGTGATGCTGAATTTATATATAAATATACTGATTAGCCAACATTTCTCTCCCATTTAACCAGGTAGGAGTTTCTGTGTGCTTTATACATGAGGAGAACTGGGAGAGCAATGCAGATAGTCTGCAAGGGACACTTGTGGTCCCCACCTCCCACCTCCCACTGTTCTAGCTCACCACAGCTTCTACAGTCCCAAGGCTCCAAGTCAGTCCCAGAGAACTAGCCATCACTTTATCATGTGACCACAAATTCCAATCCTCACTATTTTCCTGGAATCTAAGATCAGCTCTGGGGTAGATGACCACCCAGGTCAATGAGATCTCTGCTCCTTGAGATGCAGAATAGTGTGGCTTGCCGTAAGTAGTAAGCGGTGGGAGCAGCTTTGGAAGAAATGCGATGGCTGGAGTTAATGGAGCAGAAATGGAAATGGCTTGTCTTCAAGGAGAGGAAAATAAAGCAGCTAAAATTGATACAAAATGATGATTGAGACAGGAAGGTGAAGAGAAACAGAGGGGGAAGGGGAGAGAAGGATGGAGGGAGAAAGGGAAGAAAAGAGAAAATTGGAACTTCCAGTTAGCTTTCCATTTACACAGTCAGTGGTACTTGGTAAAATACAGCCCCACTACCCAGTGTTATACAGTCTGTCTATAGAAGACGCCTAATCCTTATTCTTTGTAACAATGTTCTGTTTAATAAGACCCACCCATTTGTTAGTTTTGTTGCTGTTTGTTTGTTACAACCTAGCCTAAATGCTGCTGAAGTATGAAGCACTTGGCTGAATACTTGATGGCATCAGTCCTCCACAACCTTCAAACACCCTACAAAGGTCTGTCCTCTCATTGTCTCCATTTCCAAGGTGAAGAAGTTCAGAGAGATGAAGCAACTCACATAAAAACATGTGGTGCTGAAGCCTGAGTTTAAAGGCAAGCACAGAGGCACAAAGCCTGTCCCTGGGACCCGGAGCTTCTCTGTAGTGACCCCTTTCCTCCCCCCCCCCCCCGCAGCCTCTGTGCTGCAGAGGGAAGGCCAGTCCTTATCTCATACCTGTCAGCTGTCCTTTCTCACTGCTCGCCTCTGCCCCAGCCACGCACCTCTCTTGTCCTGTGTCTCTCCTAGTCTCCAACAATATTAAAAATGATAAATCTAAGTTGAAAATGTGCACTTTTTTTTCCTCTGAGAGACAGTAGACTTTTTCCCTTTTCGTGGAGACAGACACGACAATTTATAAACCCTGACGGAGCTCTGATGGAATAGAACCAGGACTTTTCAAGCTACCTTCTGGTGGACAGCTTATCACCCCTTCTTCTGACCTCTGCTATGTGATTTAGGAGGAAAATGGGTCAGGAGGGGGAACCCTCTAGTGGGTTATTAGAAAGAACTCTCGCTCCAACCCTGTGAGCAGTGGATTAGATTGTATCAGCCTTCATCCACCCCTCCCACACTTCCCACCAGGGAGTGCGTCCTGGGTGAAGGAAGGCAAAGACTGTCAATTTGTTAGTTGAAAACAGTTTTAAAATCCATTTCTCTGTGTGAAATGTGTCAGGCACAGAGAAGTTTCTCTCTGCTTTGACGCTGTGGTGTGTGTGTGATTCAGGACAACAATGAAAGATACTCCTAAGTAGTGGCTGATGCAAACAGCAAGGGCTAGCTGCTTCCTGCTTTCCGGCGTCCCACCCTCCTCTGAGCACTCTGCATGCCATCCTGTGTGGCTTTGCGGAAAGTGTGTTTCTAAAAAACACTCTGTCATGCTTCTTGCTTTCCTGTAAGCAACTTTGATGCCCTTCTTTAAGAAGCGTTTGGATTGCTGGGCAGTGGTGGTGCACGCCTTTAATCCTAACACGTGGGAAGCAGAGGCAGGCGGATTTCTGAGTTCGAGGCCAGCCTGGTCTACAGAGTGAGTTCCGGGACAGCCAGAGCTATATAGAAAAGCTCTGTCTCGAAAAACAAAAACAAAACAAAAAAGAAGAGTTTGTATCGCCAAATTTACCCCATGGTGGATGCTATGGTTTATCTCCAGCAATACTCATGTCAGTTCTTGGTGCCTGGGGGAGGTTAGCTTCAATTGCTTACTTGACACAAGCTGGAATCACCTATAGAGTGAGTATCAATGAGGGATTGTCTATACTGGGTTGGATAATGAACATGTCTGTTAGTGGTGCTGGCTTAAGCTAACTGATGTGAGAAGATCCAGTCTTCTGCAGGTGGAACTATTCCCTAGGCAAGGTGGTCCTGAATTGTATGGCAGTGGAGAAATGGAACTGAACACAAGCAAGCAATTTACATGCATTTTGTCTCCCTCTGGTCTGGACTATGATATGACCAGCTGTCTCAAACTCTTGCCACCGTGACTTCCCTGAAATAATGGAGTGTAACACAGAATTGTGAGTTAAAAATGAACCCTTTCTCCACTAAATTGCTTTCTGTCATGGTGGTTTTTCCCACAGAAATAGAAACTAAGTTAGGACAGTGTAGTGTTGGAAGGTATTGCTTTTGAGAGGCGTACTGAGGGCTTTAAGAGAGGTTAAAAGGGGTAGGGAGTTGCCTCAATAAGTGAAGTGATTGCTTCGCAAGTATAAAGACCTCAGTTCAATTCCCTGAACCCATGTAAAATAGCTGGGCTTGGTGGTGGTGCACGTTTACAATCCTAACACTAGGAGACAGGTGGATACTTGGAGCTCACTAGGAAGCTAGCTAGGGCTACTCGGCAATCTCCACGCCAGTAAGACAACCTGTCTCAAAAAAAAAAAAAAACCAACATGCATTGATCATAAGGAACAACACCTAAGGCTGTCCTCTGCCTCTCGCCATGGTACTTACATATGCGCGCACGCGCGCGCGCGCGCACACACACACACAGTCACACACACACAATTTTCTTGGAAAGTCACTTCTTGCTCTAAAGAACCTGGGATGGTTATCTCAAAAGTGGTTTGTGACAGAGGAAGCCTGGCCCCTCCTTCACTCTCTTTTGCACATAGCACCTGTCCTGTAATTTGCCCACCATGTTGTGACCTCAGCCTTTACTTATTTTATGAAACATGGACATAGTACTCCTGGAGCCCTTGTATAGGCGGTGCCCTTAAGGCTGTCTCTGCTGTGTTCCCAGGGCATCTATAGCACATGCAATTCATTTGCTCCTTCTTCACTCAGCAGATATGCAAGATCAATTGTACTATGACTGCCTGATTCTTCCCCTTAGTTGGCAACAGCCGTGACAATTAGGATTTTTTTTTTTAACTATTCCTTATGCTCCTGGTCCATTGTAGCTACATAGTGTATGAGGAATAGCTGGTCATGCTACTAGATACTGCATTGAACAACACTGAAAGATTCCAATACTCCCCTCCCTTCCTGTGTATATATGTATGTTTGTATGTGTGAATGGTTGTGTGTGTGTGTGTGTGTGTGTGTGTGTATGTGTGTGCATACATATGTGCTTGTCTGTGTGGGTGCATGTGGAAGGCAGAGGTTTGAGTGTGGATAACTTCTTCAATCACTTCTCCACCTTCTTTTCTTTTCATTTTAGACTCAGACACAGGCATAGTCATTAAGCCTGGACCTCACCATTTCACATAGACCATCAGGGCAGTGAGCCAGACACTAGCTATAGGCATGCTTGAAGCTATACGCAGATTTTTGCATGAATGTTGAGGATCCAAACTCAGGTACACATGCCTGCACAGTAAGCATTTTAACCACTGAGTTATCTCCCCATCTTCCTGCTCTGCGTTTTAATTCTGATACCTTGAGCCACATCTATAAGCAATTTAGGTCTCGGTTTCCTCATCTACAAAACAGGTTACAGAAAGACTTCCTCATAAACGGTGAAAAGGATCTTTAGTTCTTTGTCTCAGGAATTAAAAGGAAAAGGTGAAATAACCAGACTGATGAGTGCCATTAATGTGCCGAGCCGTGTTTTGAGTACTATGGGGACAAGAGAGACACTGGAGCCTGAGATGACAGCATGGGTAAGGCCTTGTTGACAGCAGGTGGAGATCATGTTGCCACATGCAGCGGGAGGAAGATGAGCCTCAAGATATTCAGACTACATTAACCTCCTCAAGATGTTCTTTCCCGCACTGTTGAAGACAGGATGACTCCTGACCAAGAGCTATGACTCATGGCTGTGCTCCCAGGCTCACGTATCTTCTACCTGCCTTCATTAGTTGCTTTGTCTTACTGTGGCAACATACAAGAAGCAACATAAAGAAGAATTTGTTTTGACTCACCGCTTTAGAGGACATGATCCATGGTTGCTTGGCCCCTGCACTTGCTTGGAACATTAAGGTGGCAAGAACGTGTGAACAGGGTTGTTGTGTAACTTCTGTGTCAAGAGGGAATGTTCCAAGAAAAAGGCTCTGTCATGTACTAAATGAGACATCTGTATCCCTCACTCCAAAGCTCCAGGAACATCACAGGAGAGGGACAAAAGGACTAGGAGGGAAAAGGGTGAGAGGCAGTGATGTGGAAATCTCGCTGTTGGACCAGACTTGTCCTCTACACTCAAAACTTGACAGAAACTATGATTATCTGAAGAAGATGGGACCCATCAACGTCTCCTCATAGGTAGAAGAAGGGACCATAGCCCCCGCCCCTTGGTGAAGAATGGTTTGCCATTGATGACTAAGATAAGAGTCATTGTTATTCAGTAACGTAGGATGTAACTACTACTGAATTACCCCTGCCCCAGTAAATAATCTCATATCCATGCTCACACAAGCAGCTCTGGCTAAGTCCACGGGTCAGAAAGGGAGTAATAGTAGGGAGACTTGTCTGGGAAAAGTGAGCTCGGAGATGGGGGCTGTAGACAAAATAGGGCAATGGGGTGAATAGAACCAGAGCCTCGTCAGTTTCCTCAGTCACCCACACCGCTGCAAGTCGCTCCAGTAAAGACACTGCTTCGTCAAGCTACACTTGTACAGAAATGCTTCGCTTCCATGACCGTTACTCTAGGTGTTCATCTCTCCCTAGAAAAGTCACAGCACACTCAGTGGTTAAGTCAGAGCCTACAGGACCTGGCTGTCTATGGAAGCATCACTGACACACAGAGAGATTGTAATTTATTAGTATCCTAAGTACATCTAAAGCCAGTGAAGCTTTCAATCAAAATTAACTATCACACTCCCCTCTGAGTGAACGAGTGAGCCCAAGACGCCAAAATCCTACTGTTTCTTTTACTCGGTTTCCGTAATCCATTCCTCTGCTACTGATGAGACCACACTGTGCTTCTCTAGACCACATCAACAGCATCCAGATAAGCCTTCCTGTTTTCAGACAACTTCTCCCAAAGAACTTCACACAGAGAAACCAGAAAGCTCCAGCCCTTAGCATAGTTTTGTTCCTCGTCTTCTCAGTACCCCAGTCTTCATTTCAACTCTGACCTCTGTTTCCTGCCTTTCTGAAGTTTAAACTTAGCTATGCTGAATTTTCCTTACTTCTCTGGAACAAGTAAGCAAAACTTTCTGACTTCTCCACAATGTAGCTTAGTCCACACCTTTCCCTGTTTGCTTCCACTTGTCCTTAGGTGTTGGTAGGTAGAAGTCACCGTGTTCGAAAAGGACTCTAAATTCTCATCCAGCCTAAAGACATGGGACCTGCACCTTCTCAGAGCTCCCAAGTCCTCGTGCACTTACTTCAGCTAAAGAATTCAGCATGCTACAAGGTCACTGGTGTCCACTAAGCAAAGGGCAGGGACCAGGTGCTACTCACTGGCTCACTCATTCACAACCACCCATTTACTCCATAAATGCTAAATGCCACAACCTGTTCTAGGTACATAGACTATGAAGGTGAGACAAAATAAAAGATTTAGTAGGATATTTAATAGCAAATGTGTTGAAAGATTATGTTCCATTGAGGTTTGTAGAACGTTTGCAATCTGTCATGTCACATTGTTCACATGCAAAAGTATGGGCTCAGCAAATAGAAGCCACAAGTTCAGGTTCCCAGGCATGTCTACCCTAGAGCACAGGCTTCTTGACTCCAGGCTCAGAGCCTTCCCCATAGCTCCAGGCTCATCCTTAGCTATCTCCAAAGGACCAGTCCACAACAGGATAAGGTGGGGGTGGCTGCACTGACCTGTGTGATTGTTCCACTAATTGTTCTAAGCATCAGAAGGTTCTGTGTTTCCACATCAGTGGCTGGATGAGTGACCCTGAGAAAATTGCTTACCCTTGCTCTGTCCAGTGTTTTCATCAGACACCAACTCTCATGTGAAGATTAAAGGATGCCAAGTCCAGAAAAGCTAAGGAAGAGTGAAAAGGATTAATATTTTTGGAAACCTGTTTGGGCAGCTCACACTGACTTACAGGAAGGTTATGCAATACTCTCATTATGCAAGCCCAAAGCCTGTGGGTGGTTGCCTCTCTCACTGTCTGGCATCATTGGAGAGGGGGTGTCACAAATAATGGTTAAGAGTCCAGGCTTAGGGCTGGAGAGATGGGTCAGTCGTTAAAGCCTAGGCTCACAACCAAAAATATAAGAGTCCAGGCTTGGAGACCTATTGAAAAGTTCAAATCTTCGTACTGCTTAGATACGTAATTTCCTCATGCTACTTCACCTCCCTAAGCAACAATTTCTTCATCACACAATCTAGATGATGATGCTTGCATCTAGGAGATTGCATGTATAAAAAATTCAGTATCCAGTGTGATGCCACACACCGATAATCCCAGCACTAGGTAGATTAGTGCAGGAGGATTCTCAAAGGCCAGCCTGAGCTACATAGACCCTGTTTCAAAAAGAAACAAGAGTTTAGCATAATGCTGAATACTATGAAATGACTCGTCCTGACTGTCCACTCTATTGCCCATTATTTGAATGATCACTTACCACTTGCTTTCTGACAGAAGGAGTTCCAAGCATACAGAATACAGAGCAAGCTGAGCAAAACAGACATGCCTTTACCTCTTAATCAACATATCCAACCAGAAGACTAGATGCTGCAACAGCTACAATTCCGGCAGATGACAAGAGAAAACTACAAAAAGTAAGGAAGGGATCAGATATGCTATAGACGTTGAGAAACTGAAAAGGAAAGCAAAGTGCATCTTCCTCAAAGTACTGCAGACATTTGTAGCGTAAGTCCATATGGACAAGAAGAAGTGTAAATTATTATTACTATTATTATCATTACTATTGTTATTATTATTTTACCGAATGATTTCTGCATGTCAGGGTTGTTGGAAAATTACCTCATCCAATGCTCAGTTCTATGCTACAAGATAATAAAAAAAAACAGTCTTAGTAAATAAACATTTTTTTCCCCTGTGGCCGTGGGCTCATATGGAGAAGAGGTGGCTAAATCAGGATTAGAACTCATGATTGCTTTTTTATAAATACCTTGCTATATTCTAGTTTCTAAAAATCAGAAATGTGTAAAGCGTACTTGAATTAATATTAAGAGAACATTCGGAATGAGCTTATAGATGGTACTCATAGGGAGTAGTAATCAGAGGTAACGGAGGAAGACCGGTTTACAGTGCTATGAAAGACAGGCCGAGGGGCCTGAGTCTCCCTGCATGCATTAATAATTGAGAACTATTAAAGTTTCAACATCCAAGGCCCCCAGTCCACATCACAAAAATTATTACACAGATGCCAGCAGACTGGGCCCTAGAACTTAGTAGGATCCCAGAGCAAACATAGAACAGGCTACATAAGAAATCAAGAGCAGCTGTGTGTGTCATAAGGATTCTACAGCAATATTATTTTCTGCCTTTAATGTAGGTTACTAAACTCAGCTATTCTCCCCAGGATGAGGAGCCTCCCACCAATGAGGTCTTTTAGACAATGGAAAATGAGCTTTGCACCGGGTATCTGATGATTAGGCATTGAATACCAGGCTTTGCTAGCCTCCCTGGCCAGTTATACATCACCATGGTAGACACAGTGGTTGCCTAAGGCTCAGCATGCTGGATCTGCGTGTCAGAAATGCTCTGGCACGATAATATATATGACTTTTAATTTGCAGGAGGTAAGAGTGTGTATCTGCGCATGTGTAATGTATTAGGGAAGGATTTATGGTTCAACATTCCAGACTGAGAAACACTGAATTAACATGTGTAGATCTACTCAGCTGTTTTAGGGGAGCAGGTTTTGGTGGGAACAATAGGTGATGTCACTGTGGTTTTACTCCAGTTATCAGCTACAAGTTAGTGCCCCAGAAAGAATAGCGCTGGAAATAGAAGATTTAATCAGAATCAGCTATGTAAATAGCTCTCCCTTTGGTACTTTGAATACATTTTTCAATTAAGCAAACCCTGTAAGGTATGAGAGTTTATTCACACACAACCACTTTTATTCTTGGATTTTAAGAAAGAGTACCTAGCTTAATTACCTTCAGATATGAACATGAGTGGCTGCCTCAGTCCACCTATGACCACGAATGGTGCTCAGTACAGACTGAGGTAAACAGAGTAGGAGAGTCAAGATCACTTATGCCATGGGTCTGCATCACCTAGACATATAGCCTAATTTTCCCCATGGGAAAATTTAATCTAATCCCAGTTAGATGAACTCATCAGCATGCTCACTGTTTTATCAGGTAGATCATTTCATAGTGCTAAACATCCTTCTAAAACAAGAAATGAGAGGCATAAAATTATCAGGGAAGTTTGACATTTGTAAGACCAGAAGTTCTGAACTTTACTGCTGTTGGTACTGTGGGCTACATATTTTTATATGCTGATTGTTAAGCATTACAAAATGATTAACTGCTTCCTTGGTCTCTACTCACTCAATAACAGTGGCATCTCTTCCCCTAGATGCAAGAACCACCTGTCTGTATGTGTCCCTACAGGCTAAAGTTCTACCCATGGAAAGCCATTGATTATGGACCTATTTATGGCTGTCTATCACTTACATTGCTTTACATCCATGATGTTCTTTTTATATATATCTGGATGTGTGCACTATGATGTGTATGTGTTCATATATGTGAATGAGATTGCATGCATGCCATTGTACATGTGTGGAAGTCAGAGAACAACTCTGAATGTCAATCCACTCCTTCATCTTTGTTTGAGACACTATCTCTTGCAGTTCACCTGCATCCACCTGCATCAATCTTTCATCTCTGCCCTTCCCCCATCTTACTGTAGGAACACAGATGTGTGTTACAATGGTCAATGTTGTGAGGATCCAAATGCAGACACTCACACTTGCACAAATGTTATACCAACTAAGCTTGTCTCTCTAGCCCTACAGACCTACAACATTTATAATCAGGAAAGAAGTATCTCCACTCCATGACAGACACCCAGTTCGTCCCACGCTCATAATCCCTCTAATCACTGAGGAAACACGCAGTGGCATCACTGGACTCTGAACCTGTGTGGTTATTGGTACTGCTTGGGGACTTCTTTACAAGTATGAGATGGGGATTCACAAAATGGAGATATTTTTTAAGATGATAGGACAGCTTTGACAAAGAAATGCACAAACCAGAAAAGCATTTTGTAAACTATTAAGCACCCTAGAAGAGACACAGCTATTGGCAAACTGTGAAGTCTATTGTAAACTGTAAAGTGTTTTGTGGCACGGGTGATGTCTTATAAACTACAATTTTAAAAAGAATTGGGATAAAATACGTCTAGTTGGTGTTACTCAGATAAAATTGGATCAAGGCATTTTAGAGAGATGTCTAACTTAAATCTTAGATGTCCCCCTTTTCTTAACACCAAGAAAAAACCCCTCTAGCAAAACTCCCAATTGAGTCAGGAAGAACTGGCCTCGCTCGAAGGAGTTAGCTAGCTGGTGAGTGACTTTGTTAGAGAGGAGTCATTAGTCAACTCAGCTACTGGATGATTCAACGTAGTTTTTGATTGTTTGCTTTGGAAAATAACCTACCTTAGAATTTGCTGGAATGTGATCTCAATAAACAGAGATTAATAGGCCCCTTACCAGATGTAACATGTTCCTTTCACTCCAAATTCAGAAGGTAAATATTTAGATAATCTTCATTTGGGTTTTTGAAACAGCTCTTTTGACTCCCACTTTCATATCAGCCCTTTGAGGGCAATACACCTGTGGGGAGCCTCAACAGTCACCCCTTCCAACCTTATAATCTAATGAAAGGTCCACCCACTTCAATTGTGGAGTAAAAGAACAAAGGTCTCCCAGCCTCAGCTCACTGTTTCAGAAGTTGGGCAGCTACAGAATCTTAGGGCATTCAAACTAGAAGGCTTCCTGGACAGTGTCTGGTATACACAGCAGGAATCCATCTCAGTCAGTCAGAATGCCTATCATCAAGAAAACAATAAATTGTGAGGGTGTTGGAAAGGGTGACCATCATAGCAAGACTGGTAGAGATTGTCAAGTTGTACACCACACACACAGCCATTAAGGAAATCAGTATGGGGGTGGGGGTACCATAAGACCCAGGTGCAGCTCTCCGACGTGTCACAGAGAACCTTGCACATCCATGTTCATTATGACACTGTTCAAAGGAACCGGCCAAGATGTGCACAGAAGAACGAATAAGGAAGGGGTGAACGGTGTGCACAGCCGAGTTTCATTCAACCATGAGAAAGAATGAAATTGTTTCATTTTCGGGTAAATGGTGGTGATTATCACATTAAGCAAATCAGCCAGACTCAAGCAAAAATATTATTGTCTTTACTCATATATAAATCTAGACCTTAAATAAAAGACATAAAACTAGAAGAGGGACTATTTTGGAAGGATCAGGCAGACAGAAGGGAGCAGGAATGAGCAATGGGACAGGTGTGTGCATCTCATTTGAGTATAGTATATTCATGTGTGAAAATGTCAAAAGGAATCCCATTATTTTGTATAATTAATATGCTAATAAAATATACATATAATATGCTTATGCTAATAAAATTAAAAGCAATAAAAAATAAATAGATAAATAAATAAATAAATAAATAAATAAATAAAGGTAAATATCAAACTACTTTCATGGATAAGTGTTTTAGTTTTAATGAAGATATTATTTAGTAATGTATAGTAAGGCAAAAAATAGGTAGTAGTTATAGGAATGTGTTCCCTAAAACTCTGTGCTTTGTGAGGTGAACCAGAAGGTGGAGAAGTGTGGCCTTCTTTCCCTCACCCCATGAATGCTACTGTGCACAGAGTGTGTCCAAATGTAAGACTTTGAAGAAATAAGTTGAAGGAAGCTTGCTTATCGTCAGCTCTGTTTTGCTGAAGGTTATCCATGTGTTAAAGATGTAAAGCTCATCTAGGTTGTCTCCAGTTTCTGGTTATTACAAATAAAGCTGCTATGAACATAGTTGAGCAAGTGGCCTGTAGTATAATGGGGCATCTTCTGGGTACATGCCCAGGAGCGGTATAGCTGAGTTTTGAGGTAGAGTTATTGCCAGGTTTCAGAGAAACCACCAATTGACTTCCAATGTGGTTGTACAAGTTTGCACTCCCAACAGCAATGGAGGAGTGTTCTCACTTGCTCTGAATCCTCAACAGTATGTGCTGTCACTTGAGTTTTTGATCTTAGCCATTCTGATGGATGTAAGATAGGATCTCAGGGTTGTTTTGATTTGCATTACCCTGATGACTAAGGATGTTGAACATTTCTTTAAGTGCTTCTCAGCCACTAGAGATTCCTCTATGTTTAGTTTTGTACTGCATTTTTTAAATTGGATTGTTGGGTTATTTGGTTTTTCTAATTTCTTGAGTTCTTTATAAATTTTGGATATTAGCCCTCTGTTGGATGTAGGGTTGATGAAGATCCTTTCCCAATCTTTAGACTGCTGTCCTAATAATGCTGCCCTTTTCTTACAGAAGCTTTTCAGCTTCGTGGGGTCTCATTGATCAATTGTTGATCTTAGAGCCTGAGTCACTGTGATTCTGTTCAGGAAGTTGTCTCCTGTACTGATGAGCTCAAGGTTATTCCCCACTTTTTGTTCTATCTAGATGTCCCTCAACTAAAGAATAGATAAAGAAACTGTAGCACATCTACACAATGGAATGCTATTCAGCTATTAAATACAAAGACAACAAGAATTTTGCAGGCAGCCGGGCAGTGGTGCTGCAAGCCTTTAATCCCAGCATTTGGGAGGCAGAGGCAGGTGGATTTCTGAGTTCAAGGCCAGCCTGGTCTACAGAGTGAGTTCCAGGACAGCCAGGGCTATACAGAGAAACCCTGTCTCAAAAAAAAAAAAATTCAGGCAAATGGATGAAGCTTGAGAATATTATCCTGAATGAGGTAATCCCTAGCCAGAAAGTATGCTGTGCACTCATTTATTAGTGGATGTTTTCCATAAAGAGCAGGATAATCATGCTACAATCCACAAATCCAAAGAAATTTGGCAATAAAGAGCTTCCAAGGGAGGATGCACAAATCTCACTCAGAAGGAGAAACTAAATAGTCATCTGAGGTAGATGGAGAAAGAGAACTTGTGGGTCTTCCCCCTCTCATAGATTGTTGGCTGATTTGGACCATGAGAGCAGTGGGAGCAGAGAAATCTAACAGGGGGTTGGAAGTCATGTGAGTATGTATGGTGAATGACCACATTGGTCCTGCTTGTCAGTAGGCAGATCAACTTTACTTATGGTGATTGAAGGCTTATAAAATTTTGGAGGACTGAGGGTAGGGATATCCACGATAGGCAAAGATCATTGGCTGGGGCTTAGGGTACCTGACATACATTCCTGAAACATTTCAGGAATCTTAGGTGATGGCTGACCGAGTTTTGTCAGGAGAAAGGAAATTGATCCTATAAACTATATGAAGCTATGTAACATTCCTCCAGTAGAGGCAAGTGTGGCACTTAGAATTCCCCAGACAAGGTCAAAGAAGGAGAAACTCTGCTATTCAGTCATTACACGCCAAGCCCTAGAAGGCTACCTGGTCAATGGTAGACTTCAACCTTAACTAGTACTTATCCCACAGGAACTGGGTAGGAGAGGAGGTAAGGAAGGGAACTGGGAGGGTGATCAGATGTGAGGGGATGAGAGAGGTCTAGAATTGAGAATGGAAATGCGGGGGGGGGCATCTCTGGTGACTAGCTGGAGACCTGGAATGGGAGAGGATACAACGAGTCTAGGGGGGCAGAGTTGACTCTAGTTTAGATTCCTACCTGAGAGGGGTATAGAAATTGAAATGGCCACCTCCTGTAGCCAGGCAGGATTTCCAGAGAAAGGAGGGAGATATCAGTCCACCCACAAAACCTTAAGCCTAAAATTTATCTTGCCTACAAGATGTGCAGAATAAAGATGTAGCAAAAAACTGAGGGAACAACCAACCAATGGCTGCTCCAACTTGAGACCCATCCCATGTGAGAGAGTCAATTCCTGACACTATTAATGACACTGTTATGCTTGCAGACAGGAACCTAGCATAACTGTCTCCGAAGAGGCTTCATCCATCAGCGAATGGAGGCAGATGCAGAGACCCACAGCCAAATATCAGGCAGAGCCCGGGTAGTCTTGTGGAAGGTTAGGGGATAGAATTGAGCAAGTCAGAGGGGTCAAGGACACCATAGAAGACAAGTGGAACTGGGGCTGGTTTGGTCTCTGTTCCCTGCCATTGGATTCCGTTTCCCTCTACTTGGACCGCTTGGTTGGGCCTTTGTGGAAGAGGATGTGCCTAAATCTGCTAGGACTAGATGTCCCAGGGTGGGGTGACATCCAATGGGGGCTCCTCACAGAAGGGGAGGAGGCCATGGGGGAAGGATTTGTAAGGGTGGGACTGGGAAAGGAAGAGGACAGCAAAGTGAATTGAAGGGGAAAAAAAGATATGTAGCTCAGTGATAGTGTTTGCCCAGCGTGCATAAATCCATGGGTTTAGCCCCAGCGCTACAGAAACCAGGAATGGGGCATGCCTGAGATCATAGCACTCAAGAGGTACATGAAGGAGAACCAGGACTTCTAGGTCATCCGCGGTTACAAAGCAAGTTCAAGGACAACCTGGGCTACATGAGACTGTATCTCAAAGAAGTTATACTGCTGCCTTGATCTCTGTCTCCCTATCTTAGGTTTATTCCCACTTTCGCCGCTTTCCTACTGTGTAAGCGCTCTGTGGGGGCATAAAATAATCAAACGTCCTGGGTAACAGGAGGTACTGTCCTCCTCTCTCTAACCCGACAGAAGCCGCTTAAGGGAGAAGAATGTTATTTTGGCTTCTGATTTCAGGAGACAAAATGATGGGGCGGGCGTGGCTTCATCCTAAGGTAGAAGCATGCGGCTGCGCTTCCTCACGTCCAAGTGGATGGCAAAGCAGAGGGCTTGAACCGGACCAGAAGTGGAAATCGTCTTCAAGACCATGAGCCCAACAGCGAACATTCACTGGCTGAGCCCTACATCACAAAGGTTATACAACCTCCCCAAACAATGTCACCTCCTGATACCACGTGTTCAATTAATGAGCCTATAAGCATCGTGAGGGGCACTGTGGCCTCCACTGCTGTTCTCCCCTTTGCCGTTCCAGATTAGAGAGCAATTTATCCAGAATGTTGACAAGAATATTAAGAATCAGCAAAAGGTAAGTGTCCATTTTGCAAGGTCCTTCCTGAATTTACAACACGGAAGAAAGAGAACCCTTGCCATGATCCAGGGAACAACAACAACAACAAAAATTTTTGCTGGGTTTATTCAGCCTTGTGGGGGTCCATGCCCGCCCTCATTTGCCAGGGGTTTTCATCTTGTCTTGGTGGCATTCTGTCAGCCAGCTAGGGGATGTTTTAAATGGGAGTGCTGTCTCCCCACCCATCCAGTGACAGATACGAACGAATAATATAAATTCTCTAGCCATTCCTTGGCATTTATTTCAATGTAAGTGTATTTTTTCCCCAAGTATAAAGCCCAATAGTAATTTATCAAGAGACAAATCATTTTTTCTTGGCAGTGAAGTCTGCAGAATTCCCATTTTTAAGACCTTAAATCTCCCTATTTTGACAGGAGTAAGAAAGCATTAGAAGCTTTGATTTAGCAGGATCATACAAAATAGTTCCTCATAATTATCCTTTCGGATGATATATGCATGTCTTTTTCCCCTTCTTATTAAACCCGAGGTCTCCATTTTTCACCCGGCTGTATTACTAAATTAAATTGCCTTTTGTTGTATTCAAGTTAAGCACTTTGCCGAAAGCTTTTCTTGTTTCTGGAAAATAACATTTACCCAATATGTGCCCCATGTTCTACTGTTTGGATTTACTGTTCACGATTGTTTCATTTGCTGGGTAATTTGAGGATATTGTTTGTTTTAATAGGAATAATGAATCACTATAATTTAGTCTGGTATCTTTTGAAGTACTGTATCAAGGAGGTAGGCAAGGGGATATTGAAGACCCATCACACAGAGAAATGATTCTTACCACTGCAAAATCAGATGGGAAAAGGTTAGAAGAAGTTACTAAGAGATACAACAGCTGTGGGGATGCTGGCAATCCTGGTGTGTGTGTGTGTGTGTGTGTGTGTGTGTGTGTGTGTGTGTGTAAGAGAAACCTAGAGCAGGATAGGCTAAGGCTTTGTTCATGGTCAAATTTTCAGACACCTTAGATGTTTCGGTGTTTCTCTCTCTCCCTCTCTCTCTATCTCTCTCTCTCTCTCTCTCTCTCTCTCTCTCTGTGTGTGTGTGTGTGTGTGTGTGTGTGTGTGTGTGTGTGTGTTTGCTCATGGTCAAATTTTCAGACATCTTAGGAGACTGTCTCCTTACCCTGCCTACACTGAACAAACTACACCCTATACGAAGGTCTCCATGAACCTGCGTACAGGTGTCCTGAGACTGGGTGTGAGCAGGGTGATTCTCATAGAATACCACTTAATATTTCATTATGGCACTTTTATGTGGTCATTGTAAATTACGGTTAATGTGTCCTCTCTACTTATCCCATATGGTTCTTATGGGAAACAAGTTGTCTAGTAGCAAATTTAACTAATAAAATGAAAATTTAAATTTAAATTTAAATTTAAATTTAAATTTAAATAGGTAGAATTCCTGGCAAAGAGTTAGGCAGAAATGAGTATGTCACATTACTCATGAATTCAAAACAAACAAACAAACAAACAAACAAATAAATAAGATGTAAAGACAGACCAGGGTCTGGAGGAATGTCTATGGTTAAATACACCTGATGCTCTCTCTTTCAGAGAACCCCAGTTCAATTTCTAATACTCATATCAGAGTATTTACAATTGTCTGTAGTTGTAGCTCCAGAGAATCAAACACATCTGACCTCTGAGGACACCTATATACATGTGCACATATCCATGCACGTGCGCGTACACACACACATACACAGGCACACAATTCAAAATAAAATAAACTTTTTAAAATGAAAAGAATTAAGTATACAATGACATCTGTGCTTCTGAGAGAGCCACCTAACAAATCCTCATGGAAAAGAGTTTCTTGGAGGCCTCGGTTTCCTTGTCTATAAGAAGAAGCCAGTGCTGGGGAAATGGTCCAGTAGGGAAAGTGCTCACCTTGCAAGCATGAGAACCTGAGTTTGATCCCCAGAGCCCACCCGAAAAGAGCTCAAATGATTAAAAAACACTTGTAATCCCAGCAGGGGCGGGGGGGCAGAGACAGGAAGGAGGCTCGTGGGGACTTGCTGGCTATGCAACCTAGCAAGTTCCATGCCAATGAGAAATGCTAGCACATAAAAAGGTGGTGAATAGTTCCTCAGAGGAACATCCAGTGTCATCCAATGTTATCTATCCTGACTTCTACATACATACATACATATGCACACATTAGCTTAGATACCAATGCACCGATGCACCAATACACACATAAACACACACATGCAGAAAGAGGCTAGATTGGTTTTCCCTTCAGTTCTTATGTACTCTGAGTATGTCTCCAGGAACCTGTTCTAAGGTGTAACCTCCTTCATCCTGCCTGGAGTCTGTATTCCATGCTGAGAATCAGTGTCCACACTGCAGGATATTAGGCACTGGCCGCTATTCCTCCAGGGGGCTCCATTTGAATGCAGAAAAAAATAGTCCTTTGGATGTCTTTCAACACAAAGGTTTTAGAAGTCAAGTCCAAATTAAATTACTTGAACCTATATAAAGTAGTAGTTCCCTATAAGAGGTGAAATTCCACCTTTTTCTGCCTATCTAGAAAGGAATAGGTCAACCAATGAATTCACAAGGCTAGGACATTGAGAATGTGTTTTTCATGTGGCAAACATAAACACATAGGCAATGGCATGATAATTAATGTAGTTTGGAGTTTTTGAATCCTAGGTTCATCATATTCAGTGTAGGAAAAATTCCTCAACTCTTTAACACCATTGTTTCAATTGAGTTAAAAATAGATCACTCATAGATCCCAGTAGGGTCTAAACAACACAGTATCTATGATTTACCTGGCTGAGTGTACTGTCTGGCAGAGTCTCAAAATACATTCTTGTTGGGCCACATCTGGTGGTACAAGTTTTAATCCCAGAGGCTAACTTGAACCATGAGTTCAAGGACACCCTGTGCTGCCCAATGACACTGCCTCAAAATTTTAAAAGGGAGAAGGAGTTCTGAAGATACAGCTCAATTGTAGTTTGATTATGTAATGCATATAAGGCCCTAGATTCAGTCCATAGTACTGAAAAAGTCATATACATCACAAATAGATGCATAGCAATTGTTAGTGAAGTCTTGGGTCCCATGAGGCTAAGACTGAATAAAAGCCTTAGACAGATACCTTAGTGTTACTATTCCAGAAGACTTCTGTGACTACTCCTACTCCCATCCCACCCCTCCCAAAATAACAGCCTAGACAAAAAGCCATCTAAGAGAACTCTTAAAACTTATGATAATGATGCTGGAGTGTGGCTCTCCACAATTGATGGCTTCTGGTGAGAGTGTGGGTAGGGAAGAAATCAGCTTTCTTTAAGAGGCTAGCCACTGGGAGTTTTACCATGCTCTATTTAGTAAAAATGAACGTGTTTTTCTTCTTTTTTTGGAGGGGGGTGGGTGGTGAGAGTTCAGAATAGGGGACAGATCTGGGAGGACAGGGAAGTAAGTGTGATGGAGGGTGCATATGAAATTCTCACATCATCAGTAAAATTCACTGCTAAGAGTTTTCTAAAGCCAGTTAAAGTTAAAATCCATGGGGCTGGGGATATTTCTGAATGGCTAGGGCAATGGCTCTATGAGTGGAACATTTACTGCTCCAGCATGTGAGCCTATGGTCACGTCCCCTAAACTTACAATCAGCTGTGGCCACACACATTCAAAGCCCAATAGTGTGGAAAGTAGAGAGAGATGGATCATCAGAGCATGGACCTCTGGCCTCCATGTCCATGCACACGTCACACACTGAGTGTACATGAGCACATGCACACAAACAGGAAGAGAGACACATGGAGAACTATGTTTTCAATCATTAATTTAATTTTATTTAATTTATTTAATTCCCATGTGCAATTTGCTTGTGATCTAGGAAGATTTATGTCTTTCTGTATTTTCCTTAGCCCCTGGCAGGACAACACCCTGTGTCTAAGAACACACACACAAGACATCATCAGGATGATATACTGGTTGACAATACTGGGGAATTCCAATCTCATGAGCCTTGCTAGGTTCTCACAAGCTCCTATATAGGTCTCATGAATCCTATACCATGTATTTGCTTCATGAATACAACTTCATCTACAGATACCAGCTAACAGAATAAAATGGTAACCCTTGTTTGTACTGGAAGGTAACTCCAAGAATTATATTTCAAACCCAGCTCTTCCTGCCAGGCAAAACTGTTTAACAGAATAATTATCCAGGATTCTATAGACAATACATCTCCTACCTCTTATCTACATTAGACTGCATTTAGGCAATTGTGTCTTCCATTTCTCTCCAGCAGAAGAGGCTGTGTCCTGGAAAGATGTTTGATGAAAGACAGTATGTGTCGAGTTCTGTGAGCAAGTGTGAGATTTTTGTTGGCCATGTATAATGAAGAACTGTGTGGGCATACTCTTTGCATCCCTGTGTGGCATGTGTGTTTTCTCATGTGGGTGCACTCCATGTTTGTGTGTTCAGAAGCTGCCTATGCTCATGTGACAGATACCCAAGCTTTGAGCAGCACACGCCTGCTGATTCTGGATGGATGATGAATGACACCATCACTAAGAGGTGCCTGCCTTCCCCTCATTGCCATCCATCTCTCAGAGATCTCTCGGGGTTGTGGCTCTCCCTAAGCCCTGTGGCTGACAGATAAGTCCCCCAAGAACATATTTTATAAACCTCCACGAAGCCGGTGGATGAATCTGCACCAAAGAGCAGGAAACAAAAGCTCGTCCCTGGGTGTCAGTGGTTTTTACCAGCCGATGAACTGACACTACTCGGGGGTGTTGTCTTAAAACTCAGCACATTTTTATATTTCGAGATGTGTTTGGGCTTCATCAATGTCTCCTAGCCCCTTTGTTCTTGATGTTCATTACGCTGGCGATCAGTCCTGTCAGCCTAAACAGAGCTTGATCCGGACAGCTCACTCTTCAAATGAATGATCCTTACATCTCCTGACACCACTTACATCCCCCCTGAAATGTGCTCCTCGGCATCTGGCAGAGCCAGTAGTAGCTGCCAGAACTTTCTTAATCCAATAATCAAAACAGGTGCTAGAGAAGTAAATCTATGACTGTTAATTTTCCAAGCCCCGCTTTTCCTTTCCCCCAACCTATATTGTTTGGAAACGAATGTCAGCTTGCTGCTCAGCGCATTAGAGGAAGATGCAAGAAAAAAAATGGTGGCGATGACTTGCAACTTGGAATATTTTACTTCTTGCAGAAACAAAGTTGAGCTTAATTTTGCTCTGTGTTTGGAAGCGTTCAAAGGGTAAATACTTTTCTATTTTATTTTAATACTGATTATCAGGTGCACATCCTGATACATCTTAGAGTCACCTTGAGAGAGAGAACCTCAGATAAGGAATTGCCTCCATTAGACTGTCCTGTGGCCAGGTGTATGGGACATTGCCTTGATTGGTATGGATGCAGGTGAGCCCAGCTTGCTGTGGGTAGTACCATCCCTAGCCAAGTAGTAGGCTTGCCTGGCCTGTAAAGAAAGATACCTAAGTATGATCCTGTGAACAAGACAGAGAGAGAGCCAGCAAGCAGTGGTCCTCCATGGTCCCTGCCTTTGGGTTCCTACCTTGACTTCACTCAGTAATGGATGGTGGCCCAGAAGTATAAGCCAAATAAACCCTTTCCTTCCCAAGTTGTTTTTTGTCATGGTGTCTTATCAGAGCAACAGAAATTCGGAAATTTTTCTTGTATCAAACCTCATAAATGTCCATTAAGTTACCTAACGTCCATTAAGTTATATAAATCAACATATCTCCAACATCATATATTGATTCCAAACCTTGGGTGGGAGAGTGAAAACAAACATTTCCCAGGTTTTTGGGTAACAGAAGACCTGGTAGGTTGAGGTCATCTAATCTAAACATTTTCCATCACAGCAACCAATGGAACCAACCAGGGTTCACTTATAAAACAGCAGCTCAGTCTAGACTCCCTCCCAATTCGAGAAATGTAAAACACCCAAGTGACTTGCCTTAAAATTAGGACTGAGGGTCATAAAACTTTATTCAATAGAGACAATAAATCCTGAAAAATAAATTCCAGTTCTATTTTATGTCCAGACAGGGAGTGGGGGGAAATGAAAGGAAAATGGGGAAATGGGCAAGGAAAGGGAAAATAGAAAGCATGGATTAGCCTGTCTACGATGACAGGTTGTGTTCTAAACATTCTGTATTTCATCCACGTACAGACATGACAGAAAGACAAGACAGGGATGAGGTGAGGGTACAAAGTCAGAGGAACACGCCAATGTGTAGAAAGATATAAAAAGACACCAATAATCATAAAAAGTCAGAGAAAGAATTGGAAATGCTGACAATGTTCTCTGGGGCTATACTAACAAAGGTCTACAGACTGAGTGGCTTAAACACAGATCTATTGTTATGTCTGTGATCAGACACCTTCAGGTAACTATGAGGGAAGGGTCTATTCCTGGCTTTCTTCCTTGGCTTCTACATAGCCATCTTCTCCCTGTCCCTCTCTCCCAATACCCTCCTGCAGACCTTCTGTGGAGCCACCTGCTGCTCCTTTGTCTCCTTCACCCATGATTGGTTTTCTCAATGTTCCCTGGAAGTGACCATACACTTGCTGAGGTACCCTTCTGGTCTTCATCCATATTGGGATATAGTAAACACACATTCTCTATGTCACTCTCTGTGTCTGTGTCTGTCTTTGTGTCTCTGTCTCTCTCTGTCTCTCAGTTTCTGTCTCTCTGTTTCTCTCTCTTCTCCCCCACTAGATCAGTGGCATCAATGGCTTTCTTCTAGTAAACAGCACTACATGGGTTTCAACTGTCATCCAAATTACAAATTACCAAATAATGTATGAGAAATTGAAGAGAATTCTTTTCGCCCTAGGTTCATGTATTTAGGAGAAAGTAGTCTTTAGAAAAGATATGGTAGAGAAGGTGGCAGACTCTCATTCAGTCTCCCACCAACTATAAAGAAATAGTCTATATTCCTCCTCTCATGGCTTTCAGTAGACCTAGTCACTGTCAAGTTTATTACTATTATGATTATTATACTACCATCATAATAACTGTTAATAGTAATCATCACCAACATTTTAAAAAGTATAGTGAACATTAATACAGCCTTCCTGTATTAATGGTGTTAATTACATTGCCTGTTGAATTTGCAAACTAAAACTAAGAAGGACTTAACTTTTAACTCTACCCACTGATGAGATATGAAGGCTGAGACAAGTCTAGCTCCACCATAGGTCACAGAGATGAAACTGGGTAGATCTGGTATTAAGCCAGGTGTGCCCAACCTTAAGCATCAACCCCATAAGACATGGACTGTGCAACTGGAGATGGTTTAACAGTTAAAAGCCCTTCTGCTTTTCAGGGGACCAGATTTCAGTTCCCAGAACCCACACTAGGCAGTCCACAATCACCTATAACTCCAAGTCCGAGGGCTCCAGTGTCCTCTTCTGGTATCATAGGCATCTATACATATGTGTGCAAGTTCTCTCATACATGTACATAAACAGAAATAAGAATTTTATTAGTTAATAATTTTATAAATGCGTATACTGTATCAGTGATCAAATGCATAGTCTCTCTCCTCCAGATCCTCTCATACCACTTTCCCTCACAACTTCTTGGGGTATCTTTTACATTTGAGTCTGTTTAGTGCTACCAGTATGTACATGGATGCAGGGTTATCCACTAGATCATGAACAGCCTATCAGGGACGGTATCCCTGAAGGAAACTGAAACTATCTCCACCCTAAAAGCCATCAGTTTCTAAGAGCTCTTCAGCTGATAGTGGAACTTCAGGAGCCCCCTTGTCCATCCACACTGGGATTTGGGCTAGCTCGGTCTTGTGAAGATCTTGTACATGCAGTCACTGGTGATGAAGCTCCTCTGTACAGCAGCCCTGGCCAAGAAAGAGCACACTTCTTTCACCCCTTGATTCACAATCATTGTTTAGCAGACCTTCAGAGGCAACTGTGCATTCATGTTCTGTGGACTGAAGAAAGTAATGATTCCAGCAGGCTACTGTAAAACTTTCAAATATTTGTATGACTTAGTCTTCTGAAAATCACAGTGACACCTGTACACTCCTATCCATGTGACATCTTTTCTGGAACTAACTCAACACTGAAGTCATGATGACTGGTGGCATTTGAATGCAGGGAGAGATTTCAGTGATTCCAATGTTATACAAGATCTGCTGCCCTCAGCTTGGGATTCAATCACTAGTGTTGATATTATTTAACTAATTTATTTATTTTATATTTTATGAAGTTATGGATGACAGTGAAAATATGCATTGCTTTAAGATGTATAATCTGATGATCTTCACATGATTAAACAATGTGAAATAAAAGCACAGTCGAGCTAATTGAACAACTCCCATCACCTCAAATAGTTACAATTTGCATCTGTGTGTTTTAATGTGCTTGTGAAAAAGAATACTTAAGCACCAACCTCTTATGAAATATCAAGCACTCAATTAACTATTGTTAACTTCGTTCGCTAGAATTCAATCCATAAAACTCCTGTGTTTCTGGTGACCATAACTGGACCAAGAGGTGTGTGTGTGTGTGTGTGTGTGTGTGTGTGTGTGTGTCTGTGTGTGTGTCTGTGTGTGTGTCTGTGTGTGTGTCTGTGTGTGTCTGTGTGTGTCTGTGTGTCTGTGTCTGTCTGTGTGTTTCTCTGTGTCTGTGTGTGTCTCTCTGTGTGTGTATGTGTGTGTCTCTGTGTGTGTGTGTGTGTGTGTGTGTGTGAGAGAGAGAGAGAGAGAGAGAGAGAGAGAGAATATGTGCTCGTGCTCATGCATTATTTTTCATTGCTATAACAAAAGCAACTTAAGGAAGGATTAGTTTTAGCTCATAATTTAAGTGTATAAATTATTATGTGGTGGTGGCAGTCATAATGGCAGAAGCAGGCAGAAATAAATGCTAGTGTTCAGCTTGCTTTTTTCTTTTTATTCCTCCCAGGACCCCAGCCCATGGAATGGTACTAATTTGAGGTGTGTTTTCCCACTTCGATTAGCCCAGTCCAGGACTCCCTCACAGACCTGCCTAGCAATGTGTCTCCTAAATGAATCTAGATTCTGTCAAGTTGACAATCAGCATTAACCATCACGGCATTCAAGGTTGAGTGGCCTTGGAAAATATTCTCCTGATTTCTAATTAGGCAATTTTTCTAGTATATAATAATTGCTCAAACATTTAGCTCAAATTTTCAATGTGTCTCATGGGGTTGCTATGAGAATCAGTGAGAGCCAGAGTCTCTGCTATATCTCTAGGGATAGCTTGTCACACTGGACGTTGTGGCAGTTCTTTGGGGTCACAGTTACTTCACCCTTGAACAACTTACATTGTTCTTTCTGGCACTGTGAAAGCTAGATCATAAGAAGGTGACTTTCAGGTTAGATTTGGCTTGATTCCAAGCCCTGTGTGGGAAGTGTTTGGCATCTTCAGCATAGGGACTTGACTTTCAGCCTCTGAGAGGCAACTAAGGGCAACAGCAATAACCTATATTGTTTTGGGAATCAGTTGGACTACTCTGGGCAACAACCTGAAAGGAGGTTTGTCATACTTGGTACATGAGTTTTTGTAAAATTGTCTATGGCTCCTGTGTAGAGCATTGTCTACCCAAGTGGTATAACTTTATCAAACATCTTTGATGTTCTCTATTTTGTCTTCTCCCTTCCAATTAGAATGTTACTTCCTGTTTTCCCACATCCTCTTCACATCACCTATATTCTGTTATCCCCCTTCTTTATCTCCCGCAATGTTTTTACTTTCCTGGTTTCTGTGATTACTCCATGTTACATGATATGAAGATGGAGCTAGGAACTGCAGAGGAGAGAGAACATGTAATGGTTGTCTTTCTGGGTCTGTGTTATCTCATTCAATATGATCTTTTCTACTCCCACCATTTACCTGAAAATTTTATTATTTCATTTTCCTTTACAGGTGAATGCTTCATTGTACACAGCGGCACTGAATAGTGCTATATTGCATGTATACAATGAAGTGGCACTCATATATTTGTGGAAAGCAGCACTGTCAACTTGGAATTAAAACCCACTCGATAGGATAGACATTGTGTGCAGAATTAGAAACACAGCCAATTACCTGGATCTGGTGATGTCAAGGATCTTAGAAGAGTACATACTACCCTCACCTTAGTAAATCAATATAGTTCCTAACTTATTCTAAGATTAATCCTTATACCCACAAAATAAGTATTACTCAATTCTCATTAAAGAAGCTCTTTTCACAGCAAATGGAGACAACTACAAAAAAAAACCCACAATGTATCATAAAACAAACACATCTAAAACAAAAATCCCTCACAAATGATCAGGAAACACTGTGGAAAGACTGTAAGAGTCAGGGGATCAGGAGTTCTGCTGTGAAATTGTGTCTACTGGAAACAAAATGGAAGATACATCCATAAATGAATAATATGACCACCTAAACAAGACCTGAACAATAATACTCAATGTGGTGAAGGAAACCTCAGGACCCCACTTTCTGACAGAGAACTTTAGGAAAATAATAATTGCTGAGAGAGGAAGAATCCTCTCCCAGAGAAGAGTCTCATAATTGGTCATCTAATACAAAATGGTCAGCCCTGAAATCATGCACACAAGCCACTGCAAGTGGATTCGGTGGGTTATGTTTATATATTTATGTTTTTATATGTTGGTTACAACAACAATTAAAAAGGCTGCAAATTTGAGAGAGAGGTGAGACATGAAGTAGTTGAGGGCAGGACAGGAAAGGGGGAAGTGACATACTATATTTTATTTTTAAATCTTTAATGTAATAAATAAAGAACCAGCTTCAGTAAACTATAGCCCCGACGCCAAGTCCGTCAGCCGCCTGCTTTGTAAATAAACCTTTGCTGAGCTACAGACACACTCATTCACTAACAAATTGTCCAAGGCTATTTTCCCACTTCAGTGGCTGAGTGAAATGATAGAGGTCAAACATTCTGCAAAGCTAAGTATATTTTACATTTTACCCTTTACAGAAAAAAAAATATACTTCCCAGTGGTTTTTGATTTAGTTTAGTTTAGTTTAGTTTAGTTTAGTTTAGTTTAGTTTAGTTTAGTTTAGTTTAGTTTAGTTTAGATTTTGTTTTTTTGAAAAAGGTCTCTGGTAACCCAGGCTGGCCTTAAACTTGTTATGCATCCAAGGAACCTGAACTTTACTTGTTCTTGATTCTACCTTTGCAGTCCTGGGATTTTAGGACTGCGTTTCACCCTGGTTTATGTGCTGCTGGGTATCAAACCTGGGGTCCTGTATATGTTATGCAAGTTGTACTGGTTTAAATAATTATACCACCTTAGACTCATTTATATGGATATTTAATCATCAGAGTGGCACTGTTTGAAAGGATTAGAAGGATTAGGAGAAGCCACCTTGTTGAAGGAAGTATGTCACTGGAGGTTGGGCTTTAAGGTGTCAAAAGTTCATGCCGGGCCTAGGATCTCTCTCTCTCTCTCTCTCTCTCTCTCTCTCTCTCTCTCTCTCTCT
>NW_021604753.1:6001326-6033759 GCF_004785775.1 Grammomys surdaster | reverse complement strand
CTCTCTCTCTCTCTCTCTCTCTCTCTCTCTCTCTCTCTCTCTCTCTCCCTCTACATATCAGGGTGTATCTCTCTCAACTATTTCTCCAGAACCAACCCTACTATGCCTCCCCTTATGATCCCTTCCTTCATGATACTGGACTAAGCTTCTGAAATTGTACACAAGCCTTCAATTAAATATTTTCTTTTCTAAGAGTTGCCAGATTCATGGGGTCTTCTCACAGCAATAGAACAGTAATCAAGACACAACTAAAAGACATCCCAGGCACCTGTCCAATGATATAATATTCTGTGCATCATTCAGGCTCCCAATAAACATGCTTGAGCATGCTAATGCTATATTGTACTAAATACTTGCAATAGAAAGGAATTCAGAGCATACTAATGCCATATTGTCCTAAATACTAGCAATTGAAATGTATTCAGGACTTCCATAAAAGTTAGGATGGGAAAAGGCAGAATAAAAGTTTGAGGAAACCTCTCTGAGAATAGAAATTGGAGATTCTCGTGCCACCAGAATCCTACCAAGGAGCTTTTGAGGGTCATGTAAACTAGAGGACACTCTGAAGAAATTATTGCCTCTTTTCTACATATATATACCTATGTATTTCTTTAACATCATCATTAAGGAACCTGCATATAGTCTTTCCATTGTACTACATGTACTCACCACTGATATTTAAATAATAAAAGCAAGAAAAATACTGACATCCCTGATATTCCTAAAATATCAAGATAAAGACAGCCTTAGGAAGATAGGATAAGAAAGACGTCCTTGATTTCGAAAGAAGATCTTCATAGAGATCCCTCTGGACCCATCATTCAGCTATGCAACCTTGAATGAGTCATTCTACCTCTCTGATATTTCCCATCTGTTTTCTCTCTGCCTGCAGTGTTCTGGCTGGGACAACTCATCCCTTTAAAGCTCTCCATGACTGACTACTTATAATCATTCATGTATTGGCTCAAGTATTACTTCATAAAAGCAGCCATACTACCCCTCCCTTCTGTAATCTCCACAGCTTCACTCAAACAGTGAAATCCACTTGAAATCAGTGGCCTCTTGAGAGTTACTTTATTTACCTTGTCCTAATGTTTTCATTGTCCACCATCCTTCTAGCCAAAAGTTTGTTTTTCAAAGACATGGAGGTGCCATTTGAGATACCTACATGTAGGTATCACATGAACCCCTAAACCCAGAATTTAATAATATAACCAACTTGGGGTGGGAACTCAACAGATACTAGTTGAAGGACTAAGAACTGAATGTATGCGTTCATGAGTGATCTACATAATAGAGACAAGACTCTTTGTAAGAGGATAATTTCATAACATTAGAGATACATAATAAACATTGTGATTTGCTCTCCAGTCCTCACTGGAGAAATGAATATTCCTACCCAAGAAAAGACATGCTAGTGCCCCAAATAAAGCAGGAGGCCTTAGAGATGACCATACGAATCAGCTTGACTTTTTCCTTCTGATGTTATAGAAAATTCTCAAAGTATTAGGAATACACATACTCACAGACTTGTAATAACACAATTACACAAACATCCCCAAATGTACCCCAGCTTTAACCACTACAGTTACTCTAATGTACCTCTATATTATCTCTAAGTGTGGAGGAGCTGAGTAAAAGCAGACATCTTCCCAGATCTTTAACTCAAATGTGTTTGTCCTTTCATAAAATCCAGTCTGTAGAATAGGAGGTGAACATGAGTACAAGACCCATTCTGTGTGTCTATGAGTGTGCTTCTTGTTTCCATTGTGGACCTCTTTTCCTGTTTGCAGGATACCTCCTCCTTATTTCTCTTCACATAAATCTCATTTGTCACATTTCAGTTACAAATCCAGCCATCAAAAGCCTTTCCTGACCTCCATCCCCATACCCAGAACAATGCTTCATTATGTACAATTAGTCTGCACTAATCTGCCTTCTCCAGAGAAACGTGCATAGTAGGGTAAATATAATAAGAGACTTAATATGAGAATTGCCTCACCCAATGACATAGAAATTCAGAAGCCCCATAATGTGTCACATTCACAGTAATCAGTTTATATATCACAAAATCAGACCAAATATCAAGGATTTATGATGTCCAAGGTCAGGAGAAGATCAATGTGTCAGCTCAGAAAGAAAGAAAATCCATGTTTTCTTTATTTTTCTGTCCACGTCAAGCTTCCACCAGTTGCTGATGCCCATTACATGCATGGGGGTGATCTTCTTTGTTTGGTCATCTGATACAAATGGTAACCGCTTCCGGAAATATTCAAGGACACACCTAGAAATAATTTCACTTTCTTTCTGGGTATCTTCGTTAGTCAAGTTTACCTGTTTGATATGGTTCAAAATAATGAAAAATTTAATAATTTGTATTGGACTAAGGCTTTCTCCCCTCTTGAGATTGCATTTAAACTTGGATGAATTCCTAGTGCTACCACATATGTTAACCATATGTGATTTCTGAGCATTACAGAGTTAATTTTTTTTCATGCTTCTCTCTGTTTCTTTCACAGAGAAAATTCAAGACTTCCGAGTGACTGTTCTGGAGCCCAGCTGCACATATCATAACTGGACTCCTGGAAACTTGATTGCTTTCCCTAGGGAGATGTCAATAAAAATATGTTCATCCAAGATGGAGAGCCAACAACAGAGCAAAGAGCCTTGATCAGTTAACTGATGAGTTTGTTGGACTTGTTACATGCAGGAGAATGCTGACATAAAAGCAAATAACTTACCAGAAAGTTTCACCCCAAAATAGCTCTGTAAAAGCTGCACTGTTAGAGTTTATCTTTCTGTTTAACTTTCTACCTCTCGTACAGTTCATCACTTCTCAAGATCTCAAGCAGCTGAGGGCAGAATGGAGTAACGGCTGGGATTCAAGGGGAGCCCCCAAGATGCATAATGGGATGACTATGTTCTCCCCTATAAAAAGAAAACTATACTACACTGCTTGGAGGATATGAGAGGAGGTTTACTCTGTACCCATTTTTCTGAAAGTAGTGAGCCCTTTGTAACCTCATGACCATCTTATATTTACCCTGCAATCTTGATAGGGTAAAGAGAAGACTGTTCTTTAGACTCTTTGTTCTTTTCTGCTTTACACGAATTCATCTAATTTTTAGTTAATACTTAATTAAGAACTCTTTCAAAGCTTCCTTTCCCTCGGGGTCCTGATGGTCTTAGCAAAACAAGATAAAGAGGACAAAATGTTTACTGGAAAACAGTGCTTGCTGCACCAGCATGAGGACCTGAGTTTGGATTCCCTGCACCTACATAAGAAGACAGGTATGACCACACTTGCCTTTATAGGCCCAGTGTTGGAGGGGTGAGACAGAAGGGTCACTGGAGCTTCCTGGTTAGTGAGTCTCCCAAGACAATGGTGAGTTCCAAGCTCAATGAGGTATCCTGTCTAAGAAGAATAAGATGGAGAATAATAGAGCAAGCCGCTTGACATCCTCCTCTGTCACTTGCACTTGTGCACATGGGTACATATATTTGCACATGTGGATAACACATACAAAAATATGAGTGACAGTTGAATTTTCCGATCTATTTTTGAAGAGTATTTCCCAAGAGTGGCTGGTGAACGGCCACTTGCCTTCCAAATCCTATCTCAGTACGAAGTGCCTGAGGTTATTACCCCATTGCCCAGGTCAGCATTGCAAATACTCAGGGTGGGAGGTTAAGTTCTCTCTCTTAGCGTCACATCATTTGTTGTGAGGGAACAAGAATGCCAACAGTATGAGAATTACAATCCATTCCATTTTCCCAGAGAACTCATTCTGTTCTTCTCTAAAAGACAGATGCTCAGAGCATGTACTTGGAAACAGTCCCCAAGTACTATTCAAGGTCATGTGCTAAGTTGGACCTTATTTTTCTTTGCAAATGCCTTTGACTTGGTGGGACAGAGTACACCAGCTCAGAGTCCAGGAAACCAAGGGGAAGGATATTTAAAAGAATGATTATCCTTAGGGGTGCTAACCCTTGAAAGAAAGAGATTATCACATCAACAAAATGTTCTTGTCTCTCTTTTCTCCTCTGGCATATGACTCTGCATTGATGTGAGCTGCTTTCTCTCCATTACAACCCATTCACCCGTCACTAACTCAGAGAAGGACATCTTTAACCTTCTGTTTTAGGTAGCAGTGTGGTCTTTGCTCACAGAATACAACTTTCTGCTATTTTGAAAAGAGCCAAATAGTGACTGTGCTAACTGGGGTTATGGCCCCTCCAACCTTCCTGGAGAGCCCAGAAAGATCACATATTCCTGGTCTATGCCCTAGCAACCTCCAAAACACCAGCATCTATGGAATTTGAGTGCCGTTGCTGTCCCTCAGGAAACAGTCTTTCAGGCTCAACCATGATTTATTAATTTTGCTGCTTTGGCGGGGTCATTTATCAAAATTCCCTCAACAGTTCAATTAGGAACGGCCTGCCTCCCAAATTGGGGTTGGTTTTCTCATCTTCCCAAGCCAGCTTGTGGTCTGCATCACTGCCTTGACCACCCTTGGTTTGGGGAGTACCAGATGAAATCAATCACACCTCCCACTTATCGACTTCACAATTTTCGCTGCACGAAGACACCACTGAGGAGATGGAGCAGATAAATGTTTGCCCTTTTCTGTGGCACCTGATTGCTGCTCCTGCAGAACTGAAGGATGGAACTACATCCCCCCACCCACTGACATCCTGGCAGCTCTGCTTCCTAGACCCACACCCACAATGAGAAATAAAAATGCATGGAATCCTTCCTCCTGAAGACTGCACCTTCTCTGACACTATTGTTTATAACAATACTCTATTCTTCTTCCTCTTCCATTTCATTCTCCATATGACATCCAGAAGAATAACTGCAAAATGCAAATATAATTTCACTACTTTCTCATTTAAAACTATCAATGGCTCCATACTGTCCCAATGAAAAAAACAAACATGGTTTTTGTAGTATGCATGTGCAAGAGTGTGCACGTGTATATGTGTGTGCACGTACATGTGTGCATGCATGTATATGGAGGCCAGAAGTCAATTTCAGCTGTCATGAGCCATGTATTTTGGCTTTTGAGCCAGAGTTTCTCACAGGCCTGTAACTTACCAAGTAGCCAAAGCTGACTAAGAAGCAAGCCTCAAAGGTCTTCCCATCTCTACCTCCTAAGCACTGTGATTGTACATGTGGGCCAGTCACAGATGGATACTTGGATTTTATAGGGATTCTGAGGACTAAAGTTAGGTCTTTGTACCTGTAAGGCGAGCTGTCTTCTCAGCCTCACAAAACTCAAGCTCTGTAACATGGGTAGGGGGACCTATTTTGGACTCTAAGCTCCACAGTACCTCAGATCCTAGAACAGAACAGGGACAGTAAGCCTGGATCCTGCTCTTGCCTCAGACTCATCGCCTGCTTTCTGCTTCGTATTTTACTCTGAGCAAGATCAAGCACTTTCATTCCTCCTATTAGCCATACTGATTTCCAATCACTCTCCTTCCTTCCCTGTGCTCCTATTGTGTGGAGATGCACATAACCCAAAATTAGCCATCCCAGCCACAGCTGCATATGCAGTTCGGCAACTGAGTATATCCTTAGTTTCATAGAACCTTACCACCAACCACCTTCAATATTCTTTTCAAGTGGTAAAACTGAAGCTGAGGGCTAGGAAGGCAGCTCATTCAGTAAAACCTTCTGAGCATGAGGGCCTGAGTTCAGTCCCCAGAAGCCATGTACAAATCTAGGCATGGTGCCACAAGCTTGAAATCCAGCTGCTGTGAAAATGGAGATTGGAGAATTAGGAATTCAAAGTAGTCCTCAGCCATACAGTGAGATCAAGGCTGATTGGGGCTACCTGAGACCTCACTCCAAAACAAAACAAAAGTCAAGTGAAACATAATATAGGCTGTCTATGCTGCCTAATAAGGATAGAAGTCTTCATTCTAGAAATATTTCCCAACTGACATCATCCTGACTCTTTGAACCCATCAACCATTGGGCTTCTTTACCTTATAGGTAACATGGCTAGAATTACCATACACAAATTCTAGTCCCATCAATTCTGGCTAATTCCCCTTCTCTATTTAGGCCACCTTCTAAAGCCCAACTTTACCCTTCATCTTGATGGCACGGCTAAGAAGAGACTAATCTCCAAGGAATCATCATGCAAGCTGACTCTCCTTACACAATGAGTCGTGCATCTAATTTCCAAACCCTGGTGATCTGTGTTTGGAGATGGCAAGGCCTCTCTACCTGTTTTTAGAACCCAGAATCCTGCTAAGTAGGTCTTCAGCAAAGCTTTACTGAACAGGCCCTAATAACCAGGCAAAGGGATGAGTGGGTAAGCCTGCAGTCCTGCCATTCCAGCTTGCGGCTTACGTGTTCTCAGCTGAGTTTACTACATTTTGATCCTGACAGCCAGGATCCCACAACTTATTCATTACACAGCAAGTGACAGGCTGGTGCAAGTGACAGCGACCTGTTTGTTGGCAGTGCCACTGCACTTTGATGGACTTCCAGAGTAATTCAACATTATTATGTGTCAGATATAATTTATGGTTTAATACAATGCCAGCTTTATAACTGTATTATTGCCATATATTTACATCTGGAAAAAAATAAATCACAGTGAAATTTTCCGCTTTGAAAGACTTCATGTGGGATTAAGTACGAGCCAAGCAAGGTTGTTTGCTCAAGCTGTGGTCGAGGACAGCACCAGGCTAGCCCTGAAAAAGAGGACTTACTGGCTAATTGCTTTTCTATTATATCAGTTCTGCCTGGTCCCTCTTACTCCCACATACACCCTAAAAATTATTTTCCACTTTCATCTTTTGCTTCTTAGATATGCAGTGTTATTTACTCTGCCCTTGGGAATTTAGGGGAAATTTTCTTTAGAAAGTCTGTGTGACATTATAGACAGTGTCAAGCCACCTAGACATCTCCTGGATATAGTGAGGCATTAAATAATGCACAACACAAGATGCACAATGTCCCACAGGCCATTCTGCAGCTATCTGGGTCCTTGTTGTTGTTGTTGTTGCTGCTGCTGCTGCTGTTGTGTTTCCTTGTATCAGAGATATCTTTATGTACAGTAAACTGATCACTGTCATTTCCATACAGGAAACCACATTACCTACAAACAATACCGTAGTCAGCCCCCTTCATGGGTATTTTTTCCAATTTTTCATTTAAACAGTAGTGGAAAGAACATCTTTGGGTGTGTACATTTATGTGTTCGTGTGTGTGTGTGTGTGTGTGTGTGTGTGTGTGTATGTATGTGTGTGTGTGTGCAGGTACGCATACGTGCACATGCATGTGGATACCAAAAGTTGACTTCACATGTCATTTTCAATTGGCATTTATCTTTTCCCATTTTTTGAAACAGGTTCTCTCACTGAACCTAGAATTCACTGATTCATCTAGGCTGGCTAGCCAGCAAACCTCAAGATCCTGCTCTCTCTGCCTCCCTGAGCAGAGATAATAGGCAGCAATCACTGCTTCTGGATTTTTATGTGGGTGCTATATATCCAAGCTCAGGACCTCCTGCTTGTGCACAAAGCACTTTGTCATCTGAGCCATACTCCCAGTTCCTGAGAACAATCTTTAGGTAAGCATTTTCAGTTCTACAGGGTGGGTTTTTTTGTTTTGATTTTTTTGTTTTTGTTTTGTTTTGATTTCTTTTTTATTCAATTGAGAGCAATCTCAAAAGTGGAATTCTTGATCAAGGGGTAAACATTTTTAAAGCATAATGTTGTCTTCCACAGCATAAACTGACATGAAATCTTATATTCAACTTCTAATATCCCCTTGTGGGTCACCTCCTCCTCTTTAAAGTTCTCCTGGACTTACAAATGCTCTGCTGTTAACAGATTTAGCCATGGTTACTGTGAGGCTACCTCTGTTTCTCACATAAGTGTTATGTGCCCTAGTATTATCATGTGCTTATCTCTCCATGGGACTAAACTAAAAGCACCTACAGGGAGCATGGTGTGAGCTGCTCAGCAACATGTTCCCAACATCCAATACATACCAGGTTATATACATACACATACACAGGCACAGACACATACATATACGCACTGACTCAAGGATAATATTCAAGAAATTATTGGTAAAACATAAAAATGCTTAGTGTGATACCAAGCAAGAAATATCTTCAATTTACTGTCTCATCAGCTATGGGGAAACCCTATATGAATTTATATGAATTTATCAAAGGTGGAAAGTGTGTGTGTGTGTCCTCTAAATGAAATAACCATTTACCAAGAAGAGGAAGATTAGTTCCCAGGATGACTTAAGTTAAAGTGTCCCTTGGAAATGATGGAAGCTCACAGGGCTGCCTGCATAAGACAGGGATTTGAGCCCACCTTGAAGACTTGCAGGTTTTAAGCATAAGCCTGGGACAGCTCACACCTGTACTACAGGATGGAATACAACATTGGATGCCTCTTTCTCCTCCTGAATCCTTTTCTCCATATTTAATCCATCACCAAGGGCTCCATGGTCAATCCTAAAATTATCCAATTCTATCCATCCACTATTCTTCTGTATCATGAATACCTTCCCAATTGAAACAGGCCTGAGCTACTCCCTATTGTATAGCTAGACTCTTATTGTTATTTGTCTACATCCCCACCACCCAGTAGTATCTAATACAGGAAAGAGTAAAAGGGGGAGGGGAGTAGGGAAGAAAGAATGATTGTATGCACAGGGAATGGAATAGAGGAGAGGACCAAAGAGAGAGGTAGAGGAATGAGAGTAAGAGGGAGAGGAAGAAAGCAAATGAGAAAATGTGATAAGAGAGGAGAAGAAGGGAATAAAAGAAGGAGGGGAGGAGAGGGCATGGGAAGAAGGAGGAAGGGAAATGGGGAGTAAACAACTAGTATGGTTAGAACTGGGTCAAAGCACTCACAAAGCAAACAAGGCTGAGTTTAGATTCCCAGCATCCATACAAAAGTTTGGCAGTAACCAACTTTCAATCCCAGCAATGGGGAGGCAGAAGCAGGTAGATTTCTCAGAGTTCGCCTTGTCCACATAATGAGTTATAGGACAGCCAGGATGACATAGGGAGACCCTGGCTCAAAATCAAACAAACAAAGAAACAAGATAAACCAGTGGGCTTGGCCTATAGCATAGAATTGAAGCACGGAGGGGAAAGAACAAGGCATAGAAAGTTTACTGGCCACCCAGCCTAACTGAAATGGTTTCTGGTTCAGTGGGAAGTGGAAAGCAATTGAGGAAGATACCTGACATCCTCCTCTGGTATATTCATGGACATATGCATGTGTAACACACACACACACACACACACACACCACCTGTGGGTTTAAGTAACCCTCATTCAAAATGCTTAGAACAAGAAGTGGTTTGGACTTTAATTTTTTGGAAACAATTGCATAAACATAATTAGATATCTTGTGGGTAGGATACAAGTCTGAACACAAAATTCACTGGTTTAACACTTTATCTACATAGTCTATAGATTAGTCTACACAGCATGGGTACCATACCAACATTCCAACTGCAAGATCAGGGATTTCCCACATACAGAGTTCTTCAGATTTTGAGTCATCTCCTACCCAACATTTTTGGATGAAGCATATGAAGATCTATGAAAGATCTATGAAGACTCTATCACTACTAACCAAAATCCCACATGCATGTTATTTAAGCATGTTTTGTTAAAACCATAAATCTGGTAGATTCAAAGAGATCACTTTTTGGAAAGTATTTGAAAATACAACCTACCTTTGGAAAAATAGAGTTCATTCATTTTAATGGTGTATTTTCTTCAATGCCACAAATAAAATTTTACTTAGTGTCCTGTAATTTGAGATTTTGGAGTGACTTGGAAGACTAAGATATCCTGATAACATGTTAGAATGAGAAAATAAGATCAGAGAGGAAGACAAAATGGGCTAAAGACACAAAGCATCAGTACATCAGAGACCCTAATTTCAGTGCCCCTGAAACTTTACCATCTCCTCTCCCCTTAGTCTGTCTCTTACAGACATGTAATTGACATCGCTAAGAGGAAGTGGTAGCAATCTCATTTCATGATGAAAAGGGACAGGAAGGGTGTTCATTGGCATTGTGAAATTTATGATTCATTACTCGAAGATCAGTGGATATAATTAGTGACCCAAATTCAAGTAGATAAAACGGATTGGCCCTTGTTTAAAATCATGTCTTAAAATTGAGTAATTTCCCTTCCTCTCGACAGAGTGCCTCTGAGGGTCATATTTAATGATCATGTATCCTGGTGTGCAGTGACCCCAGGAGAACAAGAGAGGACCTTGTAAATTGCACTCTAACTAATTTGCCCATCCGTTGACATTCCCTTACCCACCTTGCATGTTATTTCATGAACTCTTAATAATGAGTCATATTTATACAGTACTTCCTTACACAAGATGCTTTTGAGACACAACACATGTCTCAAACACAGAATCAAATCAATAAATTTTTGTTAAAACTATTTTAATGAGACTATTTGATAGACATCTCATTTCTCAGCCAACTGAGTGGTAAAGTCAAGGCGTTTCACATAGCATCAGGGCTTGGAGAGTTGGTTTCTACAACCTCAATTTAGATTTCAGTTCTGGCTACTTGTCTTTTTCTCTTTCTCTCTTGATTGTAAGGTTGAGTTCAGACTATTAAATTTTAAAAGAAAAAAAAAGATGTGAAGCAATACTTTCTCCGAAGATAGAGATATAACCCCTTGCACACAATGTTCTTCTGCAAAATAGAAAACTTTTTCAAAATAATTTTGAGGGTCAAGCCCCCTCTGAGGGAAAGACCTAACATGATGTTTCCCCCAAAACCAATCTATAAGCAAGACGGAAAAGAAATTTCTGAGAGAAGAGGAGAAGACCTCTGGGGCAGTCATGGATTCATAACAGTTTAGAACAGGGAGAGAACTGGAGACCTTCCAGCTCTAGTGATATGTGGGAGCCCCCAGGTTCCCTACAGTTGATTGAGTCAGAGCTGCAGTGAATGAACCATCAGAAATAGACCAGAATCACCCAGCTGTGGAGGTACCTCCTACACCAGACCTTCCAAGAAGGACCATCCTGATCAACGCTTTCAGTCTTGATATTATTGGCATGTAGGTCCTGGAATTCTACACTGTGTGGGGGGCTTTGTGCTGTGCAGTGTAAGGAGGCTAGCAGCCTTTCCAGAATCTACACACCAGATGCCAAAAGACCTACCACCATTCCAGATTCTTGTTTATTTTGGTCTGTGTTTGTATCCCCCCTCCTTGAGATAGTGTCATAGTTTTCTTTCTGTTGCTGTGATAAAATAACCTGACAAAATGTAACAGCATGAGGGATGGAAACATTTATTCATCTTTCAATCCCAGGCTACAGTCTACTACTGAGGGAAAGTCAACCTACAAACTCATATAAAATACACAGTTAAGAGCAGAGAGAAATAAATACATAGATGTGCTTTTCTTCCACTCAGATAGCTTCTCTCATTCTCATGTAGTTCAGGAATCTCTGCTTAGGGAATGGTACTTCCCACATTCAGGGTGGGTCTTCCCTCGTCAATCAATAATCATGACAAGTCCTTATATTTTGTTGTTACTAATAACCATCTAAGTCAGTTAGTGCTATCTATAGGCTCATATGTGTGTGGTTATCCACTAGGACACGAGCAACCAAGCCATGTCTTAGAGTAACTCTTTCTTCCTCATCAGCTATCAAATGTCAATGGCTCTACAGCTAGGGTTAGGACACCAGGACCTCCTCCATAATGTATGCTGCAAGTTTTACTGGCTTGATCATGTATAGGTCGTATGTGGGTAGCTACGGCCATTGCAAGCTGATATGTATAGCAGCCATGTGATGCCCAGAAGTCAGCATTCATATGTCTTCTTTCTATTTCTCCTCCTCTTCTGCAAATTTCCTTGAGCCTTGAATGGTGTCTAAGGTTGGAGATACTACGTTGGGAGGGAGACAGGGTAAGAAAAGCTACAGGGAGTTGGAGGGAGGTCCCAGTGAAAGGATATGATCTATATACATTGTCTAAAATGTATGAAAGATTTAAAGAATTTTTGAAATCATATTTTGAATCCAAAAGATGAATAATTTACCAAAAAAAAAAGCCAGGCAATACCTCCATAGGCATGCCCACAAGCCAACCTGATCTAGGTAATTCTTTAATTGAGACACTTTTTGTGTTGCTCTAAATTGTGGCAAGTCCACAGATAAAACTAACAGGAATGAACAGGTTCTCATTTTTATCTCGGACTGACCTGGACCGTGGAGTCCTCTCATCTCCACTTCGTAGCATGTTTCACTACACTCAGCTGCTGCCCCAGTCTTTACTCTGGACATTGTTTTAGTTTTCTTGAACCAAGCAAACACACCCTCAGTCTCGATAATCATCTACCAAAGGCTCATGTTTGAAACAACTTGCCCCCAACATATACCACTGCTGGGAGATGATGGAATTTTGAGGAGTTGTTGTCTGGTTAAAGGGAGTCAGGTCATTATAGGCATGCTCAGGAAAAGTATACGGAGTCTGACCACCATGTAGTTCACAGGCTTCATTCACCACACCCTACTGCCATGATGTTATGATGGTCTGTCCTACTACAGGCCCAAAGGAGCAGGATGAGGGAATCATGGACCAAGAACTATAAATTCATGAGCCAATATAAATCTTTTCTCCAATTAAGTTGATAGTCTGGGATAGTGTTATAAGGATATGAAGCTACTTAAGACAAGGACTCTACAGTGAGGCTCACTTCAGAAGCTCATACTTCAAACAAGTTAGGAAATAGCACTTACTGCCAACATGGCTTCCATCAGGAAACCATTACCACTCTGAAATAGGTAGCAATAGGCAGGTTTTGGCCTCCTGCAAATAAACTCCAGAAAGCAATACACAAACAGAAACCAACCAGCCCAAGCTCCTGAGCAACAAGTATATGAACCAAATCCTCCTGGGCTCCCATTTGTGGTAGCAGATTGGACATTGTCCCAATTACCTGGTGAGTAAACAAGAAAGGAGAGATGTCTGAGACTGGTTTTAATCTCTACAGCTCTTAACCTCCCAAGCTAGCTTGAATATTTCTGAGTATGTTCTGTTAAATTACTGTTGCATGCCTCTGCTGGCTGCCCTTAACTGTATGATATGACTTAGAGTCCATTGTGTACCATCCATCCACCATGATATGGAAAATATTGTAGATACCCAGAACACAGTGACCTGGAAATATAAAGCTTCCTTGTTTGCACATGCCTGGTCATCTTAATTGGGTCCAGGTTGGTTTGCAGGAATCTTGGGTTTATGGCAGTCACTATTTTGTTTCTGCTTATGAGATGCCAGCCTAGACTCCTTCTCATAATGGTCCCTGGGAGATTGAAGGTCTTCATAAAGGCTTGCTACCTCAAAGGAACTCTCTTAACAATGTGACTCCAACTCCGAATCTTTGCCTAGACAAGATGTTGGACAGATATCAAATCTTCATTTACATGAAGGGAATGTGGTGCATACTGATAATATCCTCTGGAGCCTTGTCTATCTGTGGGCATTTGGACCAGGATGATCAGGAGGAAGTAGCTACACAGTATGATTGTCCTAGAGATGCTTGATTTCTGAGTCTTCAACATAAAAGTGGCATTCTGGGCCAAGCAAATACCTGAACCTCAGTTTCTTATCTGCGAGTTGGAGGTCACCAGGGCATTGAGCACCCAGCGAGGGCTTTTGTTTTATGATACAGGATAGGGGCAATGTCTTTGTGACATTAGCTCCAATGAATTCACTATAAAATGGAGCAGACAACAAAAGGTAAGAAAATGACAGGAAGGCATGAATTCCAGAAGACTGAGGTCATAAACAGCATATTTAATGGCTACCTACCTCTATACTAGGGAATAGGGGAAATTTTTTTGCCACTCCACCAACACATTTGGGCTACTGGAGAGAAGAAGGCCAGTCACCCTTCTGCATCTCTCCATTTTAATTATTCATTTGTTCTCTGCCCCAATAATTCTATTTCTTGTGGCTTTCAGGTCGTGTGGGTTGGGAATGTGTAGAGAAGTCAGTGAGTTTTATATGATGAAGGAGGGACAGGCAAACCCTTGAGTTCTTCTTCTAATGCTTAGGCATTCTTCATTGTTCTTCCCATGCTCACATAGCTGCCAAGATGGAGTCATTGCTTTGAGCCTGTAAGTTTTGTAGAAAGCTGAATGTGACTTCACTTCCCCCTTTTTATGGAAGCAAATAAAAAGAAGATCTTTGACTTATCAATACTGATGATCATTTCTAGACAAAGGCTCATTTTTGGAAAAGTTCCAAAATTTAAAATCTTAGAAAACAACCCAAATATGGTCAAAGCTTTGGGGAAATAAATGATAAAATATTTGAGATTCACAAAAGGTGAAAATAAAGGCACAGAGACACACAAGCCAAATGACAAGAGGTGATATCCTTTGCAGAAATTAGGGGCAGACACTTCCCAGAGGAAATTCTATCCCTTGTGAGGAGAGGGCTTGGTATCCTGACATTGAGGAGTGTCAGACCCCTCAATGGATCCCTCCATACCTTTATTGAAAGGCTCATAAAGTAAAGGTTAGTCCCATCCTTAGGATATCTTCCACCTTTTCTAAACCATGCTATTAAGCTGTATTAGCTCCTCAGGGTGAGGCCACCATAACAGGAAGGATGCAAGCTAATGTGGCTCGCCTGGAGGTAAGCTCATTTAAAATCTGGATTACTGTGGAGAAAGTTCCCCAGGCTAAGATAAGGTTAACGAATCTAAATCAGCAATGAACTCACCACCGAGCTTCAGAAATAATTAGCTCAAGGAAGCACATCATTTGTTCACTCAATGCATTAGCTCCAGCCCTTCCTCATCTAGGTAATTTGGAGGCTTGGGGACTGAAGAGAGAGTGAGGAATTGGCATCAAGTTCCTCAGTTCTGTACAGTTGAAGCTTGAGGCCTCATACACACCCAGAAGCTCTTGTGTGTGTGTGTATTTCCTAAGACAAAGGATAGAAATTGACCTTAGCTTAGGAACACTGCTTTCATTGGCCCAGCATCACTTCTTCCTGTTGGTCACACTGTCTGACTCTTCTTTTAGAACCATACTGTTTACATATTTGGTGATGTCCTCTGTCCTTCCCAGAAAAGGGAGTTAGCCAGTCTAACCCAGACAGAGTTTGGATCTTTGTTATGGTTTGAGTCTTAAATGTTCCCCAAACTTGTGTTTTAAAAGCTTGATCCCCAAAGCAGCAGTATTCAACAGTGAGAATATTTTAGAGGTTACTAGATCAGTAGGACTCTGACTTTATAAATCCATTTAAGATTTGCAGCTTAATGATTTCTAAGGCAATGGCTTTGTGATAAAAGTAAGTTCGTGGGACTGCAGATAACTCCATTGGAAAAGTATATGTTGAACATAAGTAAGAATCTGAATTGCATTCCCATGTAAAAGCTGGTGACGGTGGCAGCTAGCCTAGTTGGGAGGTTCCAAGACCAGTGAGAGAGCTGGTTTAAAAAAAAAAAAAAAAAGGTAGATGGTCCAGAGCAACAAACCCTAGGGTTATTATCAGATCTTGACAGGCACGCATGTGCACACTTGTACACATATACAAAAAGTGAGGTTGCACTTAGCTTGCTGGCCAGTGTCAGATGAGCAGCTTCCTTCCCTGTGTGCTTCCGTCCTGATATGCTACCTCTGAACAGAGCCCATGGGCTGAAACTGCAGATCAAAGCAGACCTTCCCTGCTTGTAAGCTGATGTTGTCATAGCACTGGAAATACAGCTAGCACAGTCCGAAGCAGAATAAGAGTCATTCAGTCTTGCTAGGATTTATGTATGTATGGACACTAGGAAAGACAGACTTCCTTTCTCTGTGGGTTTTAAGCTGTGAGGACTATTGTTGTTTGAATGGGAAGTCTCTCCTACAGGCTCATGTATAAACACTCTGTCTCCAGATAGAAGCACTGTTTAAGAAGGTTGTGGAACATTTAGGATGTGAAGCCTTGCTAAAGAACATGAGTCCCAGGTCTGGAGGCTTTATAGCCCAGTCTTACTTCCTGATCATCATTTGCTTTCTATGTACGAGAGCCAGGAGAGGTTTCTGCTGCAGGTTCACCTCCACGACTTTCCTGCCTGCTGCCATGACTTCCTTGCTCTGATTGACTATGTTTCCCTGGAACTATAGGACAAAATGACCCATCTCACTTAAGTTGCCCTTGTTGGCATATTTTGCCATAACAGCCAGAAAGGAATCAATGCAAGGGTGTAAACTCCTAGTGGTAATTTTTTTTTTAGCAGGGAGATCCCTGAGAATAAAAGCACAGGTCACTGACATAAGAAATGCAGATGCCAAAGAATGTTGGCTAAGATCCTATATCTTTTCTAAAGTCCTTTGTTGGAAATCAAATCCTCTTGCTTTCTTAAACTGATTTGACTTAGGTTTCAGATTCTGACAACAGAAATACACTGACCTGAAGAGTGATAAAAATCAAGGCCATTATTGTTAAGCACCATTGCTAAGCGTTAAGATTACTGGTGTGGTTTTCATTCCTCAAAGGCTAGCAGGTTTAGAGGCATGATCAGCAGAGTCAAATAGACCAGTATCTGAATCTGAGGCACTTTTGCCTATTGTGTGTCTGAGTGTGGTAGGTAGGATTCTAAAGTAACCCCAATCCCCACTACCCCCATATGCAGGTACTACTGAGTACATGCCTTTATACACCCTTTCTCTTAAGTGTGAACAGGACCTGTGACTTTAATAGCCTATCACTTTAATGATGAGCTTGCCTTATGTTGACAAGTGTAAAAGAGCTTTAAATGTATAATTGAAATCCTAAGTCATTTCACATTAAGTTAATCCAAAGGGAGATTGAAAGAACTAACCTTGGCACAAGACACACCAAGTTCTCAGCACTCGGGAGATTTATTAGCCCCAATGAGACAAAAAGCAGAGAATAAAAGACAAAGACAGGAGATAGAGGACAAGGAAGAAGAAGAAGCGAACAAGGAAGTGGGGAAAAAAGATATTTGCCCTGAGGGACAAAGAACTGCCTCTGAATAGAGAAGATAGACCTGGGCTGAAAACAATTGGAAATTTATAAAGGAAAAAGGAGAACCCCTATGTTAGGATGAGGTGTTTAATTTTAATTGGGCACATTAACTTGGATACCCAAAAGGAGGCTTTTGATATCTGGACGTCAATACCTTGATATTTGGACATTGGTACTCAGCCTCAGGAGGAGGAAGAGGTGAAATAAGGGAGTGGACCTTGGTAAATAGCTTCAGGAATGTAATCTGACACTTTAGCCTAGCAGAGGAAATAGGGGTGAAAGGCAAGGCCTGCCAGAAGCATGTTTATCATGTCTGGACCTATTAGAGCCCCTCAGATACTATATTAGTGGGCCTGATCTAATCAGGCAAAAGCAAATGGAAAAGCAAGATGGAATTTGGTTATTTATGAGAACTTCTCTTAAATTACCAAAGAACCATGTCATTGACTGTCTTTTCTAAGAACTGAGGTCTTAGTCCTATGCCAACAGAAAAGTAGATTCTGCCAGAGACTGCCAGAAACTTGGGCAAGAACATTGTGTTAAAGTGGAGAAGGCATTAAATATGAAACTTTGATCCCAGTACTGTAAAGTCCTACAAGGAGAAAAAACTGTCCAGGTTATGCCTAGACTCCTTGTTCACCAAACCTTTGAGATAATAAATGTGTGTTATATTAAGGTTCTAACCTAGAGGTCCTTTGTAATATAGCAATAGAATGAACAAGGTGTCCTTGAGCAAAATTAAGCTTTCCTTGAGCAATATTAAGCTTGATGAGCTTGAGTTTTCTTAGGTAAGTACATGGTAACAGTAGAAACATCATGTAATTTCTGGTATTTTATTGTGCCTAGAATGATTCATCATAACTGTCAACTTGCATGGATTGAGAAATGCCTAGAAGATTGTCAAAGCACAATTCTTTGTGTTCTGTGCCAATTTCCTCTGAGTTGAAACATTCTATCTAGTAGGAAAGCTCCTTCCAAAGTGATGTTCATAAAACTCAGGAAATAAACAACCCAAAGGTTTCAGGAAGTTCCTAAAGTTTACCAGATGCAGAAGGCCTTGCTCTCTCCAATGTTATATAAATAATAATGACTGCTCAGAACAGTAGATACTCTGGCCAATCAATGTGCTTTCAAATTATGCAGGGAGATCCAGGGTTCCAGCTTTGGTGAGTCATCACCCATGCTAGGTAGACTTCTTGTGATACAGCTGCGTTTGAGTCAGCCATGCTCCTGTAAGTAAGCTGTCACCCATTCTCCTATTGATACACTTCTTTGTATATCTGTGTTGTGTAGTAATTTCCTCTTGAGTTGAAACATTCTATCTGGTAGGACAGCTCCTTGCCATTCAGGATGTTACAAAAAATTATATTGTTTTTAAAAAGCATTATTAGTTAATACTAGTTGAAAAGACCCAACTTTCATGGGGGCTGGATAGAGTAAAAGGAAAGAAGGCAGAAAAATCTTAGTCTAGATAGATAGATAGATAGATAGATAGATAGATAGATAGATAGATAGATAGATGGATAGATGGATAGATGGATAGATGATAGATGTAGATTTAGATTAGATATAGATATATCCATCTCTCCCTCCTTTTCCCTTTCTCCCTCCTTCCTCCTTCTCCTTCTCGCTGTCAACATTCCCTCTCTCTCCCCTCACCTCCTCCTTTCTGGTTACTATGATGTGAGGTCCTGTGCTCAACTATACCTATAACAGAAACTATTGAAGTCAGAACAAAGGAAACATTTCCTCACCTAAATCAGTCTATATCAGGTATTCTCTGTTAGCAATGAGGAAGTCTAATGGACAAAATGCCTATCCTATAGCTCAATACTGTGACACAGCTCAGTGCACTTTTCTCATTTCAAGTGCATGTGGCTGTGCATGCACTTGTAGACAAGGGTGCCCTTGTGGAAAAACAGGTATTCATCAGATCCGCCACAAACACCCAAGAACCAGCAAAGGTATTCTACATGCCTCAGCTTGTCTAGATTAACCTCTTGATTCAATATCAAGAGGAAATATGGTCCAGAAAACAAATTCCACTTGCCTTGTTGGTGGCCATAACATAGACTTCAAACTGTCAGCTATGTTCTACCCATCTCTAGCATCCTAACAATGGGATCCTTCTTATCAATCTTGTTATACACATTCACACCAGAATAATTTGAGTAGTCCAAACATTTCATCTCTTGCTACCTGTTGGCTACTACTGTGTAACACATTTTCTTAAAACATAGAACTAAAGTAAACACACATTGATTATCTCATGTTCTCCATAGGTCAGAATCCAGGTGCGTTTTATTATCTGCTCTCAGCCTGGGGATTCACAAGCAATTTCCTGTCAACTGTTACAAGTCACTATAATCATCTGAAGGCTTGAATGAGGCTGGAATCTATGTTCAAGTTCATTCATATGACCATTTACCAGGGGCTCCAATTTCTTGCCATAAGAAGATGCTCAAAATATAAAAGCCAGTTTCTTCCTGACTGAGAGATCCAACATTCATGCTGTGACCAAGATGGAGGCTCCCCAGTCTTTTGTATCCTCACATTGAAAGCCATAGTCACCTCATTGTCACATTTATCAACTCTAATATAACATGAAAGGGGACTCTTCAAGGGTATAACTACCAGGAGGTGCTGTCTCTAGAGGCCATCTCAGCAGCCAGCTCTGCATTTCTTTTTATTGCCTAAATGGCCACATTGCAGAAAGTCTGAGATGAAGGTTTGCCAATAGAGAGGAAGATGACTTTGTCCAGCCTTTGTAGTAACAGAAAGTGTGACTGCAGCACTCTTGCCAAATAGCAACTGAGAATGACATTTGAAACCTGAAATTATTATTCTTTTCAGCAGGAAGGTCTGTTCTGCTTAATGAGCTACATATCAGTGCATTCTGAGTGGAGGTAGCAAGCGCCTTAGACTATGCAGACACTTATAGTCATATCATCTTCAAAATGTATCAGCAAAATGATCATGGCTTGAATTGGCCATAAGCAAATCTTCAGAAGGTCCAGGTCACCTTGAAATATGGTCTTATAGAGAAAGGATTGTGCTTCCAAAGGTATGTCATAAGGTGCCCCTTATGATTAAAAAGCCCCATGCAGTCTGACTCTTAATTTGGCTATCAAGATCCCTAGAACACTGAAGTCCAGGTGTGTGTGTGTGTGTGTGTGTGTGTGTGTGTGTGTGTCCATGTGTGTGCAAGCAAGAGGCTGGCATTAGGTTTCTTCCTCAGTTGCTCTCCATCTTACTTTTGAGACAAAGTCTCACATTGAACCAGTAACTTACTATTTAAAGTAGGTTTGCTAGCCAATGAGCTCAAGGGAGCTTTGAGTCAACCTCCACAGCACTAGTATTTGTAGAGTTACTGGTGTCCGGAGTCTGTTCCACCACAGGTATCAGCTGCTATTGGAGGCAGGATGTGGACAGTTTTGACCCCCCACACTGTCGCTGTGTGGGTGTTGGACTGTAGGGAAGCCACAGGACACCACTCTGGGGGGTAGGGAAGCGCAGTCTGAGGTCCTGGGGACAGCCAGAGCTGGCTTGGGGGTCTCTGGGACTGCATGAAGGCCAGGGCCATCTGGTTCTCAGCTCTCGGGGACCTATCCACAGTCAATACTAAGGATGCAAACTCGGGTCCTCATGATTGCAAGGCATAAATTTTAATGGCTGAGATGTTTCCCCAGCTCCTTCAGTCATATTAATAAACTGTCATTATCAAGAGGGATTCATTGTAAGTGGGTAGCTTTGGCCTCTGAATGGTGACCTCAGGCATGAACATTTAATTAAGTATCTGACTCTGTGGGTGAGGATAGAACAAAAGAAATGTAGGGTGAGAGTCTGTGTTATGCCAAAGTTGATAAAATACTGTTGGAACTATCTGCCCAGGCTTCCTTGATTTATTATTACCTACCATCTATTCCCCAAACTCTAGCCATATAAATTTTTCTGAATCCAAAGTCTCCTAGTGTTTCTCTCTCCTGCTTTAAAACACTATGGACACTTCCCGTTGCTTCTGGGGAAATGTATAAAATACTTAAGACATACCAAAAGGAACCTGATGCCTGCTTCACTCTTCTTCCCAGAATGACAGTAAGCCAGAGTCTCTTGATTTACCAAGTTCCTCTCACCCAGGAAGAGCCCCTTGTTGCTCCTTCTGTTTGATGGTCCATCCCTTTCCCACCCCACCTCTTCCCCTTCTCTCTAGTTCACATCAATCACACCTTGCCTTTATCCTTCAGATAAAGCAATAAACGTAAAAGCTTATCATAAAAGCAATTATACATATAACTGAATGCAAAGGGGTGATCTAGTCCTTCCTAATACACAAGAGGCTCCATGAAGGCAGAATGTTCACTATTCCATATTTTTTAACCTGGCATGTGGAGATGCTCATAAGTTAATTATTGAACCAATACATGTATACAATAATGGTCTACATTGGGCATTTGTACACTACAGTCCATGAATTAATTTAGCCACTTGTCTTAGTCAATAAAGTTATATTAGACATTGCACCACCAGTTCGGGTTACCTGGTGCCTGTTCTGCTTTTCTGATATAGTAGCAGAGCTGGGTCACTGCTATGAGACTTTCTGTACTTCAAAGACTAAAATATTTGGTATATGGCCCTTTGCAAAAAGTTTGCTAACCCCACTAGATTAGACTTCCAGTGTCTCAAGAAATACTCTAAACATCATGAAAACAGGAAGTTCTTATGAACTTACTCTACAGTTGTTTCTGCCAAATTGAAACACTCCCTTCCAGAGAGAGGAAGAAAGTTCATAAGGCTCAGAAAGTAAACAGAATTTATAGGTCTCAGAAACTTAAGATTCACAAGTAGACCCCTCCAGGTTCAATAGACAGTGACAATCACTGGGGATGAAAGACTTTAATCAGCCATAGAGCTCTAGAGATTAGTTTTTGTGAGTCATACCAATGCTAGTGTGGTCTTATCATTATACAGCCTTCTTTTAAGAAAGTCTTGTTCTGGTACACTAACACAGCAATCTAAGTGGTCGAGGAACCAAACTATGGCATTGTTGTAGCTGTTGTTTTAGTGTCCTATCTGAACAGAAAAAGTCACCCAACAGAATCATAACTACAATTCTTCTTCCCATTCAACGAATCTTATATCTAGTGGGGTGACTAGTGTGGGAGGAGGCATAGCTTTGAAAACTAGGGAACACTGTGGGAGTTAAAAAGGGGATGCTGAGGAGACATTGGGAGGCATTGTGGAGTAAGCTACATGCACTGATCATAAACAAATACACTGATCAAGGAGTAAGTGGCTGAGAACAGGAATGTGATGACTAGCAACAACCATGTCCTTAGGCAAAGTCAGAGGCTAACCTCCATCCTATCTCAGGAGCTGCAGACAGGAAAGGCCTTGGCTCCTTGTCATTCGTGGTCTTAATCAGCCATAATGGATCGGCTGCCTTCCAGGGCTAGGTGGACCCATGGAGCACTTGATTGATTGTTGGTGTCATCTCAGGCTTTCTCAGCACCATCAGCCCATTTGTTTTGCACTAAATGGACAAGTACTCATTGACATCTAAGAATGAATTCATTGATGTACAAAGCCAAGTGTCAACCCAATAGGGGCAAAGTGGACCAGGAAGCCATTGGGTTTGAGAATTCAGAGAAGCAGCATTTCTAGGGAAATAGGGCTGAATGGTCAGTTGGGACTTGACACCTGCCTGAGTCTACACTGCACCAGTAGAAAACAGAATTCAGAGAACATAAAAGAGTGAGGTTAGTCTAACGGTTAGTGCTAGACTCTGAATCCAGTGTTGTAGGCTTCCAAAATTAAGTTCTAAAGATTACCAGCCTTGAAAACTCTTCAATTCCTGGAGCCCTCCCATGTCCACCAAAGAGGATCTGGAAAACTATATTTTAAACAAAATCTATTCCAATTCAGAACACAAGGTAGGCATGGGTTTGGGAGGAGTTAGGGAGTGTAAATATGATCAAAATACATTGTGTAAAATTCTCAAAGAATTAATGAAATTATTATTTAAATTGTTTTTAAATAATTTTAAAAGATTTAAAAATCACAAATTTCTGAGATCTTAAGAATCTGGAAGTTATCAAACTGCAATTACACTATTTCAATACACATTTTCTACAGCCACAGACAGCAAGGAGGAAGAACAAGGACTTGGGGTTAACTTGAGACCAAGGGGAGCAGAATAGTGTCAACTCAGACTGACACTAAAGAACACAGGTGTTTCTTAGAGACTTCACTTGAGAGACTGGGATGAGTCCAACAGAGTACCCAGCAGGGGCTAGCCAAAACCAACAGAGTACCCAGCAGGGGCTAGCCAAAACCAACAGATTACCCAGCAGGGGCTAGCCAAAACCAACAGAGTACCCAGCAGGGGCTAGCCAAAAGCACTGACTTTAATCATTGCAACAATCTTGAGTTCAAAACTATGAGATAGTTGAAACTCAAATATACAAGTAGGACACCCACACTTAAACAGCTGGAAAGAAAAAGAGCTGGAATTCAAGTGTAGAGTTCTCAGCAATGAATTACAGCTTTGTCCATTTTCCCTGCCTGGCTTTCTAAAGGGAGAGGAGTACCCTTCTCTTTCTCCCTTTCTGCTCTCTCCCTCCTTCCCTCCATTTCTTCCTTACACCCTTCTTCTGACTTCTTTCCCCTTCTTTCTTTCTGTCTTCCCTACTTTCCTCCATCCATCAGAATAAGTCAAATCTGTCTTCTGTCTGATCTCCCCACTGTGACTTTGAACAAAAGATTCAAGGACAAGTGATCTCCAGGAAATAGTCCAGGAGACATTAGTGAAGAAACCAAAAAATGTAGAATGGGGAAGAAGAAGAGCCAAGGACGGCTACAAGTCATAGTCCAACCTCACCCTGGTTTCACTGCTGCCTCTGGACCAAACACACTGTTCCCAGCCTTTCAGACCTTGATGCAAAGACAATGGAATTTTGGACTCACTCACAAGTTATTGACAGTGGCTCCTGGAGTTAGGGTTGAAACTCCTAGACACGTCTGCCTTTTCAAATGGAATCTTGAGGACATCCACTTGACAGTACAACAATTTAGAGACCTTCCTCAATTCCCAACCTGCTGCTCTTGAATTCATATTGGAGCCTTGGGCTCCCAAAGTGTTGACATATTTATAAGACATAAGACTATAATGAAATAAAGAAAACTTATGGATCAACAAGGACAGCTAGTATTACTCCATGTTCTTCCTGTTCTTTGTACTGAAGCTGTGAAGCTTGGCTTGAAGCAGTGTGCTTTGGATGCCCATTCATTTGCATATAAATTTTCCTTTTGTTCCCTAGTCTAGCTCGAGCTAATTTTTTAGGACATCCCTGCTGATTCCCTATAACCTTTTTTTTTTTCATTTTTTCTCTTTCTTTCTTTCTTTTTTTTTCCTTTATGGCCTTGACTGGTGACCTGAATTTCCCTTTGGTCTGGAAAAAAATTATCCAACCTGGTATTGTCAAAGACTATACACCAAACAATGAAGGAATTGATTTTACTAAGGCTACAAAAATCTAGAGAACATTCATTAATGAAGATGTCACCGAGGAAAGGAAGGAGACCTGGCATGTTATAAAGGTAAGCAAACAAGAAGGTCATTCACATGCCTATGAAAAACATGGACAACAATGGAAGGTCATCAGGCTTGGTGGCAATGACCTTTACCTACTAAGCCATTGTACCAGAGTGACACAGGTGTCTTTAATCATTACTGTTTCCCAGAGAGTATGAGTTCAGATACTACATCACTGTCAAGGTATTTATAAGTATAGCAGATTTTTTAACCCACCAAGTTGGAAAATCATTATAAAGAAAATGGGAGGGGTCTTTGGGCATTGTTATCAGTCCAGAAAATACTGGCATTGACACATTTGAAATGTCACTGTCCAATGAGGGGCAGTTTTCATGATCCACACAGACTTGTGCCAAAATTCCTGTTTTGAGAAAAAACTCAAGTTTTTGCTTGATGCTTCCCTGGAAGTTCCATTGTTGGTGTGAGGACATGAGAGAAGCCATCCTGTCTTATAGCTTCCATGTTGACCCTGGATGATGCTGGTCTGTTTTCATAAACTGTGTCTCAGCATATTATAGATAATGAAACCACAGAAGTCCTGGTGTGTGGCCTAATGACAACATACAGACTCCATTGACCCCAGAATGTACCCATGTTGGCTATCTTCACTGTCACTTTCACCCCTATTTCCTCTGAATGAACCTTGAGTCACATGAGACACACCTCTGACCTTGTCTATGAGAGCATTTCTAAAAGGCTTAACTACAGAGGAAAAAAAAAAACCTTAAACTCCAAGTGTGAACCTGGTGCCTACACTGAACGAAGAGGGGAAAGGAGCAGAAAGGGCAGAGGAGCACAGTCATTCATCTTTCCCTGTATTCTATTCCTACTACCATAGTGGACAGCATCCTTCAAACTGTGAGCCAAAAATCAACCTTTCTTCCTTCTCTAGTTGCGTTTGTTGGTTATTTTGTCACAGCCACAAGAAAACAACTGTCTGAGGCCCTTCTAATAGCTTGAAACCAAGTGCATTCTAAGTTCTATGAAAATCATTTTTTTTCTTGTCTTCTAAGTGTCCTTCCTCTGGCATGTAGCTCAAGGTTCTACATTAATCTTGCTTCTACTTTGCCCATATGTCTGCTAGTGAGTCTTCAACAAACTGCACCCTATAGTCTAGGATCTGTCTGTTTCTTTTGATTTTTTTCCCCTAAGACAAGGTCCAACTATGTAGCCCAGACTCAGCTCTGAATTCATGTCTGCCTACTTCAGCCTGCTTACTACTGATATAACAGATGTCCACTAACACACTCAGGTGTATCCCTCTTTCTTTGATCTCACAGCATTTGGCTGTCAGTTTCCTTCACCTCTGAAGACTTACTAAAGACAATGAAATTCCCCAAATGTCAATGGCTTTGAAGTCCAACCAGAAACCACAGCTGATCATGGGTTAAAAAAAATTTCAGTACAATAAAAGAAAACGCATTAGGAAAGGAGTGTGAACTGCCATCATGCAGAAGACCTCCTGAAACCAAGCTACCAGAGCTAGAATTTGAACTTTCTGGGTAGATACCTAGGCTTCAGGATGATCAGTCATCCTTTCTAACAAATTGGCATCCAAGACACATGGTCCCTCTACTGCTGGAAAGTGGGAGTTGGCCAACATGCTTCTCCAAGTTGAGTTTTTGATTGTGTATGGTTTGATTGACATTGGTTGTTGATTGCTTTGCAGTACTGGAAATGGAACCTAGGGCCACACATATGCTAAGCAGCTGTGTACCATGGGGTCATGGCTCCAGTAGAACTCTTTTGGGTTTTTTTCTGTTCTTCGCCACTTATTTATTGCTTGTAACTCCTTGTCTTATGTCTACATGGTCACAAAGTCAGCCTCATGCTCACAGTAGCATCTAGTTGTATAAATTCAACAGCTTTCACCTCAGCATCTCACCACCTTTGTCTTTAGGAACTGGAAAAGGAGTTCCTATACTGGAATGCCTATCTTTAAGGAAACTGGAGAAGGAAAATAAATTGCCCCACTATGCCCCATAGTTGGCTATCAGAGGAATCCAAGGCTGCTGGGTGGCTTGCCTCATCTCTCTATCTTCCTCTCCTCCTGATTTACCAGGATTAGTGAGAGCAACTTAAAGTTAGACGCACTACCCTTCCACAGAGTAGACTTCAGTACTCTGTAGAAAGTACCTCTGGTACTCAGCTTCTTCAGCTCTGGAATCAATCAAGGTTTATTTAACTATGAATGGTGCCCTTACCAGAAAAGATACTTCTTACAAAGATAACTTCTACTCCCCTCAAAGGTTAAAAGCAGAGGGAGGGAGGGAAAGGAGGAGGGAGGGAGAGAGAGGATGAGAGAGAAAGAGAAGAGGAAGGGAAAAAGAGAAATTTTCATTTCTGTTTTCATTCAAATAGCCATGAGAACTGGGAGCGGAAGATAACCAATCAGTCATTTGCTAGTGGAATTTTCCTGGGAAGGAAAAAGAGCTCTTAGATTCAAAATGTATACATTTCTTCCAAAATGTCATTCAGCATCTATCTTTTTCCCAGATAGTGACAAACGCTCCTTGTTCCTGTCAAAACGCCAGCTTTCAGCATCAGCCTTAATAATAAAAGCCAGATCCAAAAAATTCAACAAAGGAATTGCTACTTTGCCAGTAAAGAGTTTATCATCCTCTTTATTTTAAGATGCTAGGCTCCCTATGTTTTATTTCTTTACTATTCTCTCTTAATTATAAAACACACACACACACGATTCTTACTTGGTTGAATTTTCCCCTAGAAACCTTTCACTTACACATTTCTTTTCCTTCTCCTAGCTATGATGATTTAGAATGCTTCAACAATAATTTCATAAGAAAGATACCCACACTCCTTACTGATTCTAATGTGATGGACACTACCAATGGTTTTGTGGTTAGTAGTAAAAAAAAAGTGGGGGAAGAGAAGAAGAAGAACAAAGAGGAGGAAGAGGAGAAATCATTTCATTTTTATTTTTGAAATGAAAATTCTCTTTTTTATTCAGTTTTCCCTCTATCTTTTCATTTCTTTGCTTCTCCTCCAAATGCTTTTCCTCCCAATGAGAAAGTAAGACTTTACAGCCTAGTAACATGACTATGTAATGGGTTGGCCTGATGCTGATTGTATTCTAGTGTTAATAATGGTTTTGCAAGAGGGGCTGCCCCTGACGAGCAGACCATCCAGTACTCAGGTGATTTCAGGTGAACCTTTCCCCATGTTAACTGGTCAATAAAAGGCTAGAGCCTGTTATAGGGTAGTGGAGGGCAAAGATGGGTCTGGACACTGGAGAATAGGGGGGCAGGTAGGAAGAAAGGTGGAAGGTAAGAAGAGAAGAGAGAATGGAGGAAGAGGAGGAGAAGCCACAATGGACTAGAACCACAAGTAACAAGAAACCACAAGTAGCAAGGGGTCTTATAGCTGGGGAATAAGTTAGTGTACTGCTAGCTCTCCCCAGTCTAGGCATATAGCATATACTTATAATAATTGGATTGTATGGTTTTTATATGGGTTTATTGGGGTTGGAAATTTAAGCAACATAACCAGAGTGCTCCATGAGCAGGCCTCTATATTAGAGAAAGCCAAAATTGTGTTCATATCTCAATGAGGAAATTCTAAAGACCCAAGGCAGCAAAACAGAGGCAAAAATTCAATATTTGATGACCTGATAAACTTGAGACTAAAGGAGGCCAGAAATAAAGAAGAGGAGGAGTAGGAAAAGGAGAAGGAGGTAAAGGAGTAGGAGGTGGAGAAGGAAGAGGAGGAGGAACAAGAGGAGGAGGAGAAGGAGGATAAGAAAAGAGCATTCAGAGTCAAAGTAGATAGCATAGAGTATTAGGGAAGGGTTTTCTATACACTGTGCATGGTCCTAAGAAATTGACACTAATTATTCCATATTAAGTTCTCAAAGTACCATGAAACGGATACAACTTTTTAGAGATGGGAAAACTGAGACTGATAGAAGTAGCACACCCAGCACAATGAAAAAGCAAGGAACGAAGCCTGTGTCATCTAACTTCAGTATACAATCCAGAAAGATCCAGAACATTCCTGAGCATATTTGAGCCATGTAGTATACTTACTCAGAAACTTTTGTACTCCCTTATTGTCCTAGCTGCTCTCCAAGTTTCCAGAAATCACTTCTTCCATAGTCAGCAAGAACATAGAGACTGCCTCTATTTCTGTGGCTTCTTCTGTAGAAAGGGAGCTATTGCCTGCTTCTTGGCAATTCCACACACCTTCAATACATCCGAATTTTAATTGCTTAACACCAAAAAGCCTTCAGCTGCTGCCATGGCACCTTTCAACCTCCTGGTCCTTTCCCACAGTTACCAAAAGCCTATAGGTTGATTTCAGCCTCCAGAAATATCCCACCAGGCCAGCCCATGATGCCTTTGGCTCAGCTCCAAAGTTGCTCTCCAGATTCAGCCTTCTGAACTTGGTGTGTCATTTTCTAGTATCAAAAACACTAGTCACATGCTTAGATGAATGGATGATCAGCCATGAACTTGTCCTCCTTCAGTCCTCTCTGCCACCCTTGGTGTGAAGGCTATTACCTTCCTGCATGGACAGGAAACCATGCCACAGGACAACAGGAAGAACCAGGGTTAATCATATGCCCTGGAGATCCACTGTCTTCACCTCCTGAGCTCAGGGTTACCACACTCATCTAGAATTTACTTGGGTGCTGCAGGTCCAAACTCTGGTTCTCATACTGTGCAGCCCCCAGAATTTTTTTCTTAATATGATCTTGGGAGTACTAGAAACAATAATTAACTTTAGAAAGTTTGGAAAACATAGAAACAGCTCAAGTCTCTATAAGCCAGTCAACACCAAGATCTTGGTCCAGTTGACTAATGACCCATTTCGGGTAACTTGAGCAAGTCTCCACAAGGTAGAGTATCAATAAAGAAATGATGGTTTAGGGTCAGAGAAAGGGATCTGCAGGTAAAGGAAATTGTCCTCAAGACTGACAAGCTGAGTTCCAGTCCCAGAAGCCACATGGTGGAAGGAGAGAACTGACTCCAGCACATTGTCCTCTGACCTCCATTTCACACTATGACATATGTGCACATACATTCACACACAAAGTAAATAAATGAGCATACTCCATTTTTTTAAGAACTTAGGATTTGGTTAGTAGATCAAAGGATAACATGATGTGCTATGTGTTTCCTGTGCACAGGAGAAAAACAATGGGAAGAAGACTGTAAGTCAATATTGTGAGACCTGAATCAGTGTCAGACTTTGCCTCACTAAGATGCGGGAAAGTATTGTGTTGATTCTTTAAGTTCAATCTATAAAAATTATCTCCTTTGGAATGAGATGGCTTCTTCTTGTTTAAACGTGCAAGTGAGTCTGGTATTTTAGGATTCCATCAGTGCAGCTCAACAAGGAGGATGCTCACAGCCAACCATTGGACTGAGCACAGGGTCCCAGATGGAGGAGTTGGAGAAGGGACTGAAAGAGCTGAGGGGGTTTGTAGCCCCATTAGGGGAGCAACAGTGTCAACCAGTCAGATGCCCCAGAGCTCCCGGGGAATGGAGCACCAACCAAAGAGAACACATGGAGAGACCCATGGCTCCGGCCAAGTAAGTGGCAGAGGATGGCCTTGTTGGACATCAGTCGGAGGAGCAGCCTTTGGTCCTGTGTGGGTTCGATGCCCCGGTGTAGGGGAAATGCTAGGGTTGGAAGGCAGGAGTGGGTATATGGGGGAGCACCCTCATACAGGCAGGGGAAGGGAGGATGGGATAAGGGGTTTCTGGAGGGGATACCTGGAAAGGTGATAACATTTAAAATGTAAATAAAGAAAATATCCAATAAAAGAAAAATAATAAAAACAACTATGAGCAGAAAAAAAGAAGTGAAAAATCACAGCTTCCTCATATACTTGTTGAAGAAATGTGAATAAACTTAATTATGTAAGAAAAAAAGCTTGCAAACTGTATCTGATTCGCTGATTCTTTCAACAAAAGTGTATATATTTTTTAGACTCTGGGATAGAATCTAAAGTTACAAAGACATATTCCTGTCCCTTGTGTAATTCCATGCCCCATACAGGAGAAAGACAAACCTAACATGGGTTTCTGAGCTAGAAGGAGCCCCAGAGGGGTGTGCATATTATATAGTTACCAACACACCAGATTTCTTGCAATAACAGGGCATATCTCTGCAGTTTCTGAATTCAAGCTTTGACTGGCAAAGGTTGACATTGCCCTAAGGAAGTCCGTCCATACCTTCATCACAGGCTAAGGGGCAAAGACCAGTGCTGCGAACTCCAGATATGCAAGATTTCTTGCCCTAGGAAGCTGTACTAAGTTTATCTGTATGGCGAATGGCTGCATGCATCAGACTTAATGAATCTGGCAGACTGCTGTTTACAGGCAGCAGAGAATTATTCAATGACTGCAGCAGGCAGGGGCTGATAAACGGCCCTGGCTTCCCAGACTGCAATAGTATGTCAGGCTTTGCCACCTTACAAATTACATAAGAACAGGCAAATTAGCATAGATGAGGAATAGATACCCACAGTCTTTCTTTTTCCTTTAAGTACATACACTAGGAGTACTTAAAATAGAAGGCACTCCAGTGACTAGAACAGAAGACAACTGGGGTGTGGAGGGAGGACCCCAAAGTTACAAATGACTGCAGTGAAGGAATGCTGCCTGAGGGATGCAGACAGGGTATCTGATGGGGTAGTCGATGATGTAATTCCTATATCCCTTGTATTCCCAACATAAGCTCTATTAATAGCCCTGGTTTCATAGATAACATATTCCACTTATGAACACAAATCTATTTCCTGAGCAAATTCTATGTGCTGACACTTTTCTGTATGGCAAGAAAGCAGTAGTAAAAGCCTTGAGGATGGCTAGGGATGTTGTTCAGCTGAGAGAACATCTTCTCAAGCACACACACAAAGCTCTGGGTTCAACCCCCACTAATGCAGAAACCTAGTGGGGTGGCTCAGCTCTCAGGATGTAGAAACTAGAGGTCACCACCAACTACCCAGAAAACTTTAGGCCAGCCTGGGTTACATGAGACCCTGATGCCTGTTTATTTCAGGAAAAAAAAAAGACTCCTTTAGAAACCACATTTTGTAGGAAGCAACAGAGAATAAAGTTCAAAATTTGCAAACAGCAATAACATGATGCACGGAGAGTTATACAAGCTATGGTGACAAGTGACACAGCCCAGGAAGGCAGTGGGAGTGACATGGGACATGGGACAGCAGGAGTGTCATGTGGAAGTATATGCTGCTGTGTCAGAAGGACTGGGGGGGGGATGTTTCTGAGAAGGCTTGCCCTCCCACGGTGCACACAACCATCACCACCCACATGTGAACACTGAGTTCTTATCCACTCTGGGGCAGGCAACATAGAAGAATCCATACCAGATTTCTAAGACTTGATATAGATGAAGGAATAGTAACTGTTTCCTGAGTAACTACTTAATATTAGCTGGATGCTGATGTATCAATGTTTGAGATATTTTGGCTAAGCACATTGTTAACATTCACTTTGTAATGTACAGTAGCACCCCAGTGATTTTTAGCATTATGATGGTTTTCATGAAGGATCTGCCTTTCCTGAAGCTCATCGATGAAACAGTGGGCACGTCTGTGCCTTGATGGCCCCTCTGTCTGAAGGTCCAGAAGCTTGTTTAAACATTCTGCCCAGAGGTCAGAGGCTCTGAACCTCATGCTCGGTAACCTGGCTTAACCCTGGCACAGAACCCCTAAAATCACCACTCTGCTGCTTTTCATTAGATGACAGTTCTCCTGCCATCAGAAGCCAGGTTGTGTGTGTGTGTGTGTGTGTGTGTGTGTGTGTGTGTGTGTGTGTGT
>NW_021604753.1:5954968-6001316 GCF_004785775.1 Grammomys surdaster | reverse complement strand
TGTGTGTGTGTGTGTGTGTGTGTGTGTGTGTGTGTGTGTGTGTGTGTGTGTAAGATAGGCCTCTCTTTCCTCCTGTACAGGCTTATAACAGGAACCGACCTGTGACAACTCTCTGGGTTTTGCTTCCAGTACCAACACCCATTTGTCCTCAGCCATGCAACTCTAAGTGTGACCTCCCCAGAAATAAGAAAACCAATTTTTCTCAGAAAATTAGGGATTTTTTTTCTAGTGTTTTGATGTCTGGCTGAGAACTAGGTAATATTGGAAATATCTGGTGCCAACAACAAGGTAAAAGGTGAAAAGTATTTCCAGGAAGCCCCATGTTTCCTCTCCAGAAGAGGGACATGAGATCAACCTGGTGGCACAGAATAAACACAGAGTCCCCAGCACCATTCTGCTCCCTGTGTTTGCATTTTGATGTGTGGGATAGTCTGCAAATGAGGACAATTTCCTAGTAAAATGTGTGTTATGATTTTAAAGGGGATGATCCCAAAGAGGCATTCAATATATTTTATTTGGTTTTATTTTATCTTATTTTATTTTTTTTCTCATTTGGGGTTACATCTACCTCCACCCTTCCCCAACCAAAGAAAACTAATTGCAGTGTCTGTCACAGCATCACAGACATGTCTGCCCCAGAGCTGAAGACAAGTTGAAGGTTTCTCCTCCCCTCAACTCCATTCTTCTTCCAGGAAACATCACAGACCAAAGATCTCTGGCAGATTTTTTTTTAAATTATATTTACTTATGTTTGGGGAAGGAACATGCACTTGCTCGTGAATGGAGGTCAGAATAATTTATAAGAGTCAGTCCTCTCTTTCCACCACGTGGGTTCAGGGATTGAACTCAGGTCATTGGGTTTGGCAGCAATCTCTTTTTCCTGCTGAGCCATCTCGCTGGCTCTCCACTTAATTTTTATTATGAGGACACTCTATCCTGTGCTTTATAAATATTATCTATCAATTTCTCTATCTGACAGAAAGCAATATCCAAATCTCAGAAGCTGTGCGAGATTCTCATAAATGGGTAGCTGACAGAATTGCAGCACTATTCACAATATCCAAATTACAGAGCCTGTCTACACGCCCATCAACAAACGAGATGAATAGAGAGAATGTCATGTTAGGGACAATGGAGTGACCATAGAGAGGGACGGAATCATGTTGCATGCAAGAGACCAGGTAGAACTAGAAAGCCAAACTCAGACCTATGATATACAGAATTTGTATTTAAAACTAAGACATGGTGGCTGGTGAGCTGGCTGCAACTGTGAAGCACTAGCTGTGCAAGAATAAGGCCCTGAGCTCAATCTCCAGAACACATATAAAAGGTCAGCTGTATGGTGGCACACACTGTCCTCTTGGCACAGAGAGTCACAGATATCTAGGCATGTCTCTAGAACTCATTTTCCAGCCAGCCTTGCCCACTTGATGAGCTCTAAGCTGATGACAGATCCTATCTCAAAACACAGGATAGAGACAGCATCTGAGACCAACCTCTGGCCCCCAAGTGCCCCTGCATGCGTGTGCACACAGACCTTCACAAAACCTGAACAAATGAACATGGACATGTTCACACTGAAAAGGTATGAAACCAGGAGAATATTTTGGGGAATGTAAAGGGTAAGCAGGAACAGGAAAGTAAAAGAATTGTGTAGAAATGAATACACTTGAAGTCTATAATAAACTTGTATGACAATGTCACCATGAAACCCTCCATTATGCACAACTGATACAAACTAACACAATTAAATTTAAACCTTAACTGAAACCCCAAAGCAGCCATTCTAAATTTTCCATTCCTGCCTCTCTGAACTGTCTCAGGATGGCAGTTTGGCCTCTCCTTAATCCCCTACAGTGCTAGCAAAGTTATTACCTCACAGGACACTTATTAGTTAGCAACCATCGAGTGCCTCCTGGGGACACATTGTGTTCCCTGTACATAAACACAAGCAATCATGAGTTCCGTCCTGTGAGACAGGAAGGCATTGTTCTTCCCATTTCCAGGTTAGTCATTGGAGTATTCAGTTACTACTTCGTTCACACAGTGATAAACGAGGGTCAGAACCAGCTATCATTGGTGTCAAAATCAAACTTCTTCTTTCCTCTTCAGGGTAGCACAACTCATATCCCTACAGACACAGTCTGGTAGATTGGTCATTGACCAAGGTACCTTGGACAGCTCCATCGCTTTCTTTAGCGTGCCCAACCTGCAGTTCCTGGAACTGGGGCTAGCAAATTAGCTATGAGAGGCACCTGACTAAGCCTTGGCCTCTCTGTAGACAAAATGAACTACAGCCTGGAACAAAAGCTGTCTGTGAATGATCCATCAGCATTTCTTAAGTAGGCCTCACTGAGTTGTTCAAAATCCCCTCCTACCTGTATGACAAGCAGTGACGTATAGTATTCATTTGCTCTTCCGTTCCTGCAGAAATATGGCGGGCATCATCAATTTCCCTGTTTGTTCCTTGACCCTCTGTTCCTGGGTTAAGCAGCCTGCTTTGTCTACATTTGTCAGTTGATACAAGCTTCTCCCTGCCATAGGCACCACTATTGATGAATGCCGTCAGAAAATGGAGCCTTGAATAATGTATAAAAATAATTGAACATGCAAAGTCTCCCTGGGAAGGGGAGGGTTGGGTGGGGGTGGGGAGCCAGTGTTATATGTTTGCTCTGTTGGAGCGCTTTCATTTACAAAGCATATTTGTCAAGTCTTTTGCTAAGAGTAATGCAATGGAGCAGCCTCCCATCATTCTTGTTAATGGGACTGTCTGTGTGTTACAGTAAACAGCTATAACTCTTCAGCTGGAGCCATTGTGCAGCAGGCAGAGTTTTTTCAACATCCAATTAAGGGTGTCTCCAATTTGCCAGCCAGGATCATGAAAGCCATGACTCAGCCATAAGGCAACCTGGGCACTGTGGAGGCTTCCCAGAGTAGAGAGCAAGTTCAGGGGGGTGTTGCTCTTCTCTTAATCCAGTGAAGTATGTAGGGTCTGGCTTTGGGCTTAGACAACAACCTTAGATGTAACGTATCTAAAGATGATTGAGTCATGACATTTACTACTCAAAGATAGTAGCTTGGAAGACAAGACTTTCCCAAGCTCTTGTGGGTGTAGAAGAGAATGAGAATTAAGACCATGACTCAGATCTAGGGATATGGCCCAGTAAGTGAAGTTCTTGCCTTATAAGCATGAGAGCCTGGGGTCACTCCCCAGAACCCACATAAAAACATCCTGTAATTCCAATGCTGTGAAGAAACAGGTGCCTTCAGAGCCAAATATGCTAATGACTAAGTATCAAACCAATGAGATAACTCATCTGAAAATAAAAGATGGATGGCCCCTGAATAGCAGCATCCAAAGTTGACCTTCATGTGCACACACATTCACGCATGTGCATTCACATATGCCTAGGGACTTCCTCCTACCCCCACACACACAAACACAGAAAAAGAACTTGGCTTTAGAACAACACCACCTGGATTGATCTCAATCCAGCCATGTATAAGCTGCGTGACCTTGAATGCATGCTGCATGACCTTGAATGTATCCCTTAATTTCTCTGTACCTTGGCATCTTATCGATGGCAGGAGAGGAACTGCAGCTCCTGTTCATCTGTATGGGTGCAGCACATGCTATCATCACCACTACCACTGCCTGTTCCATGTTCATTATTCTCATCAGTTCATGGCCTTAGTGACATTCATTCCTCACGAGTCTGTATCTATTCCATCAGTATTCATCTTATAAGTTTCACCTCAAATTCTACTTCCAATGACTATGACCTACAAAAGCTCTTCTCACCATTAATAATGACATCAGAGGGTGCTACCATGTACCAGGTCCATACAGGAGTCTTATAACTATCTGAGAGGGTACTTCTCCCTCCCCACAGTGCATATGTGAACCTTAATGCTTAGAGAGTGTCAGTCACTTGCCAAGGGCTCTGTGGTTATTTGTGGTTCAAATGGCAATGAAGCCCACTGAGAAGGTTGCTCAGATTCAAAGCCCACTTCTCTTGAATGCATGCATTCCCCTGGGTCAGAATCAGTCCTTTCCTTCTGCAATTTTATTACAACATTTAGTGCTTATCTTCTCACGATGTTTGCTCTCTAGAAGAGTAGACATTCTTAGGACCGTGTGATCCATTTGCTCTATTGGAGGGCCTTCATTTACAAAGCATATTTGTCAAATCCTTTTGCTAGGAGTAATGCTACTCCTCAATTCTGTTTGTTTCTGTTTGTTTGCTTTGACACAAGGAATGACAAAGTAGACCAGGTAGGTTTCAAACTTATGAACTCCCAACCCCAGCCTCTCAAAAGCCTGAAGTGCAGATGGGTACCACCTCCCACAGCTTCTAACATCTATTCCATCATGCGTTTCCTTTAAGTCCAGGATTTTGAAAGCCTGTCATACCATTCAACCCACCGCCTTATGTTCTGAGGACTGAGGAACTAAGTAAAGCTTTGTGTCATGAGCACACACAAAGCTACTCAGAGTCTATGGCCAAACTAGTACTGGAACTAGATTGTGTGACTGGCAGTGCGTCTTCTCATGGGTTCTAATCCATCCCTACCTTGCAAAGCTGAGGTTGAGGAGACTACTAGCTTATCTGTGATGGGTTTTGTGATTTGGAGAAAAATAGAAGGAAGTATAAGAAATAGATGTTTGTTCTTTAGATGGCTCAAATGAGAGTACCCTGTTAGTGGAGACCTCGCTGAAGCCAACACCGTCTATCTCATCAGACATTAAAAAAAAGTTCTGAAAGACATGTATTTCCTTAGTTCAAAGACCCTCATGCAAAGTATACACAAAATATATGCAAAGTGATGATGAGACACCTAACCTCAAGCCAGAACAAGTTGACCACAGGTCACAACCTCTGAAACCATGAACCAAAATAAATCTTTCCTCACTTGAAACCATTTCTCTCAGACATTTTGTGACAGCAATGAAAAAGCTACCTAGCACAGTAGACAAAAATCTACAAATAGCCAAGTGTAGCTAAAGCAAAAGGCAACTAGTGGGGCTGCAAGGTAGGTCTGGTACGAGTGTGTATATTAAAGAAAAGTTTTGTAACAAGGTCAGCAGAGAGAACAAGAAAGAAGCAAGGAGAAGGTGATGGGTGGCAGGAAATAGAGGTTTAATGTTTGTGTAAATTGAAAGAAGGAATCTACTTGGAAATGAGAAAAAGCAAGATTAAAATGGAAAACACAGCCCCAAAGCTATTAATACTCAACAGATCCAAATTGAAAAATAAAAGCGATGGCTGAAGCATATAGTTCTCAAAATGAATTCGTGTCATAAACCATTAACATCAGCTCTACCTTATTACCTGTGATCCTGGAGAGAGGGGCTGCAAGTCTTGCAGGGCAGCTATCTGATTGGCGTTCAGCAAGTGCTCTGCTCTCAGTTCAGGCCACTTCCCTGTGGCCACCCACTATGTGTCCTTCTTCCCCCCTCTTCAGAGGCTCAGTGATGTCTCAGCTCTGCCCTTGTCTCAGGGAAGACCTCATGCATCAGCAAATGCTACTGCTGAAATATCCTGAAATTAAGAGAATTCATTATTTCCTCCTTGGCTTTATTTATTTGCAAAATAGGCCTGCACAAATGGCCTGTCCTTTCATGAATATTAGCATTGATGAAGGGAATGTCGACTCTGATCTACCCTTGGGTCTCAGTAAGTGCATTTACCTATGCCTGAGTCATGTGCAATAGAAATGATGGTGGGCTGGTGGCACTATAATGTCTAATGATCCCTAGAGACCTCTCCAATCTGCCCTATGCACAGGACTGTCATAGGACTATCACAGTTCTATCACCTGGTATGTTGCAACACATTCTGATCATGTGTTGTATCATTGGAACACTCTGCACTTTCCTCCATGTGACATATGTAAGGTCTCAGCCTCATCTTTCTAGTCTACAAAACCAGCATGAAGATCGTACGAGAAGATGGGTGACACTTGAAGAACAGCACCCAGCATTGATCAACACACACATGCACATTCACACACATGCATTAACACATAGTAGGTACTCAACACTGAGTTTTTGCAACTGGTTTCCCAAACCATCATGACTTGTTCTGAGCTCACTCTTCTGATTGTCAGAAGCGCTTAGAGTCTGCAGGACACTCAAGAAGAGCCCTTGAGTTCCTGGGTAGACAGTCTCTGATCTTGAGATGTGGGTTCTTAGTCAGCTGAGATGAATTCTTGCAGAATTCATCTTCTAAGGTTTTGCCTCTATGTGTTCTCTGCACAGGGTGCCCATATTGCATGCATATTCCTGTCCAGTTATCAAGGGCAACTCTACTCAGTTTCCACATCCAACACTTTATCCACCTAGAGAAAAACTCAAAACATGCTGCTGTAGGGAATGATACAGCAGTCTAAATTCATTCAACCTGTCCCGCTCATTTGACCTTATTCCTGGGTATGCAGAACTGGGCAACTCTAGTTGATCTCTTGATCACTTTGCAATACACACTGCCAAACCACTGCCAAGCCATTGGTGCTAGCATTCTTGTCTAATCTCGCCTAGTCTTCTCTCAAGACTCTTTTTACTGCATGACTTTACCTCTTAATCTTATCCTGACCTGAAGAATAATGGTATTGGCTAAGGCTTATAGAAAATTCAGCAATATAAAACACAGCAAGCAAATCACATCCAGCCCTTCTCCTCTTCCTCCTCCTCCTCCTCCCCCTCCCCCTCCTCCTCCTCCTCCTCTTCCTATTCCTACTCCCCCTCTTTCCCTTCCTCCTCCTCTTCCTCTTCTTCCTCTTCTTCTTTTTATCCAGGAGGTGTGTTCTACTTTCTACAAGAAGTAAAAAAAAAAATATTCGCCCTTTCCCTCACATGCAGTGCTTGCCTCCTCATTTCTCCCTATGTACATAGGCACACATTCACAAGCATGAATGCATATGTGAACATGCAAACACACAGAGTTCAGCTTGCTAGAATAGCTCTAGAAGTATTGGAGGGTATATAACCACCTTGCCATTAGCAATAAATAGTGGGCTTTAGAGTTGCAAAGAGCATAAATACGCAACTAAAATGAAGAAAGTTGCAATACATCTCTCCTTTGAAAGCTATCTATCCTGAGTGCCATACTTTCTTCCGTATTTATAGAAGTTTTACCCAAGCTGATTCGATTTTCCTTCCTACAATGCAAAGCCAGGACTGTCTGGGTTCCCCAGTGACTACAGGGAAGACCCATTCATATCTTTGCCTATATCTGAGCACAAACTCTTGATCTTTATGGCTTGGCATCCAAGAAGTGCCTCAAACAAGAAATAGTTAATTTACAATCAGGATGAGAGAACGCCAATGTATTTTCTATAGCCTCTTCTTCAAATGTGCAATTCAGTTCTTGAAGAGGAATTTCAGATTCAGAGTGTCAATTCCAGCCTCAGGGGTCTCTACTAGACAATTCTCCATTATTTTTTAAAATATATTTCTCATTGGGACAAGAGAGAAGTCCTAAACGCAGATAAAATACCTATCAACCCAGTCTGCCCTTTCTTCTTCCTTCCTTTTTTCTTTTTCTTCATCCCTTTCTGGATCACATATATCCCAGACTATACTTGAATTTACTATGTAGCCAAGGATAAGCCTGAATTTCTGGTCTTTCTGCCTCCTCATCCCAAATGCTTGAATTACATTTGAGTGCCACCATGCACAGTTTATGGGGTGCTAGGGAATACACCCAGGGCTTCATGCCTGCTGACCAACATTACCCACCAAGAAACATCCAAAGCCCCAGAGTCTTTAGACCATTGCTTTTCTTTCTTTTTCTTTTCTTTTCTTTCTTGTTGTGTTTGTTTTGTTTTTTGAGACAGAATTTCTCTCTGTGTAGCTTTGGCTGTACTGGAACTTTCTCTGTAGACCAAGCTAGCATCAAACTCACAAGATACCTGCCTGACTCTGACTTTCAAGTGCTAGGATTAAGGATGTGCACTGCCCCTACCCCAGCTTTAGACCACTGTTTTTCTACCACCTTGTTTGGGCATCTCTTGGTTGTCTCAGATTACTCTACATACTTCATGAAGTCCTATTTGTTCCTTCTAACAAAGTTGAGCTCCCCAATAACAGAAACCATGTCTTCTAACTCTATGGCTCCAAAGAACTCTTTATAAAGGAAAAACATGGACAGTGGCATTTTATATGTGTGAAGGAGCCTTGCAAACCACACAGAGCTGCTTAATTTCTTAGTCTACTTTTTGTTATCAAATGGCAGCAATAGCCCCTTTATATAACAATATCATGTGTAACATGTGATTCACATAGAGAAAAAGAAAAGAAACTAGCAAGGACTGAACGTTTTTTGCAATTCAAGACATATAGCTGGTGCATTATCAATGTTCCTCTCCCATCTTTGCTCACGAACCAACTCACTCTGCAGTATGAATGTGGTCAGTTCTTACTGAGTTCTATTTACTAGCCTCTTACCAAGTATCCTAGACAACACTGGGTACTGGGGGTACAATGAAGACCCAGATAGGCTCATAGTTTTCAGAGAATTTACAGTTCTTCAAGTTAGATGTGTTGTAGAGAAAAGTGGAGATGCCTTCTAAACTGAGAGTTCAGTAGCAGAATCCCAGAGAAAAGAAGATAAGAGAACAATAACGAACAGAAGTTTACTGGACATTGTGAGTTCAAAGAAATGGCCAAGGCTTGTTCTAGGGAGGCTATGACAGTGCAGAAACCTAATCATAAAGAGCCATGGAAAATCTGGGTCATGGTCAGCAGGATTTTTGGTTAGGGTTCTACTTTAATGTCCGCTGTAATAAAACATTGTGGACAAACCAACCTATTGGAGGAAAAGATTCATTTCACCTTACACTTCCAGGACATAGCTCATCACTAAGGGAAGTCAAGGCAAGAACTCAAGGCAGGAACTTGAAGACAGTCTTGCTTGCTAATCCACACAACATTACTTCTGACCAAAGAACTCACTCAGAGCCAAGAAAGTACTGCAGAACCAACAAAGGGATGCTGCTTGCTTCCTCAGTCATATACTCTTCCTTCCTTAGCTTTCTTACATAGACCAGGACTACTTGCCCAAGGAATGGTATCTCCCACAGCAGGCTAGGCCCTTGCCTTAATCACTGCTCTATTGCTGTGAAGAGATACTATGATCACAGCCACTTTTATTTAATTGGAGGCTAGCTTACAATTCCAGAGACTTAGTCCATTATCATCATGAGGGGGCAGAAGCATGGTTAAAGGCACAGCAGGCATCATGCTAGAGAACTATTTGAGAGTTACCTTCTGATTTGAGAGAGAAAGCCCACTCCACAGTGACACACTTCTTCCACACCTCCTCACCCTTTCAATCCTTCCAAATAGCACCATTCCTCGGTGACTAAGCTTCACTAAGCTTTCTATGAGCCTCTGGGGCTCATTTTTATTCAAACCACTATAGTCCTCCTACATCAATTAACAATCAAGATAGTCCTCCAAAGATGTCCGAAGACCAATATGATCTGAGTAACTCTTCACCTGAGACTCCTTTCTCAGATGACTGTAGGTTGTGCCAAGTTGGCAGATAAAGATAGCCAAGACAATTAGGGATAGCAAAAACTAACTATTTAAGTTTTTCTTTTGAGAATTTCATATATGTAAATTCCATATGTTTGCATCATTTCTACCCATCTCTTGTCCAACTCTGGCTTCTCCTGTGTCTCCTACTTAATAACCTCTTTAATTACTATTCTTACACACATATACAACCTGTTGGGTTAAGTGTGCATGTGTGTGTGTGTGTGTGTGTGTGTGTGTGTGTGTGTGTGTGTGTGGTAGGACTGGATAACCTATCAGGAGGCTCATACCGAGATAAAACTGATTCTTTCTCTCAGTAGCCATTAAATGCCTGTAGCTTTTCATCTAGGGGTAAGAATTGTAAGATTTCCCTTACTTATGTTGGCATGTCAACTGGTATTGTCATTGTGCAGGTCTTATTTAGGAAACCATAGTGTTGAGATTTCATGGGCGAAATTTCCCTGTCATACATAGATGATGCGATCTTACTGCAGACATTCTGGTCCTTGTTCATGCATCTTTCTGCCCACTCTTCTACCATGTTCCCTGACCCCCAGGCACAAGGCTTGCATTTTCTGATGTATCAGAATTGGGAACCCTACAAGTCCCTCTGCATTTTAACTAATTTTGGCTTTCTGTAATGATCCTCATCCACTGTAACAAGAAGCTTTATTGATGGGGAGTAAGGGAAAGCCAGTGAATTGAGTGACCAAAGTCAAGCCTCAGAGTGTGGAGATGATGCTGTTGGGTAAGCTAAGGAATATTTGTTTAAAGGAAGCAATTTGTTTACAGAGCTCAGGACCACACTAGACTTCTGTGAAACTAGCAGAAATAGTAGGAACCAGCATCTCCAGACTGGGATAATAAGAGCTGAGGCTACAGAAGTACTTTCACCTGCGCGTCCTCTTTGCAATCTCATTCTTCAGAAAGGACCCCAGAGAGGGGGATATCTTCAATACATTCATCATAGAGAAAAAATAATATACTTTGTATACTTTGAGGTTCTAGTTGGTTTTACTAATCTAGAATTTCGTTATATTTGGCTATTGACTATGGCCTGGGATAAAGTGTTCTGACACACAAGTTATAAGTCATGTATTCATATGTTTGCAAATGACATCTGAGTAGGTCTTGGAAATAACAAGCCAAACAGTTTAGTCAGTATTTGGTAGCTGAATAAAACTTTCAATATCTGACAACACAAGATACCATGGCTTGAGGATGAGAAAAAAAAGTCAAGAAAAGAGGCAGTAACAAATGTTACCAAGGGTGATGGGGAACAGGGACATTTATTCACTGCTGATGGGTGAGAATGTAATCTAGTCCAGCCATTACAGAAATCAGTATGGAAATTTCTCAAAAAAAATGTAAAAGAAGAGATCTCATACAAGTTATAAGTATAAATCCTGGATACCTACCCAAAGTACTCCTGATATCATACTAGTTATCTGCATATCCGTGTTTATCAATGCATTATTCACAAAAGCAAGAAAATGGAACCGGCCTAGATTTCCATCAGCAGATGAATGGGTAATGAAAATGTGATACATGCAAACAATGGAGTTTTATTCAGCTAAAAAAAAAATGAAATTATAACTTCTTTAGGAAAACAGATAATCCTGGAAAGAGTTCTATCAAGCAACGTAACTCAGATCCAGACAGAAATTACATGTTCTGTCTCATGTGCAGATTCTAACTTCTAACATTTCTATGAATGTATGTGTATATATGTGAAATGAGTGTAGCTGCAAGCTATGACATCAGAAAGGAGACCATGAGAAGGAAGAAGAGCTGTTGATGACTGGGGTAGGGACGTAGACCCGTGACAGAGCTACATGGAGACCACAGTACAGCAGAACATGTGATAGAGCTACATGTAAGAGGTGCTCAAGGGGATGGGAGATAAAAAGGGTATTTTTTGTTTGAAAATGCCATAATGAAACCTATCATTATATGCTAATTAAAAAATAAAACAAATCACCCAGCTGAAACCCTCAAAACAAAGCCTGTATTTCCATTTTTCCTGTGAAGGTCTTTCACAGCTTCTGATTTCAGAAACCTGAACTTGGCACAGACTCCTTGTGCTCTTATTGGGAATGTGGGGTGTGAAGGAGGAGGAGGCAGGACATACTCTAAAGTTTCCAAGAATCAGGAGGCCAAGGCTTCAACCTATGACTGAAGGTCTGGGAAGGATGGGTGTGCCACCTGTTCTCACCTTCCAGTCTCAGTAAACTGCAAGCTTTTCTTATCTCTGTCTGCTAAGAAAAAGGAATTTACCCTGGACCCTGCCAGGTTGCTTGCACTTTTATATATTTTCCTTATTTTTTTTCTTCAAGTCATACAGAGCACAGAAAAGGAGGATTGTTGAGTTTCAAGTGCTTTTCCTTAAGGCAGAGTAGTTGTCCTGGACAATAACTGTGCTGGCTTCTTAAAGTGATGAGAGTCTGGAATTCCCTGGGAACTCCACAGTGGAATTCATAACTGATCCTAGCATCCCTCAAGCCTTCAACCACATTCCCAGTGTCTTCCCTTACCTTCATGTAGGCCAGATATGTTGGACTGACAGTCCAGACACACAGATTCTAACTATTGATGGGGCCATCTTGATCCATCCTGTGGCCTTCTCACGTCTTGTACTCTGGTTTCTTAACTGAAAAATCAAGAGAAAGAACAAACCCCCTGTGAGGCTATTGAGGCCTTCTGGCTAATCAAAGACTACACATAATCTGAGTCATTAAACATTTACCAAACACCTATTTTACTGCGGAGATGCGGGGAACAATGACAGCGAGCAAGTATTGAATTTTACTGTGATTTCCTCACATGGTGTGAAGTGATAGAACTCACTGAATGCCCGCAATCAATGACCACTACACTCTCATTATCTCACATTGTAGGTAGGAAAGCAACCAGAGAGAAGCTACGTGAGGTGCTATTAACACTGAGCACTTAAACCTGAGCTGCCAGGTTGCAAAGCCCATAATTAGAAACCATCTTAAATATGCAAATATCTCTTGAGTGCCTTACTTGAGGACTAAAACCCTGCTTCTGCACCTGAGTTGCTTTTGTCAGTAATACTTTTATTTACTCTGATTTTTTCATTCATAAGATACATGAAATGTATCTTAGTCATATTCACTCCCTCCTCCATCTTTCCAGTCCTTCCAGTCATCCTTCAGTACATCTCCCTGCCAACCTCACGTCCTACTTTTTATAACCTCCTGAGCCTAATGACTGGCTTCATCTTGTGCAAGTCTTGCACAGATAACCCAACTGCTGTGAGTTCATATGTGCAGCAGCCACAGCCTTTCTCAATGCTCCTCCTCATCCTCTGGCTCTTAGAGTTTTTGCTCTCTCTTCTATGATATTCCCTTAGCCTTGACATACATATGAGAGATATAGGTGTGTGTGTGTGTGTATGTGTGTGTGTGTGTGTGTCCATTTCCATTAGTAAACATGGAAATCACTTTTAGATGAGTTAAGCCTCAAATTCAATGAACACTTTCTGGATTAAGTTTAGTGGCAGGAGAAAGTTTCTTGAGAGACAGAGTAGACCTGGTTTTTCTTCCTTCTGAGCCTTATGTGTCTTCTTTTCGTGATGGACATATGTTCAGATGGTGATGAAGGGAGTCAGTATACTCCCTGGATGAAGAGGGAGGAGGAGGCCATCTTCCTATCCTTTTGTTTTTCTTGACTCAGTTATTGCTTTGCCATCCTTCAAAGCTCAGCTAAAGGTTTGCCTTTTCTGGAATGCTATTTTTACCAAACTTACTCCCAAATACATGATCTCTGCTTTCAAGTCTACACTGTTGTTACAAGAATCCTCACTATACAGCAGCCTTAGTCTAGTCTGCTGTTCTCACTGAGCCTTGAATTCCTCCTAGCTCCATGCTTGGAACATAGTAGGCACGTTCTAAAAGTTTGCTGAATCGTGACTTGAAGAAAATAATGGGGAAAAGGTATTTCTTTTTATCCAGGTCATATACCTACACCCCAACTTTAAAATTTCTTTAGTGAGCCTGTCCACAGTCATGAGGAGAATACCCAGAACTCCATCTGCTAAGTGGCCTACCTGCAGCGAGAGCCACTACAACATGTAAGAATGTAGTGGACAGGTAGGAAAGAAAGAGAAGCAAAATGTTTTAAGCTCTATAAAGAGAGGAAAAACTGAAGATGTGAGGGTTGTGAATAGCAGCCTGATGTGAGGGGCCTGCCCAGACGCCTGAGGCATTGATGAAAAGCCATATCTGGGTTTGTGGCCACACAATAGCAGGAGTCTGTGTTGATGTCTGTGACCTGTGTTACCACCACTTTGTAAGTCCCTGGTCTAGGCTGCCACCTGGGACCATGTCGATGTCCAAGGGCTGTGCAGTACTGGCCCTCACTGGTTGCAGCACTCAGGGGAGTAAGCCTGAGCCTCACCTGGGCAGTAGAGTGAGCCCATTCCGAGGGCATGAATGCAGGAGCGTTGGTCCCACCCCTTGTCTGCCTTGGGATGGTGTGGACAAGGGAGAAACACCCTCCCTCTTCACCTCTTTTCTGGCATGCAGGAGAGGGCCCCAAGGTCACAAGAGCAAGAGAGCTGGCCCTGCCTCTCACAAACTGCAGCATTTGGGAGAGCAAGACTACACCTCACCTGGGCAGCATGGTAGAGCTGGCTCTGGTTGCATGGGAGGGAGTCAGTGAGCTGCCCTGACCTTGGGGGTGTGAAAGCCAGGAGAGTAGCCCTGCCCTTTAGACTGCCACATTGGGTGGGCTAGCCAGGGCAATGCTGGAGAGCTTGCCCTGTTAGTGTGGATGCAGGAAAGCTGATAGGATGACCAACTCAGTTACCACCCCAGCCCAAATGCAAGGCTTTTGAGTTGGTCCTCCCCTACATTTACCCCATCTATGACCTGATGAAACAAGTGAAGGGGGAGTGAAGGAAGTGAAGGGACCAGTCCTGTAAATCCAAAGGATGATGACAACAGGATATCTGAGAGGAGTCCCAGAAAATATTTAGTACTGAAAGTGTAGCAGAAGCAAGAGTCCTCACAACAGACTCATTACAATGAACATTTGCAAGTAAAGATGTTTGAACAAAAGGCTGTAGTATAGGACACACTGTGTAGACAAAAGGGTGTACTGTGGGACACACTGTGTGACACACTACAGCTTCCATGACAAGATTTTGGTTTAGCTTTGCTTTGTTTTAAAATTTAATTTTTTTTTATTTTCTTTTTAGGGCAGGTTGCAAAGGCAGAGGACAGATATTAAGAAACAGGGAGATGAGTGGGACTGGGGAACATGATGTGAAATTCCACAAAGAATCAATCTAAAGTTTAAATTTTTTCCTTAGTGAGTAATGCTCAAATCTCGATAAGAGAACTATTTTTTGCATGCCTTTGGTTTTACAGATAGAATACACATACCCCCCCCACACACATACACAAAGACATATACATATACAGAGAGATGATAGATGATAGATAGATAGATAGATAGATAGATAGATAGATAGATAGATAGATGAGAGACATGGAGAGAGAAAGACAAGGGGAGACAGACAGACAGACAAACAGACAGAATTTATATGTCCTATTAGTTAAGTTTTTGTTCTGAGGTTTAGATTCTTGGTCTTCATGGTAGGCAGGATAATGTCTTTTGTAACTATGTACCTCCAAATCTCTAGAACCTATGAACAAAGGTTTTGTATCTGACTAAGATTATGACATTAAGATGGGGATTATTCTGAATTATCTAGATAGAGTTAATGTAATCGTGAGAATTCTTATAAGTGATTGAGGAAGGCAGGAGCATTAGTGTTGGAAACAGATAGGAAGATGTTTTACTTCTAACATTTAAAGGCTAATATTTTATCTTGTGATAATGAAGCATGGACCCAAAGACTTGTGAGTAGCAAACAAACACTTTGTGACTAAGTCATATCTCCAGACCTTCAACTTTCTAATACTACAATTTTGATCCACAATTGATGAGCCAAAACTTCAGATGACTAATGTATATTTTTATGCACTTAGTCCTATAGATAAACTCATGAAACCATTGTTGCAAACAGGGATTGCAATGGGACTTGTAGAATGGGGGAACTTCTGAAATGGTATTAATTACATCACTGGATTGGAAGGTGGAGGGGCAAACAAATGAGGCAGCCTCTCAAAGACGGAGGGAGCATGAGAGTGGATTCTCTCCAAGAGCTTCCAGAACAAGCTATGTGCAGCTGCCATCATTATTTATTCCTTTAGACCAGTGCAGCTTCCTGACCTTGAGAAGTATGAGGTAACAAACTTCTGAACTTATGCTAATCTGTTACAGCCACAGGAAACTGACACCGTGTTAGTTCCAAATGTGCTGTAAGTGTGGTTCTAGCCTTTTCCCCAAATTCAGCCCTCCCACTTTCAAGTTCGTTTTTTCTCTGTTTTGACTTAGTCCTTGGTGACTCACCAAGACTCAATTCCCACATCATAAAAACATCACAGAACAATGTATGCCAGATGCTGTGCTTTGTATAAGAATTCCCCACTTACATCCTGACCGCCATCTCCCTGGACAGTCATCACCATTGTATCTTATGGATGGAGGCCTGATGGTTCGTCACTATTAAGTACAACATTGGGAAGAGCTGAGACCATTGGTCTCTCAGACCTCAGTTTTCCATGTGACCTCCTAAGAGGTGTTCTCACCCTCACCTGGTCCCTCCTGACACTGCTGACTGCTCACCTCACAGCTTAGCAGAGTCAAATCTGTATCTGTTACTTAGACTCCAAATGCTTTTTCACTGTAGTTCAGATTTCATAGGTGGTGGGATGACAAAGGAGACAACTTACCAGAGCTTGGAGAAACAACACCATGGAAACAGGCTAAAGCTGCAAGGTTTGTTCTATTTCAACTCTATTTTAGCTATGATGGCTAGATATAAATCAGTGTTTCGTAGTTGACATCTGCTACACTTATTTTGGCAACTACGAGATGTTCAAAAGAGGAAGGAACACACAAGGCCACCAACTCATGTAGAAGCTATCTAGGGAGTGAATCTCAGGAGTTCCAGGGTGCAAGGACCTATGCATGTTATCAGATGTGCTATAACCAATATTTGAACCTATACATGTGTTGATAATTCTTAGTCTGCAGCCCACACACCAGGAGTATGAGAATTACAGGGGTCTTTCAAATGTATGGATCCCTTTTACTCATTTCTGATACTTTGATCCTATTGGATCTGGTTCAGTGCTGGGAAATACTCTGATGTTATTTTGGCTGTCTTTTGAACACCTTAAGAAAAGAGGAAGACCAGCCAGGCTTGTAAATTATAGACACTGAAACCTACATCCTTAAGAAGCTGGGAGATATAGAAACCTTCTTGATTCTTCTGAATTCGATAAAATTAGTGAATTGCTTCTCAGAAGGTCAAATGCCTGGGAAGACAAAACAAACTATATGGTGGACACATCACCATGAAGAAGACACTGAGAACTGATGAAGGTGTTGGAATTAGGCACAGCCATTGCTGAGATTCCCAGGAAGCCCTCTAGAAACAAATGGAAAACCCTTCCCAAGTGACAATCGTCCCTTCTAGTCAAGGAGTTAGATGCTTACAGCTTCATGTCACCAAGTGCTACACTGGCTATAAGAAACGAATGTCTTCAAATACGTATATAAAGAGAACAGATAGAAATGTGTGGCCCCATTTGGGAGTGAATTTCAGAACATGTCCAAAATCCTTTATGCTTGCACCTCCATGACACAACAATTAGCTTCTAGACACTAGTCTAGAAAGTTATATAAGCACAAACACACTCAAGAACAAAGCTGAAAACAAATTAAATGTCAATCACAAGAGGATGGTTAAATAAACATCAAAACCTTCAGTGTCACACAAATGTGTCAAAGAACATGATAGGTCTATCTCAACTGACATGAAAAGATGTCCAAGACATTATGTCAAGGGAAAATGGAAGTTTTATATAGTACAAGCTGTATGCATTTGTCTGAGGACAAAGATTAGAGATAGATATAGACATAGCTCTACATGCACACAAGTGAATAATTCATCGGGTATTCTAAATGCAAAGACAAATTCTGGAACGGACTCAAAAGACTGATTATACTCCTTACCTCTGTCGAGCAAACCGTGGCTAGGGATAAGGATGGCCAATGAGACCCTCACTCTATGTGTGTGGCTGCTCTTGTCTCATTAATATAATCATTTTCACAGTTGAAGGTCATAGCTTCAGTATTGCTGAGGCTTTGTTATTGCTTGGCCAAATCAGGAGAGGAGACTTCTGTTTATTTTGTTGGTAGCTACAGTCAACAGACATAACAATATTGGTGAACACACCTCAGGTATCAGTTACAAGGCTAAGTATCGAGCGAAATGAACAAAAGTCAGCTTTGTCTTTGGCGCAGACTCCATTTGAAGCGGTGGGAAATAAAACGGCTATACGATAACCTTATTAATATCATGTGATTGATGTTGTTATTTAAATTAATAAATCATAGTCCCTTATCACAAGACATCTTACAAACACCTTCTATGTTAAAGCATTGTGCCGTGTACTACACACACAATTGTTAAATATCTTCTGAGCATGAGAAACTCACCTAACATGCTCACCTGGTACATAGCTCTGGACAAGAACCACATCTCCTTCATCTGCTAGATTTGTCTGCTAGAGCAGTGGTTCTTGGCCTTTGGATCATAACCCCTTTGGGGGTCAAATGACCCTTTCACAGGGGTCACTATTGGAAAACACAGATATTTTCATTACAATTCATAGCAGTAGCAAAATTTATCAATGACTCAGCTGGCTGGGACTAAGCAAACACAGAGGGCTAACAAGAAGCAAGAAAAACAAATCTCCAGCTCTGTTCATCAAGGCTGAGTTCCATTTTGTCTTATTTTTACTTTGGAAGTTGTTCCATTTAAGAAGGTAATAGTTAGAAATCTAGGTTTGAGGATTAACTGGGAACAAGAAGTTGGAAACAACAAGCATGTTGTAACTGTGAGAGTGAATGTGATGCCTAAGGAATGTGAAGAAAAGGGCCTATTGGTGCCCTTTTTTGGAGCCACAGACTTAGGACCCAGGACATTGCCTCCCCAGTGATAGTGGATCTTGTAATATCTGTCATTATAATTGATCCTAATGCCTTCCACCAGCTTAGCCAGAGCACCCTTATCTTCCGAGTTAGACTATATGAAGGCAACAGTGGTGCATGTATTCCTGTGGAGGAGGCAAGGCACCTTGGCCTTTCCCTTGATGCTACAGTCAGGGACCTCCATCAACAGGGCAGGTAGGAAAACCACCAGCTCAGTGGGGTCTGTCATGGGAAATCACCACCAGATGAGCCATCTTGTTCTCCACCAATGTGGTGACTGCATTAAACCTTACTCAAAGGACAAGTGGTCCCTTAATTGGGATGTCTTTTATGCTGGCAGCTTCATTCTCAGCATGGGCCAGTAGCTTTTCCTTCTTCTCCTGCGTTGTCTCCAGCCTATACTTGTGGGCAAGCTTAAGCATCTGGGTAGCTGTTTGCTGATCCAGGGCCTGGGTGAATTGGTTAATGGCAGGAGGTACTTTGAGCCACTTATAGAGGATGGCTTTTTGCCGCTACAGCCTGATGAGGCTGGGCCACTTGACAAAGCATGTGAGATCTCTTTTGGGTTGGATGTTTTGTCCAATGTAGAATCTCTTGGGCGTTTTCTCAAATAAAGGACTGACCACCTTTTTGGCCTCCTGATTCTTAACGACAGTGGGGGCCATGGCCACCTTCTTCCCCTTGGTCTTCTTTCCTTTGGATATCTTGCTCGACTGGTGGAGAGACCTAGTAGTCAGTCTTACATATCAAGATCAACTAGGAAATACTGGAGGCAGCATAGAATAATGGTTGAAAGCACATACTTGGGCCAGAGGAGCTCAGCGGAGAGGGCTCTCACCTAGTGTAAATGAAGCCCTGAGTTTAATCCTGAACACTGCAAAAATAGATAGATAGATAGATAGATAGATAGATAGATAGATAGATAGATAGATAGATACACACACACACACACACACACAGACGGCTGAACAAACAGATAAATGTACATAAGTCTAATTTCCTGGGTTTGACAGTCTATCACCTAAGTCTTAGATGTACCATTTATCTGGTACTGATATTAGAAGCACTGCATCTTAGAAGCTTCCAAGAGCTGATCAACAAAGCATGCAAAAGCAACTGTTATCCTTTAGGATGCTTTTGATGTCTTTAACAAAACCAAATTTAAGGAAAAGATAGACCCTTTCATAATCTCTGCTGATCCATGCCTTTATATAGCCCACTGTTTTTTATTATGGATATATCTGTGACAGTAAAGTATGTCTTATAGCTAGAGAGATAGATGAGAGTTAAGAGCACTAGTTGCCCTTCCAAAGGACCTGAGTTTGACTCCCAGCACCCATATAGTCACTCTCAACTATCTGTAACTCCAATCCCAGAGGATTTGACACTCTTTTCTGGCCCTTGAAAGTACTACAAGCACATGATACATAAATGTAATCTGTGTGTGTGTGTGTGTGTGTGTGTGTGTATGTTTGTGTGTTTGTGTGTGTCTGTATGTCTGTGTGGGATGTGTGTGTGTAAAATATATATATATGTATATATACATATACATATGCATATACATATACATATACATATATATATATGCTGGCAAAACACCCATGCACACAAAAGTTTAATTCTTAAAAAATAAAAATATAACTAATGCACACATGAATTCACAAAGACTATGGCAACACAAAACATCTACAAAGCTTCAAGCTAGATGTGATCCAAGCACTAAAAGAGATAGAAGTGGACATGGAGTCATAGCTCTAACCAAGAGAGCATCTGCAACTGACAACCACCGGCAAAGGGAGATCAGTTTTCTCCAGCCGAGTCTCCCTGGGTACGTCACCCACACTTCAGGGCAGGCCTCACGCCTAGGAGTAGTTGGCCAACACAGAATGAACTCAGTGGCGTCTTTGCAGACTTTTGCGACATTTTGTTTTGTTTTGTTTGGACATTTTATCTTATTGATCTTTTGCCAGTTGTTTTGATTTTGGGTTTTGTGGATTTTCTGTGTCTCTTTTTTATATTTCTACTGTGGTTTCTTTTTCTTTGTTTTGTGTTTATTTTAAGAAAGAGAAAGAAAATTGGGTGGATAGGGAGGATCTGAGAGAAAATCAGGAGGGAAATAACATAATCAAGTTATACTGTATGAAAACTTTTTCAATAAAAGTATCTTTAAATCATCTATTTACCTTTACTTTTCATTTTATGTACATTGGTGTCCTGCTTGGGGACATGTCTGTGTGAGAGTGTCCACTCCCCTGGAACTGGAGTTACAGTTGTGAGCTGCCATTTGAGTGTTGAAAATTGAACGCAGGTCTTCTGGAAGAGCAGCCAGTGCTCTTAACCACTGAGCCATTTCTCCAGCCCCAATAATAATATTTTTTTAAGTTTTAAAAGTAAAATAAAATATGACTTGACCAGGTTACCTTATAAGGCAAAAGGCCATACTGTGAGTGCCTTTTATTTTATAGATACACATATAAATATATACATATACTTAATGCACAATTAAATAAAATTCTATTGTGTGCATGTACCACATTTTAATCCAGCATCTGTTGATAGAATAGCTAGGCGAGTTCTATTTCCTAGTTATCATGAACAGGATAGAAGTAAACAGAGACGCATAGACAAGTGTGTCTGTAGCATGTTGACATACAGCCTTTCTGTGGGAGGAGGGGGACAAACCAGAGGAGGGAAAGAGATCAGGAGAGAGCCATAAGGAAAGAGTATGAATAAAAGTATTCAACATGTATCATAATGAAACTCATTACTTTATATGTTAATTTTTAAGTGAGATAAAATAAAGGCTTCCAACATAATAGACAGTACATACAGAGCCTTCTGCTGGCATCGAAGACACATACAGGCCTTCTGAGAACCACTTGTAGAAAATGTCCCATCAAGGAAACTACAGTGAGCTTCCAGACTCGAGGGTGTCGCACAGCCAATATGCAACATGCTTCCTAAAGCTGCAAGTTTCTGACAGCAACTTATATAAGTGTGCTTGAAAATTCATCCCTTCCTGAATTTCCAGGTGACCATACAGCCTAGCAGGTGCCTAACTGCAGCCAGGCAAAAGCAGAGCAGAGGCCTATCCAAGCCCTATGCGAACATGGAATAAACCCACGTACACATAATTCCACATCATTGTTGTAAGCTTACTTAATGTAAAAGCCACAGTAAGTATTGTTGTCTTATAGTGAAAAGATAGATCAATTGGCAAATGTAAAATACTGGTTCAAGAGAAAAAGTCAAAGATGCAGGTGGAGAAAGGGAAATCCAGGGAAAAGGTGTTCTCTGAATTACACTAAGCATTAGTTTCTACCAGACCACAGAGCACACTGACTTCTTGCTTCACATTCTATGCGCAAAGCAGTTTCTTTTAGCAGCTTCAGTGGCTTCTCAATAATGAGATGTCAAGAGAGATGTCAAGCTGTCCAAGCAGTGCTGAGGAGCTACCCACTGTCTTGATTCTAATGTCTTCAAATGCCAGAAGGGTTTGAATTCATGACACACACACACACACACACACAGGGACTTCCAAAGGAGCTGAGAGAAGGCAAGTTTACAACACACTTAGTGTCGTGGTTTCAATATGAAATGTCTTCCATAGCTTGTGTGTTGGAACAACCTCTCCACAGCTGGTTGGTACTGTTAAACACCATGGAACCTTTAAGGGGTAAAGCCTTGCTGACAGAAGAAGTGGTTCACTAGAGCAGAGCCTTGCTGACCAAAGTGGATCACTAGAGGCCCAGCTTTGCTGATGGCAGTGAATCACTAACGGCCAAGCCTTGCTGACCGAAGTGGATCACTAGGGATGACACTTTTCAGTTTTATAGTCACACTTCATTCCCTTTCATCTCTGCTTCCTGACCATGGATGCTGTGAGACTAGTCACCTCACATCTGCCAGCCTGCCTCCTCTGCTACCTGCTGATACTGTGACCAAAATAAGCCCTTCCTCCCTTAAGCTACTTCTTGTCAGATATTTAGTCACAGCCGGTTCAGACAACAAAGACGTATAGGACTTCTCTTAACTACTTCTTCCTTGCCTCTCCGCCATCCTTATTTGAGATGGATTTAGGAATCACAGATGGCATCAATTCATTTTTGACCACATACCCATGAACAACCAAATTGATGTATCCTTATCTTAAAATCCGAGTGTCCTGATTTGGTGATTCTGGTGTTTTACCTAGAAGTTTGTCTTCAGCGATGGTATCTCCAGTTCCTATGGCAGAGTGCCTGAGCGTGCACCAGTTTCATTACTTAACCTGCATTATGGTCTTGCTCCAGATTCAATCCTTCAGACGACTCACATCCACAAATGAGAATAACTATGACTCATCTCCGCTGCCTACTTTGGGCAGAGGTTTGTTTGTTTGTTTGTTTGTTTGTTTTTGTTTGGTTGGTTGTTCTGTTTTTGTGAACTAAACTACTAGGGTCATAATTACAACTACATCATTCTCTTTACCCACCTGCATAGGCATCACCTTGCCCACGGGAAAGGGTCACAGACTTCATGAATGTCACCTTCACCAAGATGCAGATCCCAATCTAATCTGAGACTCCTCAAGAACCAATAACGACTTGTAATGTTGACAAATCTGCAAAGTCCTGACTCCCAGGAGAGTCACACCCTAAGTAACCTTCACATTGTCTTCAAAGATAAAGGTAAACTGAAATGATATCACCTTAAGATTTCCTTGCTGGTTAGACAAGTGTCTTGGCTCTGCTCAGTAAAGTGGACATATCCTGCTCTCGCTCGCAAAGGCTCTGCATTCAGTTCCCAGCATTCACATCAGACAAGTCACAAACATCTGTCACTCCAGCTACAGGCAATTAGATGTCCACGTACAGAGGAGTATAACTCTTACAGACACACACAATGTAAATAATTTAAAAAGTTTTTAAAATGGTGACGTGCTAGTGAACACTATAAAGTAAAAAGAATCCATTGATAAACTGTGTATGAAAGAAACTGGATACTGCTAAGTTACATGAAATTATCAAGCACCATAAAGATATCTATGGATGCTTACTTCCACATGTGAAGTTAGGGGACAAGAAGGACACCGAACTAAAACAGAAAGTGCCAAGAATGTGGGGAGAAAAGAGAGGAGGGGAGAAGGTATAAAAACTAGTAAGAGACAGGGAGATTGTGACCAGTGTACATTATATTCGTATTTGGAGATGTAATGAAACCCTTCTATGCAGCTCACATACGCTAATTTTGGAAAAGCATGCCTCTCAACTTCTTGTAATTCTCAAGCATCATTATCGTCTTGATTATTGTTGTGATAGTGGTTCAAGCATTTCAGGAAGCTGGAGACTAAACTGCTGCCGAAACCATCATCTAACTTCAAGAACACGACCCCAGTCCGGGGATTTCCCTCTCAGAGCTGAGCTCCGACGTTCTTTTTGCAGAATGTAGAACTTGTTGCATTTTGGAGTCGGGAGCACACTGCCAAGCTATTTCTATGGGCTGCTCGCCAGCTCGGCTCCCAACAAACTCCCTCAGCTGTCGGAACAGCTCTCATTGTCAAAACTTTTGGAGAAGAGTCATTAGTTTCAGAGAGATGGGAAAGGAAGGCTGTTTTGCCTGGGGCAGCTCTTTGAAAAGGTCTAACTTTCTAAAATGGTAAATAAGCCAGACTTCTTTTCCGGGGGTAGGGGGTTGCATGAAGGGCAGGAAGAGCTCAGTTGGGGGATGACCCCCGGGAGCCCGCTGGTGTTCCAGACATCATTACTTCCTAAAGTTTTCGCGCTTGCTCTGCGGTGGTGCCTGCACAATGCATCCTGGGATGCAGCTCTGAGCACAGCCTGTACAGCTCTGATTACACATACAGGCAGGCACTACACCGAGGATTTTATTAGGTGGGAGAGAAAAAAATTTAAAAGGCAGAACACCAGCTTCCGGGTGGGGGTGAAGAAACCCTTCTGCCTTCAGATAAAGGGGAAAATTATTTTATAAGCGTCGGGAGCATCTAAGCTTGAGAAAAGCGAGCAGACCTTTCCAAGGCTATCCTAATCTTAAACTCGCAGTATCTGCATTTCTGACTCATCGTGTAGAGACGGCCAGTGTGATCAGAGGGAGTCAGAATAGGCCTAACAAGATATGACTGCAACTCTTAGGCCAGCTGTGACAGTCTCTGAGTTCAAACTCCCCACTTTTCTGCTCTGAGGTCTAAATTTTAGAGTCTTGCTTAAATCCTATGAACTCCTGTGCCTGACATTCATATTTTATCCTTTTGTTCTCCTGGAATAAAAAGCTCTGGATCCCAACATCTTTCTCCTCCTCTGTGGCTTAAGATGAGCTCCCAGCAAGCAGTACTGTCTCCTTTTAAGAAAGAACATCTGAGAGAAGGGTGTGAAACGGGTTGAGGAGGGAAAGAGCAAAGGAATCCTAGCCGGCCAGTAAGGCAGTTGGCCTCCTGCTCACTTGAGGGAGGGGCTGAGGAGGGTGCCCAGGTTGTCTCCACACAGTGACAATGAAACCCGTCATTCTGTGTCCCCATCTCCCTCTTCCAGTGACGACGCTTCAGTTTGGATTTATACCACCTGGTATTCTTCTAGAGCCTACACTGCTTTCTTTTCCACTGGTGTGAGTCCCCCAATTACTCTGGCATCTCCTTTAATCTCAAGAACTCTATGATCCAGTTTCCCTTTTCTGCCTTCCCCCGCCATATGCCTCAAGGTCATTTCTCCTGAGTCCCTTAGATATTCAATGGGACTCTTCCATGTGACCACATTATGCTTGGCACTGAAGGAAAGATAAGAACTCTGGGAAATGGCAGGCATGAGGGTGATGTGTTGGGCGGGGGGGAGTTCCCAGGGGACACAAATGCTGAAGAGCTGAGGGCAAGCATGTGATCAACATATATCACACGTATGTGTAATGTTTTCAAATGATAAATGGAAAATATCTTAAATATCTTATCAAGTTATAAGTAAAGAAAAACTAGCTGCTTTATTAAAGCAGTAGTAAACATACAAAAATATCTTTCAAAGTTCCATTCATAAGAATGTCTAAAAAACTAGAAATATTATTTTTGAGGAATTAGGACACACATGACCTAAAATTATGACATTGAACTTTAAATTAAAAGAAAGAGAAAGAAGAGAGGTAAATTTGGGAGTGAGGGGTTGCAGATTCAGGGAGATACAGGGACAGCTGGAGATGGCAATGAACAATGTGTCTAATAGTATTTCATTGTATACATCTATGAAATTCCCAGAAACCAAATGTAAAAAAGAGAAAAGTGAGCCTATTTGGATACATGAGGTATTCATGGACGTCATAAAGGGAAAAGCACTCAATTACACTCTAATCCAACAGAACTGGTATCTGTGGATACAGGCACACAAAACAGGCCAGTGATGTGAAGAACCCAAAAAGGAGAAGCCGTCTGAGGAGAACCCAGCACCTCTGAGACCTTCATCTCACACTTCTGTCCTCCATCACTGTGGAGAAGTCGAGTTTTGTTGCATGTTTCACCCAGTTACCTCATGGGTCTTATTACAGTAATTTGTACTATGTTTTGTATTCGTGACACCAGACTGCCTTTGAGTCGTCCTGTGGGACACTTTCTTGACTAGTGATTGATGTAGAGGGGCCAGGTAACTGTGGATAGTACTGCCCCATAGGTGGTACCAGGGTATATACCAAAGCAGACTGAGCAAGTCATGAGGAGCAAGCCTGTAGGCAGCACTCCTCCACCGCATCTCTTTCCATTGCTGCCTCCAGGTTCCTCAGTTTCTAAGATATTGTCTTTCCATAGTGGACTGTAAGTTGTAATGCTGTAAGCTGAAATAAACCCTTTCCTCCCCAAGTTGCTCCTATGATGGTGCTTATCACAGTGATAGGAAGCTAACCGGGACAGTAGGGCTGCCATCAGCCCTAGCTGATAAAGGCAGCTCTCAGGGGTGAACCAAACACTTTCCTTCATTGAATACAACCACTATGCTTCAGAGACACTAAGGAGCCTGAGGTGAGGAAAAGCCCCAGGACAAGAGGATGTGGCAGACCAAAGGAGGAGTGGAGGAGAACCCTCATACATACCCCAGCAGCCTCCTTCCTCCACCTGTGCATCAAGGTCTTCCAGCACCTCCTGACCTTCTGATAAGGCTGTTCCATCAGGAGGTTAGCCCACTAATAAGGTTTGAGCTCTCACGGTGTGACCATCACCTAAGACCATAGCAGGAAACCAAACTTTTAACACAGGAACACTCCTGGAATCTTCCATACTCGAGACTTAATGTTTGAAATTCAGAGAAACCATATATGAATAACATTCTAGCCCAATCAGTTGGGGACAACAATATGGTCACTGTCTTTGGGCACAGGAAGCAGTGACATTACGACTGATGCACCTTGCCTCTGACTCATCCCTGCCTCTGCCCTACCCCTGCCCCTGCCCCATCCTCTCTGCTGAACCCCTTCATGTCTTCCCCCGCAAGCACCACAGCAAAAAACAACCCTAATGTATCAAAGGGAAAGACAAAGAACAGGCTACAACCAGCAACTCTGCTTGCTGCTTTGCTGTGAAGTGAAACAGCTGCTCAGAAATGGCAGCATTTATTGAAATAAATCTCAACATTTATAATCAATTATATGGTCCTGTCTGAGCACCTCCGCTTGATATAATAACGGTGTCAACAGCCGCTGTGGTGGGGGAAGGGTTCCTTGTCTCCCTTTAATCCCTTCCTACCAGAACTTTCTCACACCTTGCCCTGTTGTGCAGCAAAAACAAAAAAAGAATGATCTCTCAGAAAGCGTTTGTTTTCCTCAACCCCTTCTTGGTTTTTAAAGGTTTTTCCAGAAATCCGGCAGATCATGTCTCTCTGCTTGACCTTCAGGAACGCAGCTGAGTGGCTGAATTTGTTCCAAAGGCCTTTCCTGACAGAAGGTCTTAAAATAAAGCCCTTAGGTTTCCCTCAGCACCAGCTCCCTGTCATCTTTGCCCAGAGGCTTAGCAGGCAGTGGAAGGACAAGAGTCTGCATGAGAAGCAGCCGCTCCCTGGGCTTCGCAGCCTCTCCCCTGCCAGCCCTCCTCTGTATACTTAAAATGGTTTTTCTTTTGGTTTGGTTTGTTTTTTTCCTGCTCTGTTTTGTTTCCTGGGTGATTTATTGGGGTAAGAACACTTCACAGGATATTTACCCATGTAACACATGTATGACAACACAATGAAAGACAGGTAGCTTTAGGGACAATGTCTTCTGAAAGATCTCTAGAATTTACTACGAGACTCACCTGAAACCTTATGTCATCAGTTAGTCTCTCTCTCCACTGTGAATGGTTGATTATCTGTGGTCACTTGACTGAATTAAGGCTGTCCTCACATCTGGCAAAACATTATGCTTGTGTGTGACTGTGAGGTGTTTGAGGGAAGAGATTAGACGGGTATCTGACACTGAGTGAAGTGTTTCTTCTATTGTGTGAGCCTAAACATTTCTCAATTGCCAGAGGACCTGAGTAAAGCAGAGAAGCAGAGGACTTGCTAGCCATTCCATCGAGGTGACAAGACATCTGGAAGAAAACAAAAAAGGGTGTGCGCAAGGCTCACAACTAGAGGGCTCCCTGTGGTCACCACGGCTGGGTGGCAGGTGCAGCGTGCAGCTGGCAACATTGTAGCCACAGTTTGGAAGCAGAGAAAGATCAATGCTGGTGCCTGGATCGCTCTCTTTTTATTGAGTCCCAGACTCCTGTTTATGGCACGGTACTCACTTGAAGGATAGGGCTTCTCACCTCAATTAAACTAATCTAGATAAACTCTCATAAGTATGACCAAAGATTTGTTTCCAGGGTGATGGTAACTCCCGCTAAGTTAACAATTAAGATTCACCGTTACACAGAGAACTGATGAATTCATGCCCTCCTCCTAAGTTGGAACATCCATCTCCTGCCCTCAGATTGATCTTCAGGCCTTTGGTTTTGAAGTGGAAAGCTAAAGCAGGCTCCCCTGGGTCTCTATCTTAAGACAGTGCATCTTAAGATTCTTAACATCTAAAATTTTGCAAGTCTTGTCTTTGATTGGTCTGTTTTTCTGGACAGTTCTAATATACTACTCTCTTTCTCAAGATGCAGTTAGCTAATATCTTCTCTTAGTTATGAATTTGACTGTTTCAGGTATCTCTTATCAGTAGAATATTGTCCTTGTATGACTAGTATTGTTTCAGCACAATATCCTTCACCCCTATTATCAAAAACAGTGGGATTTTCATCCCTTTGAAGATTTACTAAAATCTCATTCTATACAGGTAAAAGTGTATGTATATGTTCCTGTAGGGGCAGATAGGTGTGTGTGTTTGTGTTTGTGTTTGTGTTTGTGTGTGTGTGTGTGTGTGTGTCTATGCTCATGTGCACCCACATGTGGAGTCCAGAGGGCAAGCTAAGGTATGAGTCCCCCAAGAGCTGTCTACCTTGCTTTTGAGTCTAGATCTTTCATTTGCCCTGGAGCTCACTGATTAGGCTAGCCTGGCTGCCCAGAGAACTCAAGGAATCTGTCTTTCTCAGGTCCCAGAGTTGAGATTACAAGCTCGTGTCATCACATCTGGCTTTCTTTTACACAGGTTCTTGTGCTTATAAAACAAGAGCTTTACTGACAGCCATGTCTCCCAGCCCTGCCTTTCTCTCTGATAGGAAAACAATTTCAGAGCAAAGACTATATTTTTGACATTTTATCAGGCCGAGTATATTGACACCCTACTTTTTCTTATCATAATTATATCAGTTTGGGCCTGGAGAGATGGCACACCAGGTAGCTGTGCTAAGCACCCACAGAGCAGCTCAGGGATGCCTCTAACTCTAGCTCCAGGGGATCTAATGTCCTCTTCTGGACTCTGAGGGGACCTGTATGTACATGTGCATACATACACATGAGGATAAAAAGAGAAGGAGGAAGAGGAGGGGGAGGGGGAGGAGGAGGAGGAGGAAGAGGAGGAGGAGGAAGAGAAGGAGGAGGAGAAGAAAGTAAATAATTTAAAATAAACCTTTTTGGTCCCCAGCCTCCATGTCTGTAAAGTAGCAGTGATGAGCACACTCACCTGCCAGACTTCTGAAAGATTAAATAATCTCCTACAAGATCCTAACAAAGGACAAGTGTGCTATTAGCATTTGTCATATTGGCTTCTGTTTTTCCTTATCCCAGTCCCTGGCCTAGTGACACACAGTAGACACTCAATAGATATTTATTGGATAATTTCTAATCTTTATACATACTCTAGTTACTAGAAATTGAAGTATAGTAAACCTTTCTTAATTGGCATTCATGAAGGTGTGGGGAACTGCAGATAGAGCCAACATAAACACTGAACGATTGCCTTTTAGGGAGTCAACTTTGGTGAATAGATAAAAATGACCTGTAATTCCTCCCTGTTTTTCTTCTTTTCTATGGGAAAGAATGAATCCCAGGTGCTTTAGAATAGTTTGTTCTCTTAAATAGCATGAACATCACCAGGGCCATCTGTGTGCATTATTGATTTTCTCATTTAGTGTATTCTTCCCTGACTGCAAAGAAGTCTGCAGTGGAAGCATGCCCAGCCCTCAAAGGAAAGGAAGGGAAGCTAAGTGAGCCATGTGGGCTCCTTCTGAGGAAGTCTTCGGTGCTGGAATACTGTTGGTGAGGCTTGAAGCGCAGTCATGAGGACTGAGTACAGTCTCAGCACCCACATAAATGCCAAGAAGATGTGGCATTCTGCTTGTATCTCAGTTTTCGGGAGACAGAGATGGGGCTCCGAGGGAAGCTAGCAAACTGGACTAGCCAAATTGACAAGCTCGGGTCCACCAAGCGACCTTGGCTTGCTATGAAATGTGAATAAGGATTGAGTACAGCACCTGACATCCACCTGTAAGCCTCCACATCCATGTATAAACATGCACGCATGCACATGCTCCTACAGACATGTAAACACATGTACACAGTCACGTACACTTCTCTCCAATGTGCGTGCACACACGTGCATGCTCACACACACACATGATCTTGTGCTACACAAAAGAATGAGCTTGTCATTCTTTGCTATGTAGAAGATGAAAGGCTAAACATGTATCAGAAATCATGGTTCTAGTTCATGATTCTTGGATGTAAATTCAATACTCTCCACTGACTAGCTATGCAATTTTGGTCAACTCTAGAGTCCATCTTCCTTCAGTTTTCTCAGTGCAGAGAGAATTATAGTCATTGTTTACAGGGTGGGTATAAATTAACACAAAGAGGACAATGTAGAAATGGCTCTGTGATTAAGAGCACATGGAATTTTTTTTCCGGAGGACCTCAGTTCTGTTTCTAGCACCAATATAAGGCAACTCTTAAAGGCATTTAATGCTGGCTTCAAGATCTCCAGTGCCTTCTGGCCTCAGTGAACACCTGCAAACAGAGAGACACATACTCACACATACGTAAATAAAAATTAATCTTAAAAACTCACTCATGAAATATATGACATGATCCTATACAGAGTAGACATTTGATGTGTGATAATATATTAGTTCTAAACTAGAATGAACATGGCAATTCATGATCTGATAGAAAAATAAAAAGCCTTATCAAAAGCCCCAGACACAGCTCTAACACATATTGAAGAGGTCTGTGCTATCTTGTCAACACTTCCAGCTACAGAGTCATTTGTTTTCACAGTGACAGTGGCCACACCTGCCAGAAGGCTTATCAAGATGATTCAATATAAGAACAAATGTAAAGTATATGACTCTTGTTGATCAGCTATGGGAAATTTGGAGACTGTCTTCAGGTATACATTACCCATCTTATAAAGAAAAGTTAAATAAGTGATATGAACATTGAAGTTTCTAGCTACACCACCCTACTACCCTAAAGGTGTCCAATCTCTCCTGCCCTTGGAAGCTGAACAAGGTCAGCTCTATGGGAGTTAACTGGATGGGAGACAATGAAGAACACCTACCAGTATCTCATAAGCAACCATGGAGAGACAGAGCCAGCATTGCCATGATTGACTCTTAATCTGGCTTTGCCCCTAGAGGCAATTAAGAGGCAAAATGGCTTCCTGGGGGATAGGGACTCAGCAAAAAAATATATGTGGAGCACAGTGATGGTGCTTGGACTGGGGAGAGTCCAGGGGAAGATCAAGAGAAGGTCAAGGGAAGGTCAACTGTGGCTCTTAGAGAACCTGGGGCCCAGCAGTGAGTCTGGAAGAAACGAGACAATGACACAAGGCCATCATGGTGACAACTGGCCCTTTCCTTGGACTTTAAGGATCTGGTGACTTGCCCCTGTGCTACCTCCTCTCCAGCACCATCTTTCCTTCATTGTGGCAACTCCAGGCTGTAGGGGAGAGGTACAGAACTCCTAATTAAATCAAAGATGAACTGTGTTTTCTAATACTGTGAGCTAAATGAACCTCCCTCACATGACAGTTAAAAGGGGATTCAGTGGAGGAGGAAGGGTCTAACGGGCAAGAGAGCAGGGGAGGGGGATGAAGGAGAGAGAGAGACAAGTACCACATGGTTTCTCTCATATGTAAACCTAGAGTATGCACATATAAGCAATACATATATTTCATATGTATGTTATATATTTTAAGTAACTTCTATTCAATATATATAATACGCTACATATATTATATGTGTACATCTATGTAGCATGAAACACAGGTACCAAAATAGAAGGAAAAAAGAGATCAAGACGAAAGGTAAAGGAGGCACAAGAGAGAAGAGAGAGTAGAGGGAACAAAGGGTAAGGAAAATACAAATGACGTATATGCTGTGACATAACACAATCCATTATTTACTGCTAATAAAAATAAGTTCAGGACATAAATACACACACACGCACACAACACACATGCATACACATGCATGTGCACAGAACAGAAGCCTGAATCCAGATCAATCTGCTCCCATTCTGGAGTCCCAGTCACACTTCCTTTCTTGATGGCCAGAATGTCACAGCATCCAGGCCACAGAGTCCAGACTTGTCATACAGTTGACCCTTAACTCTGACACCTTCCAAGGGTAGAAGACCCTGACAGAGTCAAATCCTCCAGGACACTCCCTCAGATTCACTGTCCTCTCTGTACGGTACTACTCACCATAGTTTTACATTTATTTATGTCACCATCTGTTTATTCATGTCACTCTCTGTTTCATGTCAGTCTCCCTCACCAGGCAGTAAGCCCTGAGAGGTCGAGGCCTCCCTGCTCAATGATCAGCTTATAAAATGTATCCAGGAATTATGAAGCAAGAAAACAAAAGACTGAGCGAGTGAATGAATGACTGAATGAATAAGTGAATGAGTGAGGGGATGAATTAGTGAATGAGCAAGGGGATGATTGAGCTAACTATGAGTATTATACCCACACATAAGGTTGGGGTAAATCAACAACCCACTTTGGATCTGTCTCTGTCAATGCTCAGCACACACATGCACCCTAGGGGGCTTCATACGTTTTCCTGGAACTCTGGGGGTCTATACTAGGCCAGGCTTGGGGCAAGAAGGAAATACTTGACAGCCTTCTCCTCTGGGAAGAGAAGGCTTGTGGGGTGGAGGGAAGAAGGAGAGAGTCACAAACAATTTCTGCTTTAATTAGAGCTCTGTCGGCTTCTGTTAGCCCGGGTGTTTGTTCCCCTGTGTGTGTCAGGGAATTTGGAACTGACCCCAAGCTTGTGAAATAATTAGTACAATAGTGCCGATCCAGCCATTTCTGAAAAGAGTAATTTACTCCCAGTGTAGCCTCCCGGCAGAGCTGCTCATTAATCAAACCGGGCCACGCACATCAAAGCTGGTCCCCCTTCCACCACAGCATCCATCATTCCTCCACTAGGTGCTGCAGAGCCCTGAACCAATATGTTGCCTTTGTTGGGCTGAGCCACCTCCTGTGGCCACCGTGGTGTAAGGGAATAGGACGCCAGTAAGCACAGCAGAACCAAGAGCCGGACCCCGTGCCCCTCTTCGTCTATGAAACTGCACGGAACTTCAGGAAGCAGTCCTAATGTGACAGCTGGCTAGTGAGAAGCCCATGTTGACCACCAACGATGAGAAGCCCATATGGTCTCCCTGTTTGAGAGCTCTATGTCTCTGTCTCTGTCTCTCTGTCTCTGTCTCTCTCTCTGTCTCTGTCTCTGTCTCTCTCTCTCTCTCCCCCCCCCTATGTTGTTACCTGTATCTACTAGAGGTTATCTATTTTGTTGTTTGTTCTTTGTTTTCTCTCTTCCTCTAGAAAATAAACAAGAAGGGGGAAAAGTTTGTTTTATTTTAAGTTTGTTTTTTTCCAGTTGGTTAGTTTTTGATGGTGGTGGTGGTGGTAGTTTGGGGTTGTTTGTTTGTTTGTTTGTTTGTTTAAGGGGATGGATTGTTTGCTTGGTTGGTTTCGTTTGGTGTTTTGTTTTGTTTTGATCTTCAATATTGTGGACCCTGAGTCCTGCACAGTACCTAGCACCATAAATAAAGAAAAACATTCAATAAAAAAAAATCTTGAATAAGTGAATGAGAACCTTAACAGATTCTCCATCAGCCTAAATTAAAGGTGTGTGTTTACCTTAACAGTTATGTGCTGAGGAGATGACTCAGTCAGTAGGGTAGACAGCTCAATTAGTAGACTGTTTGCTTCATATTCATGAGGACCTAAACTCAAATTTTCAACATTTGTACAAAAGACCAGGTGCGGTGGCATTTGTCAGTAATCCCAGCACTGGGAAGGAAGAGGTATGGATCCTGGGAAACCATTGGCCAGCCAGTCTACCTAAATCAATATGCTTAGGTTCAGTGAGAAACCCTGTCTCAAAAAATAAAGCAGACAGTAATTGAAGAAGACACCTGGTGTGAGCCTCTGCATTCTGTACATACATACATGTGCATGCTCAGATGCACACACACAAACACACACACAATACATACCACAAACCCCTTTACAACCCACTCTTCTTTAGATTTCATATGTCTACTTTTTTCTAATTACTCTATTTAACTGTTTGTTGTTTGCACTTGTTATCTGGTGCTTTGTAACAAATTAGACCAGGACATGGTCTTTGCGCAATAGACATTTATCTCCATGTGTCTGTGGGTCAGAAATCTGGATGTAGTTTCTCTAGGTCTACTGCTCAGCTGGGTCTCACAGAGCTACACAGAGTGTGAATGGAGTCAGTGGTCCCCTCCAAAGCCTCTCTGCATCCGAGCTCAGCCACTACTTGTTGTCAGCATCTGGGTCAGTTTATGGACAGTTTATAAGGTCGTGTATGGACAGCTGCACTGAGTGACTTATTCCTGTGTCCCATGGAATGTGCCGGCAGGCATCTTGGCTTAAGAAAGCATCCAAAGTGAATACCCTGGCTTCCCTTCAAATGGTATAAACCTTTTATTTCTTTTCTGCAAAGTATACACACTGAGACTAGAGAGATGGCTCAGGGCGTTAAAGTGCCTGCTGCTGTTTCAGAGAGCTCACATCCTTTCTCAGTACCTTCAATAGGTAGCTTGCTACTTACCACCTTCAACTTCAGCTCCAAAGAATCTGATGCCTTCTTTCAGCTTTGTGGATATCCATACACTTGGTATTCACTCACCAAGACATATACACTTACAAGTAAAAAAAAATAGCAAAAATAAATAAATTAACTAAATAACTCAACATGCAGTCTAGAGAGAAAAATCAAGAGTGTTAGGTAGACAGAGTCAGAATATTTAATAATGAAACAGTCAGAAAGATGCCCTGTCGCTTTGCTTCTTTGTTGCTGTGATAAGCACCATGACCAAAGGCAGCCTGGGAGAAAGGCTTTATTTCAGTTTGCAGCTTATAGTCATGAAAAAGAGGGACAGGAACTTAATCAAGAACTTGGAGGCAGAAACTCAATCAGAGGCCATGGAGGAATGTTGCTTACTGCCTTTCTCTCTGAGGATTGCCCAACCTTATTTCTTATAAACCCCAGAACCACCTGCCCAGGAGTGACACCACTTACAATAGGCTGGACACTTCCGCATAAGTCATTAACCAAGAAAAATAATCCAATAGACTTTGCCTATAGACCAGTCTGATAAAGGTACTTTCTCAATTGACATTCCCTCTTCTCACAGGACTCTAGCTTGTGTCCGTTGGGGGGTGGGGGGAAGGGCGGAACAAAACCCAACACACATTCCTAGACACCACATTATATTGACCAGAATCAAGTTCTTCAATGGGATGGGCAGGGGATAGTGGAAAATCATCAACACTGGAAGCAAAGATTCCTGAGACTCTCTACAAGCTTTCCACCAACAAGTTCCTCTCAGACATATGAGGCAGTTCACAACTGTAAGGCTAGTCTTTCAGGACACTGAGGCAGAAGGTCTGACTATACATTCCAGACTAGCCAGAAACACAGAAAAACCTTGTCTCAGAACAAACTATAACCATAAAGAGGAATGTCCACCTCTTGCTGTTTCCAGTAGATTCAAATTGGAAAGAATTCAAATAATCTCAATTTGGAAAGAGTTGAAAGTAACTTGTGCAATTTCCATTATAATAAGATGTTATGCATTAAAGTGGTAATATATAGACAACATATACCGGTCCAGTCGATGTAAATATTTGTGTATGTACTTATATGTATAAAAGTCATTTCATTGTTCATGGATGGAGAGTTAGAGGTGCTAGGGTGGAGCCTACTATTATGACTTTGCTAGATAGACATATTGTAAAGTATCTTCTAGATATTTGTGTTTATTCTGACAGAGCTGGCCTGCCCTCAATCTTCGCCAGAGAAACCTCTTTTGTACAGTGGACAGCAGTCAGTTCAGAAACTCATTAACTAGCCAAAGTGTTGAGAATCAAGTGTCTGTTAGTATTAGCCCTGAAAGTGGCATCTTTATCAACCCACTGAGACCCCAAGGCTCAGGGATCATCGTGGAGGAGGAGGCAGAAAGAATGTAAGAGTTGGTAACGTGAAGACTGCAGTGTGATGCTGTCATCTGGACATGCAAAGGTTGTTACACTCATGAGCTCACAGCAGCCATACACAAGACCACCACCACAGACCTACACAAGATCAGAAAAGGATCTGTCAATGCCTCACCCATAACTGGGGAGCAATTTAGAATCATTCTTCTTTAGGGCGTGGACACGGTGTGTTTCCTATGCTGCAGTGGATAGCCCCTCACTCATACACACGTGGGTAGCATTAGTTGGACTTAATAGATTATCAACTAGAAAGAGAAATTGGAAAGGAAATAGAATGAATTGGAGTATTGGAGAGGGTGGACATAATCGTATTTCATTATAAGAGAATAATTCTTTTAAATATATTTCTTGGTGTTTAGAAATAGATTTCACATTGGAGCAGTCTCAGCTAGAAGTCTGAGCCCTTGGCGGATTATAAACAATCTCCTATTGCTTTCATTAGGTTCCTCCACCTTTGATCACATTCTTAGCTCAGCTAGAGTTGAAAATGGATCCAATATCATCTGTTTCTGTTGTCTAAGCAGGGAAATAAAAAGGGAGATTCATAAATTATATAGACTGATTTCTCCCAGTGAAATAATTCTGTTTGGTTTCTGAGTGAATGGGTAGTTTCTGTTGTTCCCTTACTGGAACTGAGCTCATTTCAAGAATCCACTTAACTTTGCCCTCCTTGTCCTCTGATGAAGTTTTTCTGTCCTTCCTACACTGGTGTCTGATGACATAGTCGTGACTGATCTCCCTGAAGTCTGCTTCAGAGTTTGGTGCCATGGAGACAAGCTGGAGACCAGCTCGATTTCAGTTATGTTATAATTTCACCCTGTGAGTTTTTAAACTCTGTTTCTTGTTACCAAGTTAGGACTGGAGTTTATGATTTGATTTGATTCTAATGCTTAGAGAGAAACTTCTACATTATTATACTTTCTAAAATTAAAAGAGAATATTATGGCATAGGTCCCAAAGGAAAAAAGGAAGAAGACACAAATATGATTGACAGCCTATTAGACTGTTCCTTATATAAGGTGTCTATGTGCTTCAATCTACACACACTCTCAACCACATAAATACTGAAATGCTTCACTTTACAGCTACAAAGTGATGGAGCTTTCAGGGTGACTAAGCAACTTGTCCAAAGACATCCAACTGGTAAACACAGAGTACAAGGTTTTCTCCAAACTCTAAATTGATGTCATCATTCAACATTGCTTTGTAGTTTATAGTGATAAGAAAAGCAAGTCATATGCTAAGAAGGAGGTACCACAACCAAGACTAAGCTTATCTTAGAGGTATATGAATCAGGGCTTTAGCTGGACTTTATTGAAACTTGGAACCAGATAACTTCACGGTTTGGAGAGCTGTCCTGTTTAGATAGGATTTTCAATCTACTCCTGACCATTTCCCTTCAGAGTCTAAAACAATCCTGTGTCCAGCTGTGACAAGTACCAATATCCCCAGACCCTGTCAAATATTCTCTAGAGGAAGGAGAAAAAGAATAGAGGGAACATAAATCCATTGAGAGTCAGTGGCTAAAGCAGAAAAAAGGCTTTCTGTAAAACCAAACTCGACTGTCCATTATTGCACCCATCTTTCCACTGAGCATTGTTATAGTTTGGATATGAAACACCCCCCTAAGGATAATATTTTGAAGGCTTGTACCCCAGCTGATGTTGTCAGCTTTGAAGGGAGTGGAACCGTTAAGAGGTGAAACTTGGCTGGAGGAGGTAGAACATTATGGTTGGACCTTTGAAAGTTATAACTACCAGTAGTTCTGATCTCCGTCTTTCTGATTTCTGATCTGCTATGTAGCATGAGGTGAGATGTTTCTATCTCCTTCCCACCATGATAGGCTGAAACCCTTGAAAACTATCCAAAATCAATCTTTCCTCTCTTAGGCTTTTTCTGTCACGTGTTGTGTTTATATCAATTTCAAAATGATGTAGTTATTACGAAAAGCTCATCTATACTTAGAGTTAGTCTAGTTTCATTGAGTTAAGAAGACCTCTAACTTTGACCCAAACTCTCTTGGAATGGGAGAGCAGGGATGTGACCTGGATATTGTAGTTGAATTTGAATCTTAACCCATCTACTCCAGGAGCTGTGAGACCTTGAACATATCACACCAGCCCTCACCTGGACATCTTTGTCTAAAATGAGAACCATGGTGACAGTTGAGAATAGTTATGTTGTATAATTTTAGCAAGATCGGATGTGAAAGATGTCTCCCAGAGTTACTTGAGTTCCATTCCTTCTCCTTGTTTTTTTTTTTGGGGGGGGGTGTCTCTGGACCATGCAGCCGGTTCTTAATGTGACCTGGTAGCAGCATTCTTTGTACTGCCTGAATGGTTACCAAATAGGATAGCTTGATTCTAACTGATGACCATCGAGCCCAGAAGACAATGACTCTTGGTTTAGGGTCCCTTTGCTAAGTTGGTAAGTTTTCTGAGTATTAGCTTGTTCAATTATCTAGCATAAGATATGTTTACTTTTAAGTGAATCCAAATGGAATCAGTGAAGACCATTCAGACAAGAGAAAGAAAAGGCTATTTATGCATAGGCAGGAAGAGGAATGGAAACCCTTCACAGTAGGAAAAAAAAATCGGACACCTTCAAGGATGCCTTGCTTCAAGTATGCTAACCTTCAGTGGTACCCTGAATGAAGGAGTCTGAAAGACAGCTCATTCATTTGGAGTATCCTATAAGATACCCAGAAAACTCAATACATATGTGTGTGGAGGCCAGAGACCAACCTTATATATTATTTCTCTGGCACCAGGCAGAATGGTTTTTGAAAAAGTTTTTTATCATTGGTTGAAACTCACCAAGTAGGATATGATGGGTGAGTCAGTGAGCTCCAGATATTCTCCAGTCCTTGCCTCCCCAGCAATGAGATTCCAAGCAGTCCCATGTCCAGCTTTTAAAATTTGAGTCTGGGACTCAAGTTTCAGTCCTCAAACTTGAATGCTAACCTCTCTACTCATTGAGATATGTCACAAGAACTTCAAAGACTACATTTGATTTTTTTGATTGTCCAAAGTTTGAAGCAAAGATATAAATATGAAAATTTATAATGGTCAAGGTGGGGCTCATTGCTTCTGGGATTTGTCGTCCTAGGAAAACGACCATAGATTGAGGATCAGATCTGTTTTTCTGCATAGTCTAACTGCAGTCCGTCTGTTTTCAATATCATAATAAAAGACATGTGTAGGCAGGTAACGAATTGTTCTTTTTTGTAGGTTTCTCTAGTCTCAAGGGATTGCTTTCTATTGGAAGTAAGCTTATACAGCAGACAAAATTGGAACCAGAAGACCTTAGATAACATTGAGGGTTCTTCAGTGACTGGAAAAGTGACTAGCTGAGCCTTTCTCACCTTTCTGGATGTCAGTTCCAAACCTGAAGTGTCATCTTAAAGTGGGGACAAATTGCTTCAACTATCTCAAATGTCCAGCATTAGTCACAGTCTCAGCAGATATTACACATCCAAACTTGATAAATAATGGAATATTTAATCAAAACCCATATTTGGAAGTTGTCACTATTGCTATGATTGTTGCTGTTCTCTATTTATTTCCACCTTGGTATTCTGAATCTTTTTTTTTCTTTTTTTTTTTCTTTTTTTTTTCTTTTTTTTTCTTTTCTTTTTTATTGGATGTTTTATTTACATTTCCTATGTTGTCCCCTTACCCCATCCCCCACCCACCCCGGAACCCCCAATCCCCTCACCCCTCCTCCTTCTTCTCTGTGGATGTAACCTCTATCTACTCCCCCCAACTCCCACCTCCCCACCCTCAAAATTCCCACCCCCTGGGGAATCCAGCCTTCATGAGGTCAAGGTTCTCTTCTTCTACCTATGCCCAGCAGGGCCCTCCACTCTTACATATTCAGCTGAAGCCCTGGATCCCCCCCCTAAGTGCTCCCAGGCTGGTGGTTTAGACCCTGGGAGCTGTGGTTGGTTGGTATTATTGTTCTCCTCATGGTGCCGCAAATCCTTTCAGCTCCTTCAGTCTTCACTCTAACTCCTCTATTGAGAAACCCATGATCAGTTCAATGGCTAGTTGTGAGCATCTGCCTCTGAATATGTCAGACTCTTGAAGACCTCTGAGGAGACATCCATATCAGGCTCTTATCAGCATGCACTTCCTGACTTCCACATCAGCATCTGACTTTGGTGACTGAACATGGGATGGATACTCAGGTGGAAAGGTCTTCAAATGGCCCCTCCTTCAGTTTCTGTCCCTCACTTTGTCTCCATATTTGGTCCCTTGAGTATTTTGTTGCTCCTTCTAAGAAGGACCGAATCACCCCCACTTGGTCTTCCTTCTTTATGGGCTTCATGTGGCCTGTGAGTTGCATCTTGGGCATTTCAAGGTTCTGGGCTAATATCCAATAATCAGTGAGTGAATACCATGTGTGTTCTTTTGTGATTGGCTTACCTCACTCAGGATGATAATTTCTAGTTCCATCCATTTACCTAGGAACCTCTCGAATTCATTGTTTTTAATAGCTGAGTAATACTCCATTGTGTAAATATACCACATTTTTTGAATCCATTCCTCAGTTGAAGGACATCTGGGTTCTTTCCAGCTCCTGGCTATTATAAATAAAGCTGCTATGAACATAGTTGAGCATATGTCCTTATTATACGTTCGAGCATCTTCTGGGTATATGCCTAGGAGTGGTATAGCTGGATCCTCGGGTAATGCTATGTCCAATTTTCTGAGGAACCGCCAGACTGATTTCCAAAGTGGTTGCACCATCTTGCAGTCCCACCAACAATGGAGGAGTGTTCCTCTTTCTCCACACCCTCGCCAGCATCTACTATCACCTGAGTTTTTAATCTTAGCCATTCTGACTGGTGTGAGATGGAATCTCAGGGTTGTTTTGATTTGCATTTCCCTGACGACTAAGGATGCTGAGCATTTCTTTAGGTGCTTCTCGGCCATTCGAGTTTCTTCTGTTGAAAATTCTTTGTTAAGCTCTATACCCCATTTTTTAATAGGGTAATTTGGTTGTCTGGAGTCTAATTTCTTGAGTTCTTTGTATATATTGGATATTAGCCCTCTATCAGGTGAAGGATTGGTAAAGATCTTTTCCCAATTTGTTGGTTGTCGTTTTGTCCTATTGACAGTGTCCTTTGCCTTACAGAAACTTTGCAATTTTATGAAGTCCCATTTGTCAATTCTCGATCTTAGAGCATATGCCATTGGAGTTCTGTTCAGGAACTTTTCCCCTGTGCCCAAGTATTCGAGGCTTTTCCCCACCTTCTCTTCTATTAGTTTCAGTGTATCTGGTTTTATGTGGAGGTCCTTTATCCACTTAGATTTGAGCTTTGTACAAGGGGATAAGAATGGATCAATTTTCATTCTTCTACATGTTGTCCTCCAGTTGAACCAGCACCATTTGTTGAAAATGCTGTCCTTTTTCCACTGGACAGTTTTAGCTCCTTTGTCAAAGATCAAGTGACCATAGGAGTGTGGGTTCATTTCTGGGTCTTCAATTCTATTCCATTGATCTTCCTGCCTGTCTCTGTACCAATACCAGGTAGTTTTTATCACTATTGCTCTGTAGTACAGCTTGAGGTCAGGGATGGTGATTCCTCCAGAAGTTCTTTTATTGTTGAGAATAGTTTTCGCTATCCTGGTTTTTTTGTTATTCCATATGAATTTGAGAATTTCCTTTTCTAACTCTGTGAAGAATTGAGTTGGGATTTTAATGGGGATTGCATTGAATCTGTAGATTGCTTTTGGCAAGATGGCCATTTTTATTATATTAATCCTGCCAATCCATGAGCATGGGAGATCTTTCCATCTTCTGAGATCTTCTTCAATTTCTTTCTTCAGAGACTTGAAGTTCTTGTCATACAGGTCTTTCACTTGCTTGGTTAGATTCACACCAAGGTATTTTATATTATTTGCAACTATTGTGAAGGGTGTCATTTCCCTAATTTCTTTTTCAGTCTGTTTATCTTTCATGTAGAGGAAGGCTACTGATTTGTTTGAGTTGATTTTATAACCAGCCACTTTGCTGAAGTTGTTTATCAGGTTTAGGAGTTCTCTGGTGGAAGTTTGGGGGTCACTTAAGTATACTATCATATCATCTGCAAATAGCGATATTTTGACTTCTTCCTTTCCTATTTGTATCCCTTTGACTTCTTTTTGTTGTCTACTTGCTCTGGCTAAGACTTCCAGTACTATATTGAATAGGTAGGGGTAGAGTGGGCAGCCTTGTCTAGTCCCTGATCTTAGTGGGATTGCTTCAAGTTTCTCTCCATTTAGCTTGATGTTGGCTACTGGTTTGCTGTATATTGCTTTTACTATGTTTAGGTAGGGGCCTTGAATTCCTGATCTTTCCAAGACTTTTATCATGAAGGGATGTTGAATTTTGTCAAATGCTTTCTCAGCATCTAGTGAGATGATCATGTGGTTTTTTTCTTTAAGTTTGTTTATATAGTGGATTACATTGATGGATTTCCGAATATTGAACCATCCCTGCATTCCTGGGATAAAACCTACTTGATCATGATGGATGATTGTTTTAATGTGGTCTTGGATTCGGTTTGCTAAAATTTTATTGAGTATTTTTGCATCGATGTTCATAAGGGAGATTGGTCTGAAGTTCTCTTTCTTTGTCGGGTCCTTGTGGGGTTTGGGTGTGAGTGTAATTGTAGCTTCATAGAACGAATTGGGTAGTGTTCCTTCTGTCTCTATTTTGTGGAATAGTTTGAAGAGAATTGGTATTAGGTCTTCCTTGAAGGTCTGATAGAATTCAGCACTAAAACCATCTGGTCCTGGGCTTTTTTTAGTGGGGAGACTTTTAATGACTGCTGCTATTTCCTGAGGGGTTATGGGACTATTTAGATGGTTTATCTGCTCCTGGTTTAACTTCGGTACCTGGTATCTGTCTAGGAAATTGTCCATTTCATCCAGGTTTTCCAGTTTTGTTGAGTATAGGCCTTTGTAGTAGGATCTGATGATTTTTTTAATTTCTTCCGTTTCTGTTGTTATGTCTCCCTTTTCAGTTCTGATTTTATTAATTTGGATACTGTCTCTGTGCCCTCTGGTTAATCTGGCTAAGGGTTTATCTATCTTGTTGATTTTCTCAAAGAACCAACTCCTGGTTTTATTGATATTTTGTATTGTTCTTTCTGTTTCTATTTGGTTGATTTCAGCCCTGAGTTTGATTATTTCCTGCCTTCTACTCCTCCTGGGTGTATTTGCTTCTTTTTGTTCTAGAGCTTTTAGTTGTGCAGTCAACTTGTTAGTGTGTGCTCTTTCCAGTTTCTTTTTGTAGGCACTTAGAGCTATGAGTTTTCCTCTTAGCACTGCCTTCATGGAGTCCCACAAGTTTTGGTATGATGTGTCCTCATTTTCATTGAATTCTAAAAAGTCTTTAATTTCTTTCTTTATTTCTTCCTTGAGGAAGTCATCATTGAGTAGAGAGTTGTTCAGTTTCCATGTGCACATGGGTTTTCCATTGGTTTTGTCATTATTAAAGACCAGTCTTATTCCGTGGTGATCTGATAAAATGCAAGGGATTATTTCAATCTTTTTGTATCTGTAGAGGCTTGTTTTGTGACCAATTATATGGTCTATTTTGGAGAAGGTACCATGAGGTGCTAAGAAAAAGGTATATTCTTTTGTTTTAGGATGAAATGTTCTATAGATGTCTGTTAAGTCCATTTGGTTCATAACTTCTGTTAATGTCAAAGTGTCTCGGTTTAGTTTCTGTTTCCATGATCTGTCCATTGCTGAGAGTGGGGTGTTGAAATCCCCCACTATTATTGTGTGAGGTGTAATGTGTGTTTTGAGCTTTAGTAACGTTTCTTTTATGTATGTAGGTGCCCTTGCATTTGGAGCATAGATGTTCAGAATTGAGAGTTCACCTTGGTAGATTTTTCCTTTGATGAGTATGAAGTGTCCTTCCTTATCTTTTTTGATTAATTTTGGATGAAAGTCGATTTTATTTGATATTAGAATGGCTACTCCAGCTTGTTTCTTGGGACCATTGGCTTGGAAAATTGTTTTCCACCCTTTTATTCTGAGGTAGTGTCTGTCTTTGTCACTGAGGTGCGTTTCTTGTATGCAGCAAAGTTCTGGGTCTTGTTTGTGTATCCAGTCTGCTAGTCTGCGTCTTTTTATTGGGGAATTGAGACCACTGATGTTAAGAGATATTAAGGAAAAATGATTGTGGCTTCCTGTTATTTTTGTTATTAGAGGTAAAGTTATGTTTGTATCTTTTTTGGGGGTTGTTGGAAGATTACTTACTTGCTTTTCCTAGGTTGTAGTTTCCCTCCTTGTGTTGGTGTTTTCCATCAATTATCCTTTGAAGTGCTGGGTTTGTGGGAAGATATTGTGCAAATTTGGTTTTGTCATGGAATATCTTGGTTTCACCATCTATAGTGATTGAGAGTTTTGCTGGGTATAGTAATCTGGGCTGGCAATTGTGTTCTCTTAGGGTCTGTATGATGTCCGTCCAGGCTCTTCTGGCTTTTATTAGTCTCTGGTGAGAAGTCTGGTGTAATTCTTATAGGTCTGCTTTTATATGTTACTTGACCTTTTTCCCTTACTGCTTTTAGTATTTTTTCTTTGTTTTGTGCATCTGATGTTTTGATTATTATGTGACGGGAGGTATTTCTTTTCTGGTCTAGTCTATTTGGTGTTCTGTAGGCTTCTTGTATGTTTATGGGCATCTTGTTCTTTAGGTTAGGGAAGTTTTCCTCAATAATTTTGTTGAAGATATTTACTGGCCCTTTAAGTTGGGAATCTTCATTCTCATCTATACCTATTATCCTTAGGTTTGGTCTTCTCATTGTGTCCTGGATTTCCTGGATGTTTTGAGTTAGGAGTTTTTTGCATTTTGCATTTTCTTTGACAACTGTGTCAATATTTTCCACCGTATCTTCTGCATTTGAGATTCTCTCTTCTATCTCTTGTATTCGGTTGGTGATGCTTGCGTCTGTGACTCCTGATCTCTTTCTTAGGTTTTCTATCTCCATGGTTGTCTCCCTTTGAACTTTCTTTATTGTTTCTATTTCCAGTTTCAGATCCTGAATGTTTTTGTTTAATTCCTTCTTTGTGTTTTCTTGCATTTCTTTAAGGGATTTCTGTGATTCCTCTTTAAGGGCTTCTATCTGTTTACTTGTACTCTCCTGTATTTCTTTAAGGGAGTTACTTAATTCCTTCTTATAATCCTCTATCATCATCATGAGAAGTGATTTTAATTCTGAATCCTGCTTTTCAGGTGTGAAGGGGTGTTCAGGGCTTGCTATATTGGGAGAACTGGGCACTGATGATGCCAAGAAACTTTGGTTTCTGTTGCTTATGTTCTTGCGCTTGCCTTTCGCCATCTGGTTAACTCTAGTGGTACCTGCCCTCACTGTGTAAGACTGGAGTCTGTATTTCCAGTTATCTTGCTTATTGCAGAGCTCCTCGGAGTTCAGAGGTCTCTGTGGTCTTATGCCCCTAATCTCCTGGGTAGAAGAACTCCTGGGACTCAGGCCACCTCTTGGATCTGGAAATCCTTCTGCTCTGAGTGCAGTGGCTCCTCGGCTGCTCTGAGTGCAGTGGGTCCTCGATGACTCAGGATTCAGTTTCAGCTGCTCTGAGTGCAGTGGCTCCTAGATGACTCAGGATTCAGTTTCTCCACAGGACAGGAGCAGACCAACTCTGTGTTAGCTGCTCTGAGTGCAGTGGCTCCAGCTGCTCTGAGTGCAGTGGGTCCCTGATGACTCAGGATTCAGTTTCAGCTGCTCTGAGTGTAGTGGCTCCTCGATGACTCAGGATTCAGTTTCTCCACAGGACAGGAGCAGACCAACTC
>NW_021604753.1:5940744-5954958 GCF_004785775.1 Grammomys surdaster | reverse complement strand
GCTCCCAGATGTATCTCTGGGGCTTAGGGAGTGAGATGGAGTTCTTACCAGCTGCTCTGAGTGCAGTGGCTCCTGGATGACTCAGGATTCAGTTTCTCCACAGGACAGGAGCAGACCGACTCTGTGTCTGCTCCAGCCCAAAGGACCAGGCAGGGGCCGAAGGGGGTATTCTGAATCTTTAGGAGATCATCTACTCCTAGCCATGTTAGAGATCATTTCTAAAAAGTTTTTTTTTTCTTTGCCATTCTGGTTAGAAGGGAATGTCAGTGCTACTCCATCTTTCTCAAGGCCAACACTGTTTGCAAGTGGTTAGCAGTGCAATGGTGGCATTCATTGTTTCCATTACAGTCAATGCCTTGCATTCAATATCTTATAAGACCATCACTATAACCTAGCAAGAGCTTACAGGGGTTAAATAACTCACTAAGATCATGAAGCTAGAAAGCATGGTGCCTTGCATACAGAAGCACTCCAAAATGCCAAGTTTAGAGAATCAAGCCTAGATCAAGGACACACCACCTGTCACATGACCTTTGCTTAGTAAGAATTTCCCCTAAACAGACACATACTTCCATATTTTGTGTGTGTGTGGTGGTGGTGGGGGGGGGGTGTTCGTTCTATTATGGCAATTTGTCCTTTAATGCCACAGAAATCTTTCTCTGAGGTGCCCTGGCTCCGTCTTCATTATTGAATGGCAATGGCTATCTTCCTTCGTGGCTCTCCCAAGTCTCATTGACAATAATCCAAGTGTTCTCTGAGTTGTGTGTCATAGCTGCCTCTTTTCCGCCCTCCCCCAACTTACGCAATTAAATCATCAGTTTTCTAACCATTTTTCCAAACAAGCCCGTCATCCTCCAACACACTATTGGAGGTCCTTTCAGTCAGCAGGAGACATGATAGATTTTTAAGATATTGGAAGACACTGGGATACAAGGCAAAGTGGGAAATCAAGGGCTGCCTCACTTCTGGCGAATGATAAGACACACCTGCATGGTCCCTCCCTTTCTCGCCTTTTCATCACCTCTATTTTTGATCTGGCCAACTAACATCTGCATATTACCAGGTAAACAAAACTTTGAGGTGAGCAGACATAACCAATTAAGGGCTCCAGGTGAAAAAGACAGGCAGGCGATAAAATGCTTCATTTCAGCAGGAGTGTCTTTATGGAAATGCCAGCACTCTCTCACCAGTTGCATGTAAATGAGACCATCATCAAATCACCTGCATCAGTGTGAAAGCTGATGGGTCTTTATTGTGCGGACAGTTAGAAGAAGGGGCTCCCTTATCAGCCCCTCAAACCCCAAACAAACCCAAAAGGTTGTAATCCCAACAGGGTAAACTTAGACCAGCCTCTGAGCCTGCAAACTGTTCATTATAAAACCCCAAACTGTCACATCGCTCCCCTAATGAGGGTGTACATCTTTGGCAGCCTCGGGACAGTAGTAACTTATTTCATGACACATCCTGGGAGCTTTATGTGCTTGCTCCATAAAAAAAGGAAAAGAAATGCGCTGTTACCATAGCAATGTGGGGTCTTTTGGGCAGCCCCGTTGTGACAGCCAGAGCCCCACATTCTTCTGGGAACTGTTCTTTTTCTTGTTTTTCTGGAAGCCCTTAAATTGTCCCCCAAGCACCTTCTTCTAGCCCCATTCTGGAAAGGACCAAATGCCACATCCCCAGGTTTGCCAGCCTGCTTAGCAGCTCTTAGGAGCACTCAGAGCATCTATTAACAAACCCTGGTGTACCTGAAGATGCTGTTTGTCTTTCCTCCTGGATTAGACTAGAGACAATGCTTTGCAGGGAATACAGCACATTAAAACAGCTGGTAATTTTGATTGTGTTGAAGGACCACTTAGACACTGCAGTAGAAAGGCTCTGAGATCAGAAGAGGCGAGTCCCAGTACTGGCTCTGCCATCAACTTGGAGAAAATAGTGAACATGTCCCTGTCTAGTTCAGGGAGGGCATTGTTTCTTTGTGATTGAAAAGAATCTGCTTGTAGCATAGGACTATCCAAATGGTTACAAGGGATGAGATACACAAGATACAGTACTCAACAGTTTTTAATCATCCTATATATGTTATCTTATCATCCTGTCTCCTTGAGCAGATCCACAAGCCTGACTTTAGAGGTATAACTTCACAATTCTAGCACCTAACTTCAGTAGATACACACATACAAAGTCCCAGACACTAGCTAGTATAATAGGAATCCAGCTAATTTCTATAATTTACAGATATATCTTGCTCCAACTTTATTCCCATAATCTACATGCTACACTCAATGCTGGTGGCTACATAATCTATCAGAGGGTCTTGTTTCCTACAGAGTAACCCCAGTAGTGACAGCCTAGTCATCTTAGCTGTGAACAGTACACCTGACCAGTTGGACATTAGTGACAGAGCAGGCTAGGACAGGTGTATCAAACCAGAGGACAGAAGACCTTTCCTGAGACCACTGTACACAATGCAGTGGTCATAACAGATTCTTACCTCCCATCTGCAAACAGAGACCTTTTTTGTCATGCCTTGAATACATATTTACAACCCACTCCATCTGTATGCTATCCAGAATTATCTCACATGAAATACTTAGACACCTTCTTCAATGTAGTTTCCTCTTCATTTCTCAGCACCTCCTGTATATCCTAGACAAGGAGCCAGAAACTTCTAGAAACTTCCCTCTCCAGCTAAAACTCTCCTAATGTTTCCCCCATTAATTTCTGGGAAAGAGTTCAAAACCTTACTATGCCTACTTCTTAGCCTCCCTTCATCCTTCCCATTCTCTCTTCTTCCTTCGCCATCATAGCATCTTCCCACATCACCCAAAGTTCTTCATGCTGACCTTGAGTTTGAACACTTAGCACAGTGCTCTGCACTACAAATTCATGGTAGAAACAGTGGAAATCTTTGGAAGGTGGCGATCTCCTGCCAGTCTGCACAGAGTTGCATTGATCTAAGAAACCAGGTGAAGGTGATTAGAGGCCCCAAATAAAGTTTGAACCTATTGCAAATGTGATAATGTCTCATCCAACCTCCACAGTCTGACTGTGAGAAACCCAGATGGAGATAGTTGATGTGGTTATGGATGAAGCTAGAACTCCCCTTCAGTCTGTAACGTCTCTAGATTGTTAAATACTGTTTTGTAGAATTTTGTTTTCTGGGAAGTTGGATTTCAGACGGTGTTCATACTTCTTCCAAGCTCATCATGTTTCTAGGGCTAATCTCTTTATTCAGTAGTTTTATTACTATTCCAAATACCAGTCCCTACCTTTTCTTCAAGCAGCCACTCACATGGGATTTCTATATGTCTTTTTTTTTTGCATGTAATCTTGTACATTGAATGTTATTGGATTGGCCCATATATGTGAGTGAGTGTGTGTGTGTGTGTGTGTGTGTGTGTGTGTGTGTGTGTGTGTTTATAGCAACAAATTTCATGCTGAACGTTTTGTACTCCAGGTTTTTGAGATTTTTTTAAAGTGTGTGCATGTGTGCATATGTGGACATTGTATTATCATTATGTAAAGTTTGACACGTGTGCATGCAGGTACACATACAAATATAATGTATGACTGTGAAGGCCAGAAATCAATGTCATTTGTCTTTCTCAATTACTCTTCACCTTATTTTTAAAGATAAGTTCTCTCACTGAATCTGAAGTGTGTCAGGTGATGTATGGGCTAGCGAGCGAGCTCCAGGGCTTCTCCCATCTCGCTCTCTAGTCACTAAGCACTGGGATTACAGGTGCATGCTGACATGCCTGGCTCAACATGGGTGCTGGAGACCTGCATCTCTTGCTCACATGGCAGGTGCTTTACCCACTGAGCTATCTGTCAGCCTCAGACCTGCATAGTGAGAGCTCAATGTACTGCTGTAGCACACTTGACTTTTAATACACCACAGAACTCCATGCTTGTGTACTCTTGCATGACCACAGCCACTGTGCTGGTTGGCTTTAGTCAACATTGATAGAGGAATTTCCTCTATCATATTGTTCTGTGGACATGATAGTGAGGCATTTTCCTAAGAAATGATTGATGTGGGAGAGCCCAGACCACTGTATGGGATGCCACTCCTGGGTGAGTGGTCCCAGATTGTACAAGAAAGCAAACTGAACAAGCCAAGACACAGCATTCCTGGATCAGGTCAGCTTCAGTCTCTGCCTCCAGGTTTCTTCTTGAGTCCTTTGTGTCCTTCTATGAGGGACCATGAGCTATATGGTATAATAAACACTTGGTTTTTGGTCACAATTTTGTCCTTGCAACAAAGCAGCTTACTAGAAAAAAATTTACTTCCTCTACATCTACAGTGTCTGTGTGAATATCTTCCTGCATGGTCATGAGAATCTTCAAGATTCATATACAAACTACAACTGCCAGGAAATAGGGCAAAGGCATTTTTATCCTGACTGAGTAGGATTATCAAATGCCTACACCAAGTGACCTTCCAAAACTAGTTTCTACTGCTGAGTGCAATATCTGGGAACTCAACATCAAGAGGCTTTTCCCTCAAAGTAAACACTACAATAATAAGCATTAAAAATAATATTTTCTAGAGATGAGCACGACAGCTTGTCACGTGTAATTTTAGAGCTGGGAGACTGAAGTAGAAGGCTAACCATGGGACTGAAGTCAGCCTTGGTTGGCTAGATGAGGCAGGGCTAAAGAGTGAGACCCTGTCCTGAAAAGCATACATCATGATAATGATGATAAATAATATTTCCTTAAAAAACAATTTTTATTTAATTTAATTTACAAAAATTCAGATGTACACAGAAGCTAAATGGGAAAAGCATTAAAATTTTAATTTTACAAAAGCATTTTATATGAGATACTACTATTTTTATTGAAATGAAACTTGCACATGTCATTAGCCATTAAGCATACAGTCACTTAGGGCATTCACAAGTTGTACAAACATCTTTCTCTACTTTCAAACTTTTCCCTACCATAGATGAACAGCTCACACACATTATTTAAGGACTCAGCCCTAAGCTTCCCCTTTCTCTATCACTGATGACCAATGTTCTACTTTCTGTCCCTGTGGCTTTGCATGGGTGTTTTGTGTAAATGAAATCTCAATTCTCTCTTTCACTTAGGATCATGTTCTCTAAACTTGCCCAAATTGGAACTGTTTCTCTCTGTGACTGCACTATTTTATATCTCAATCTGTTTCCACAACCATTATCTTCTGGGTCGATCACAGCCATCACAGTGAACATGAGACTGTTTCTTGCTGTGGTTTGTGTCTGCATTCTCTTAACAGCTGAAAACATTGAGAATGATTTCCTATGATTTTTGCCAACTTGTTTATCTTCTTTAGGGAAATGTGTCTTTAAGAAACAGAGGCCTATTGTCCAACCACTCCATCAACTTCACCAGGCCTGCTGGTCCAGGAATATGTAGGTTAGATCCCTTCCTACCCACACCCATCTCCTGCCCACTGAGTCCCCTGGGGCACACCCAAGTCCTCAAAGCTGCATGCTGTCCCTCCAAGCTCCATTGTCTGGCCACCACTCTGCCCACCTCCACCAGGCCTGCAGCACCAGGAACATCCAGGATAGGCCTGCCTTCTCAGAGGCATGCCACACCAGGAATATCCAAAAACAAATAGATGGCTAAAGGCCAACAATCAACAAGAGCCAGGGAAATGTGGCATCTCAAAAGCACAGCTATCTAACTACATCAAGCCATGGATATCCTAACACAATCAAAGCACAATAAAATGACCTTTAATTCAATCTTATAAAGATGATAGAGGCCTTTAAAAAGAAAATTAATGAATCAAGTTAAAGAAATACAGGAAAGTACAATTAAACAGGTGATGGAAATGGCTAAAAATGTTCAAGATTGAAAATGGAAATAGAAGCAATAAAGAAAACACAAATTGAGGTAATCCTGGAGATGGAAAACCTAGGGAAAAGAACAGAAACAACAGACACAAGCATCACCAACCGAATATAAGAAATAAAAGAGGCCTAGAAAATACAATAGAAGAAATTGATATATCAGTCAAAGATAATGTTAAATCTAAAAACTTCCTGACACAAAACATCCAGGAAATCAGGGATACTATGAAAAAAACCTAACCTAAGAATAATAGAAATAGAAGAAGTTAAAGAGTCCCAGCTCTAAGGTCCAGAAAATATTTTTAACAAAATCATAGAAGAAAATTTCCTCAACCTAAAAAAAGAGATGCCTAAAAATATACAAGAAACTTACAGAACAAACATTAGATTGGATCCCAAAAGAAAATCTTCCCACTACATTAAAATAAAAAATAAAAAATAAAAACCTCTAAAACTACAGAACAAAGAAAGAATATTAAAAGCTGCAAGGGAAAAGGCCAAGTAAAATACATAGGCAGACCTATCAAAATTGCACACGAATTCTCAACAGAGACTCTAAAAACTAGAAGGACCTGGATAGATGTCACCCGGACAGATATCTTGCAGCCTCTGAGAGACCACAGATAACAACCTAGACTACAATATTCAGCAAAATTCTCAATCATTGTAGATGGAGAAAACAAGATATTCCAAGAAAGTACCAAATATAAACAATATCTATCCACAAATCCAGACCTACAGAAATTCTAAAAGGAAAACTCTAACCCAAGGAGGATAACTATACCCAAGAAAACAAGAGAAATAAATAATTCCACACCAGAAAAAAAAATGAAAGAAGGGAAGCGCACACACACACACACACACACACACACACACACACACACACACTAATATAACCAACATCAAAACAACAGGAATTTAAAAACATATAATTAATATCTATCAACATCAATGGGCTCAATTCTCCAATAAAAACACAGGCTAAGAGATCGGATTCAAAACAGGATCCATCATTCTGCTTCATACAAGAAACACACCTTGGCAACAAAGATAGACATTACCTCAGAGTAAAAGTCTGAACAAAAGATTTCCAAGCAAATGGACCCAAGAAGCACTCTGGAGTAACCATTCTAATACCTAATAAAATAAACTTTCACCCAAAAACTCACACATTAATAGAGATTTCAACACTCTACTCTCACCAAAGGACAAATCATCCAGACAGAAACTAAACAGAGAAATAATGAAACTAACTGATGTTGTGGATCAAATGGACCTAACAGAATATCTACAGAACATTTCATTCAAACACAAAATAATATAACTTCTCAGCACCTCATGGAACCTCCTCCAAAATTGACCATATAGTAAGACACAAAGTAAGCCTCAACAAATACAAGAAAGGTGAAATAACTTCTTGTATCTTATCAGATCACCATCTTTTATGGATTAAAGCTGGAGTTTGGGAAGAACAGAAACAAGAGAAAGCCAACAAACTTATGGAAACTGAACAACTCTCTACTCAATGATCATAGGGTCAGGGAAGAAAAGAAGAAAATAAAGACTTTCTAAAATTCAATGAAAAGGAAAATACAACATACTCAAACTTATGGGACACAATGAAAGCAGTACTAAGAGGAAAGTTCGTAACACTAACTTCATAAGGAAATTGGACAGTTCTCACACTAGCAATTTAAAAGTATACCTGAAGCTCTAGAACAAAAAGAAGCAAACACACCCAAGATGGTAGGAAATTATCAAACCCAGGGCTCAAACCAATCAGATGGAAACAAAGAGAATGCAAAGAATTAACAAAACCAAGAGCTGATTCTTTGAGAAAATCAACAAGATAGACAAACCCTTAGCAATGTTAACTAAAAGTCAGACAGTATCCAAACTAAAAAAAATCAATGAAATGAAAAGGGAGACATAGAAACATACACTGGGAAAATTCAAAGAATTATTAGTTCTTACTTCAAAAACCTGTATTCTACAAAATTAAAAAATCTAAATGAAATGGATTATTTTCTGGATAGATTCCACATCCCAAAGTTAATTCAAGATCAGGTAAATAATCTAAATAGTCCTATAACCCATAAAGAAATAGAAACAGTCATTAACAGTCTCCCAACCAAAAGCCACAAACCTTTCTTTGGGAGGGGCTGTGGATGGCTGAAGCTAAGTGAAAGCAACCTGGGCCCAGGAGCAAGGCTGAACACCTACCATTCCTTTAGGGCCTCTGAGGTTTGAGGCCTGCGCTCAACCAGGTACCCAGCTGCATCTCACAGCCCACTGCCCCAGTCACTATGATACCTAAATCACACAAAGACTAAACAAGGAAAGATAATTTCAGACCAATTTCCCTTATGAGCATTGATGAAAAATACTCAATAAAATACTGGCAAACTGAAAAGAACACATCAAAAAAATCATCCAGCATGATCAAGTAGGCTTTATCACAGGGATTCAGGGATGGTTCAGTATACAAGAATCCATCAACATAGTTCACCATATAAACAAATTGAAAGAAAAAAACCCACATGATCATTTAATTAGATGCTGAAAAACCTTTGACAAAATCCAACACCCCTTATGTTAAAAGTAATTGGAGACATCAGAGATACAAGGTACATAGGTAAACATAATAAATGCAACATACATCAAGCCAATAGCCAACATCAAATTAAATGGAGAGAAACTTAGAGCAATTCTACTAAAATCAAGGACAAGAAAAGGCTGCACGCTCTCTCCATATCTATTCAACATAGTACTTCAACTTCTAGCTAGAGAAACAGGATAACTAAAGAGATCAACAAGATATAAATTGGGAAGGAAAAAGTCAAAAGGTATTGCTTTGTGCAGATGTTACAATAGTTTACAAAAGTGTTCCCAAAAATTCTTGTAGAGAACTCTTAAGATAAACATCTTCAGCAAAGTTGCTGGATACAAAATTAACTCAAAAAATCAGTAACCCTGATTTATAAAAACAATAATCTGGCTGAGAAAGAAATTAGGGAAACAGCATCCTTTACATTAGTCACAAATAATATAACTCTAACCAAACAAGTGAAAGAATTTTATGACATGAACTTCAAGTCTCTGAAGATAGAAATTGAGAAAAATATCAGAAAACGGAAGGATCTCTCATGCTCGTGGATTGGTAGGATTAACATAATGACAATGACCATCTTACCAAAGCAATCTACAGGTTGAATACAATTCCCATAAAATTACAACACAGACCTTAACAGATCTTGAAAGAGTAATTCTCAACTTCATATGGAAAAACAAAAGCCTAGAATAGGAAAAAACCCAATCATGTACAATAGAAGAACTTCTGGCGCTATCACCATCACTGATTTCAAGCTATACTAAAGAGCAGTAGTAATGAAACCACATGGCATTGACATAAAAACAGACAGGTTGCTCAATGAAGTAGATTCAAAGACCCAGAAATAAAACCCACACACCCATGGACACTTGATATTTGACAAAGAAGCCAAACCCATACAATGGGAAAATGAAAGCATCTTCAACAAACGGTGCTGGACTAAATGGATGTCTGCATGTAGAATGCAAATTGACCCATACTTATCACCCTACACAAAACTGGATTATGAGTGAATCCAAGACCTCAAAATAAAACCAGGCACACTAAATCTAATAAAAGAGAAAGTGAGAATTAATTTTCCTTGAACATATTGATACAGAAGACAAATTTCTGAACAGAACACCAATAGCTCAGGGATTAAGAACAATTACAATTAGTAAATGGGAATCTCATGAAACTGAAAAGCTTTTGCAAGGCTGAGGACACCACCAATAGAACAAAACAGAAGCCTCTAGAATGGAAAAAGATCTTCACCAATCCTACATACAACAGAACTAATATCTATAATATATATTAAAAACTCAAGAAATTGGACAAACCAAATAACCAAATAATCCAATTTTAAAAATGGGGTATACCAAGGGCTAAAACATGGTTGTCCTGACATATTTTTCTAAAAATTTCCAGCTGCATAGTTGATAATCAAAAGTGTCCCATGTTCCCTTACTATACACAAAAGTCCGAACATTTAAGGAAGGAAGGAAGGAAGGGAAGCAGGGAGGGAGGGAGGGAGGGAGGGAGGGAGGGAGGGAGGGAGGGAGGAAGGAAGGAAAAGTGAGCCCTGAGACACAAAAAAATGGGGTACAGAGCTAAAAAGTAATTCTCAACAAAGGAATATCAAATGCCCAAGAAGCATTTAAAGAAATGTTCAACATCCTTAGTCATCAGGGAAATGCAAATCAAAGTGACCCTGAGATTCCACCTTATACCCATCAGAATGGCTAAGATCAAAAACTTAAGAGGGCAGCACATGGTGGTGAGAATGTGGAGCAAGGGGAACACTCCTTCACTGCAGGTGGAAGTGAAAACTTGTACAACCACTTTGGAAATTAATTTGGAGCTTTCTCAGAAAACTGGGAATAATTCTACCCTAACACCCAGCTATACCTCAAGACTCCTGGGCATATACCAAAAAGATGTCCACTATACCACAAAGACACCTGTTCAACTATATTCATAGCAGCTTTATTATTAATAGCCAAAAGCTGGAAACAACTTAGATGTCCATTACTTGAAAAAAAATGGATAAAGAAAATGTGGTACATCTATACAGTGGGAAACTATTCAGCTATTAAAAATAAAGACATCATGAAATTTGCAGGCAAACAGATGGAACTAAAAAATATCATCTTGAGTGAGGTAACCCAGACACAGAAAGACATACATGATATGTACTCACAAGTGGACATTAGCCATAAAGTACAGAATAAACATGCTATAATGCACAGACTTAAAGAACCTATGTAATAAGGAGGGCTCAAAGGAGGCTAGCTGAATCTCACATAGAAGGGCAAATAACAGTCATTGGAGGTAGATAGTGGGAGGGAACTGGGTGGGATGGGAGATTGGGAGGGGAAATGGGGTGATAGGTGTGGGGAGGAAGGAAAAGACAGGAGGAGGCTGGGAGTGAGAGGGAGAGAATGGGTAACAGCTACTTCCCACCTCTTTTCCAGAAATCCATAGGTCCCATAGAGTATAGTGTAGAATACTACAGTGAACCAAGAGATAAGGCATGTGGTTCTTGGTTCAACAGAAACAAGTGCAGTGAATGCAATCCCTCAAACTCCCATCCCCTCAAAACATACTTTTCACAAAATGAGTCCAAGACTATTCATCGGTTCTTGATAGTGTGCACCCCAGATCATCCTTCATACCCTCAAATCAGACACATGCTGTCTGCACAAAGCTTCATGGGCTCATGTGAATGGAAAGGCCAAAATGTCTTCTCTAGGATATTCTCACTTGAACCAAATGTGAATCCTCAAGTTCAACTTGGAGCTGCTGGTGACTTCCAGCAAACCACAGGTAAATCAGTTCTCCCAACTAGGTAAGTAGGATCTCATCAGCTGTGGCTTGGCGAGGTCTAGGGCTTTCCTGAAGGCCAATTTCTCCTCCCTCCCTCCCTCCCTCCCTCCCTCACTCACTCACTCACTCACTCACTCAGTCACTCCCTCACTTCTCCCCTCCCTTCCTCTCTCCCTCCCCCCCCCCTCCCTCTCTCTCTCTCTCTCTCTCTCTCTCTCTGTGTGTGTGTGTGTGTGTGTGTGTGTGTGTGTGTGTGTGTGTGTGTGGTGGGTAATTCTCAGCTGCAACCACTTGAAAGACAAGCAGGCTGAGGCTTAATCAAAGGTGAGACTAACAACGGTGAGGGTGAGTCAGCTCTGTCTTTGCTGCGGGTAAAGGCTGCACATATCATCAGCCTGGGTGCTTCCAATAATTTTTTGAGATTCTTTGACCCTTAGCCTCTTTACTAAATGACTGGAATTTGTTCCTTTAGAATTTATGGAAAATCAGACATGATAGTACTGTGGTCCCAGCTAATCATGAGGTTAAGTGGCAAGTTCAAAGCCTACCTGGCCTACAAAAAGAGGACATCTTAGGCAACTTAGTGAGACCTTATATCAAAATAAAAGTGAAAGGATGGCTGGAGAGATGGTCACCAAGAGAGGGATATCCTGGGTGACTTAGTGAGACCCTGTATCAAAATAAAATTGAAAAGATGGCTGAGGAGATAGTCACCAAGAGAGGGGCTATTCTGAGAGAAGTGGTCAGCAAAAAAATAAAATAAAAGATTAATAGTAGACTCTTACATTAAAAACAATATAATAATACAATAAACCATTTTATCTATACAGTAATCCCATGCACAGTTTATTGTCTCCATTTTATGAAGGAGGAATTACAGTTACAATGGTTAGAACCCTTTCCAAGGTCACACATCCAATCATGGTCAAGTCAAAGGTATGGTTCAAAGCCTATCTCATGTCACTCCTGTGTCCTTTTCACTTGAATTATTTCTTCTCAGCCCATTCCAGAAGGCTTTCCTTCTAAAACCAGTGGTTCTCCTTCTTCCTAATCCTACAATCCTTTAAAACAGATATAGTGACCCCCCACAACCATAAAATTATTTTTGTTACTACTTCACAACTGCAATTTTGATACTAATTTTAATTATAATGTAAATATCTTATAAGTAAAGTATTTAATGTGAATCCTATGAAAGGGTTGTTCAACCCGCAAAGGAGTCATGACCCAGATATTGAGAACTGCTGCTCTAAACCACTATATAAGAATGAAAAAAAAGTGTAGTTGAAGAAACACAAATTCATTTCCTTTCTGGATCCATTTAACTCTTCTGTATGTATTTCCACATCTATAAAATGGGACTGTTACAAAAATGTCTAAGGTAATAGAAGAGGGTATGAGTTAAAATTTAAACATATTATTATGAAGACCTCCCTTTAATGAGACAGCTAAAAGAAGGTACAGTCTCACTGCATTCTCCCTGTTCCCCTGGATCTTACAACCTTTCTGCCCCTCTTCCACAGTGATCTCCAAGCCTTAAATGTGGGAGACGTAAGTACAGCCATTGGCACTGGGATCCAGAAATCATGTTTTGATTAGTTGTAATTTTCTGTAGTGGACTCAGTCTGTTTCAAAGGGAAGTTTCCTTGATGAGGGGTAAGTACTACACTTCTGAGAAAAGAGGTAATAGTCTCTTAGGGAAGAACACACCAATCAGTTATCCAATTCCAAATGGTCAGCTCTGAAAACATATAAACAAGTAACAGGCTAAGCAGGTTGTACTTATGATTTAGGATATATATATATATATATATATATATATATATATATATATATATGTATATATATATATATCAATAATTAATGAAAAATAAGCCACAGATTTGAAAGACAGAGGGAGGGGCTTATGAGAGGGTTTGGAGGGAAGAAACAGAAATGATGTAATTATATTATAAACTCAAAAATTAAAAGAAATAATTTTTAAGAAAATGTATAATTTTAATTCTCGAAGGCATGCATATCCAGTAGTGGGATTTTGCATGTCCATACAAATCCTTCAGTACACATGAGAAAATGTCTAATAATCATATCTCAAACACAAGAGGTAATAACACATGGTAAGGCTGTTGTCTTATAACCTTCCATCTCAGCTAAGAAAGTGACTGATAGAAAGCTGAATGCTGTGGTATTCATCCATCCAGCACCCTATGTGCTATGTAGGGATGGAGGCAGATGAGGGCATCAGCTGGTGGCAGCTATCCTGGAGTACACAGTGCAACAGTAGGATCAAGAGATGTCCTCAATTAACAAGGTAGGAGAACGATTTCTCAAAAGTTGTGCTGACATCCATATATTTGCCACAGCATACACACACCTGTGCATACACACAAAATTAATTAAGGAATTTAAAAGAACAAAAAGGAGAGGCTAGCTTTTGTCTTATTCTTTTTGGTTTTTTTTTTTTTTTAAGCTTTGTGAGTTGTAGGCAGGCATGATGGTTCACACCAGTAAAGTTAGCACTTGGAAGGCAGGAGGGTTGTCACCATTTCTATACCAGCCTGGGCTACATAGTGGGACTTGTCTCAAAAGTCACAAAAACTAAGCAACAACAACAAAAGAAGTTTTTAATTCAACATTTTCTGGTGCCTAAGTACAGAAAACTTTTTTTAGTTAACCAGGGTTAAGAAAGCCAGTACATGAAAAATAGATGTGCATTCACTGTCTCACCACATCCAAGGTTCAGACTGAATCGAGGAGAGAGAACTGTCTGTAGCCTTGTTTTTCTGACAAAAACAAAAACAAACAAACAAAAAAACACCATTGAAGTATAAGTTTCTCTCATATTCAGAAAACCATTTCACTTTTCCTTGAGTTTCACTCTGGTCAGTTTTCTTCTCTCTCTCTCTCTCTCTCTCTCTCTCTCTCTCTCTCTCTCTCTCTCTCTCTCTCTCT
>NW_021604753.1:5930597-5940734 GCF_004785775.1 Grammomys surdaster | reverse complement strand
TCTCTCTCTCTCTCTCTCTCTCTCTCTCTCTCTCTCTCTCTCTCTCTGTGACTCCTGTGGGAAGTCAACTCCATTTAGTAAAAAAAGAATCATTAAGAACTTCAATTTCAGGGGTGGAATTAATGGTTCAGCAATTAAGACCACATACTGCTCTTGTAGAAGACCCAGACTCTGTTCTCAGCACCCACTTGCTGGCTCACAATCATCTGTAACTCTAGTCTCAGGAGACCCATCATTCTCTTCTGCTCTTTTCAGGCACATATCTGCACAAACTCTACATAGAGACTTAGACAATAAAAATAACTTTTAAATTTAAAATTGGCTAACTTTTATTGTGAGGTGGCAGTATGTGGCATCACTTAGGTAGCTGAGACAAGAAGATCATAAGCTCAAGTGTGAGGCTCTATAGCAAGATCCTATTTCAAAGGGAAGAAAAGGGGGAGGAGAAGGAAGATGAAGAGGAGAAGAAGTTGGGGGGGAAAGGGAGGAGGAGGATAAGGGAAAGGAAAAGGAGAAAGAGGAAGGGTAGGAAGAGGAAGAATGGGAAGAAGAGGAGGACTAAAGAGAAGATGAATAAGATGATGAGGAGGAGGTGGAGGAGGAAGAAGAGGAGAAAGAAGAGAGACACTATTCTGTTTGATATATTGCTTCTTGCTTGCTCCTTTCCTGCCCCACACTAATCTGACTGAGCAATGGGTTCTACTGTTCCTTGGTCCAAAATCCCAATCTTATCATTTACACTCTGAACAAATTAGTGAGGAGGCAGCACAGGTCCATAAACACCAACTTCACTGGTTACTAATTAGCATCAAACCCTGAGAAAAGCTCAAGTAACCACCAACCCTGAGTACTGAGCTCTGTCTATGCTCCTGGTCCAAACACACCCACTGCATTTTCACACGTTGCCATAGCACAGACTGAGTTTCCCCCTCATGAGTCTACCCACTGTATCTTCTATATGCTCTGATCATTTTCCATTCTTCTGACTGTAGACTGGAATAAAAAGGAAATAATATTTGCTGTCTTGGTCCCGCTGTCCCCTCAAGACTCCAAGTGGTGGTTGGGGGGGGGGAAGCAATGAAAGTTCTGGTCTCTGTATTTAGATTGAGAGAAATTTTCTCACACAACTCATTTTACTTTTATTAATTCATCATTAATCTAAACAATATAATCTTTTATTCTTTCTGCTAAGCTACCTAGTAAAAAGAATACAAATCACCTATAATATTTATTATGTTTTAAACCATTTGCTTTGAGATGATGTTAGCTTTAATGGAAAGATACCTTTAGTTGGAGAATGGCAATTAAAATCTGTGTAAGTTACTTTTCTTGTTACTGTTTTTAAAGTGTCTGGCAAAGGCAACTTAAGGAAAGAAAGATTTATTTTTGCTCATGGTTTGAGGGCACAATCTACTCAGAGAGAAAATCATGGGGGCAGGACCATGAGACAGCTGCCACATGGCACTCAAGATCAAGAAGCACAGAGAGATGAATATTTCTTGTTGTGTTCAACTGGTGTCTTTCTCCCCCACCCCATTTTTTAGTCTAGGACTGAATCTTCTCTACTCAGCTAAGCCTCTCTTCTAGAAGGATCTCTCTCTCTCTCTCTCTCTCTCTCTCTCTCTCTCTCTCTCTCTCTCTCATGTGTCTCCTAGGTGATTCAAAATCCAGTCACATTGGTGATGATGATGAACCATCACACAACCCAAAGTCTGGGTGTTAATTCCACTGTAATGTCCATTTCTAAAAGCAGCCTGTGATATATTTCCCTCTTCCAATAAATTCAGCTCTTCACTGTTACTTAAAGCACTGATCTTGATCAAGTCTGGTATTTTTATGTAATTATGCACATCACCTCAATCAATCCTTTGCAAATCCTAAAAAGCAGATCTTGGTGCTGGTACTTCCTTTATCCCAAGTGGCTGGTAATACTTGACTTCAAGCCATGTAAAATCTATAAAATTTTACCACACACTGACCTATGTATGTCTCTTGTGTTGCAACAGAAACCAAGTAGATTTGACATTCAATAAACCACAGTTCTGATATTCCCTGCACACTTGAATTGGGTTTTCTCATTTATAAAGTGTCATTAGTGAAACATCTTTACAAAATGCTGTTAGCATTAAAACCACACAGACTCCTTAAGAGGGCCTGTGTCTACTGTTAGATGCTAAGAACTTGGTACTTGAGGTTTAGAATTTGACATCAATACTTACAGTTTACATGATAGATATGTCCTACTTATGTTATATCTTTGTGATTCAGCTTCTTTAGCCACAGATAGAGCCATCCTGCAATTGTAGGATGGGAAGTACCCAGTGGGGTTATCTCAGTATTAACCACAATGCCTGTTATAGGAAGAGCTGGCATTACATTGATCACTGTCTGTGTCATTTGACAAATCTTCAATACCTGGAAGAGTGGCTGGCCTTTATATTTCAATATGCATTAAACAGCGCAAGAGCTGAGCCACTTCTTAACCTCCATGTGGTTAATCTACCTCCTGCTGATAATCCTGAGTTACAATTTACTAAATTCTGTATTTTATCTGGCTGCCCTGGACCCAGTTGGGCAGCCCCCATGGGTTGTACTCTCCTGGCCCCTTCAGATGGTGGCTATTCTCTCTGTCTTGCACTCCTCTCAGGCAAGGTGTCTCCTCTCCCCACATTCTCCCAGCATGGCAGATCTCCTTCTCCTTCCTTCCTCTCTCAATCCCAAGCCCTGGAAATTCTCTCAACCCACCTCTGTTCTCCCCAGCTTTTGGCTGTTGGCATCTCTAATTTACCAACCAGAACCAACTGGGGGCAGGTTCCCTGAAGCTATATGCATGCAGACATTCTCTTGCAAACAGTTTTTTGGGGAAACGTAATTAGCATTCATAATACAAGCAGCTATACTTGGTGGCAAGGAAATATGGCGGAAACCCACAGTGAATGGAGCTCTGGAGCCTAGGGCTTAGTCACAACTCATATTATGAGACCTATTGGACCCCCTGATGCATTTTCTTTGCTTACAAGCTGGATTCAAGCCCTAGATCAATGTATCATAAAGTGTTCATTTTCCTGTGAGACACTATGGAAATGCTAAGTGTTGCATCTTTATATCAATCTGTTTACTCTGGAACCTTGCATAGATGGAAACATGCTAGTTTCAATGTGATTTCCTCAACAGACATAGAGTGGTCTTTCCTCAAACTTGCTTATTTTTATACAGTGCATATTTAACCCAGTTGTGGATGTTGTTACTGGATCTGTTGTTACTGGATCTCCAAGGTTCTTTTTCATTTCTATAAATATGGAATATGAGCATGGGCTTTGGGACAAGCATGCTTGGGTGGGCTTCATAAGTTTAAGCAGGAAGTTATGACTTTCTGTAAAACCTCATATCTATATATAATGGAAGGGAGTAATCTCTAACCCAGCTGAATTTGAAGTGACTGGTCTTAGTGCAACTTTTATTTTCTGAATTGATTGATAGCTATCCTTATTGATGACAAGAGCCAAAGCTTGTTGAGCTGCTATGCTTTTTGTACCAATGATCTTATTAGATACCGCAAAAACACTCCTACAAGGTAAGCATTGCTAAACTTACTCCCAACATGTAGAATGAGCAAGGCTCAGAGAGACCAAATGTTGCAGGATATTTGATCACATGGTAAACCCTGATATAGGCTTATATTTTTTCAAAACCTACTTTACTAAGGGTTCTTAAATATTTTAACCTCTTTTCTAACCCATCATCCAACCAAAGTTCTCAGGACTTTGTTGACTGAGGAAGAAGGAAAGGAAAGGTTAATTAGGGCAACTATTTCCTGTTTGGAAATAGTTCTTTGGGGTGATTCCATTATTTGTTAAGGGCAAATACCATTAATGGATTAGCAATGGTAGTTCTATCCAGAAGAAACTGAGAGGCTCTCCCTGTCAGCCTGAGTCCACGGAAGCAGCAAGAAACCACTGGAATATCATGAGAAGTTCTTTCCTGTGTTTCTCTCTATGAAGTCATAACAAATAATGATCAGCAAAGAAGACAAGGGAACCAATGCCACAGTGTTGTCTATTGTCTATTGGATTATACTCACACCCTTTCCAAACACCATATCTTCTCCCAAGCATCTGCTCTAGCAAAACATCACATGCACCTTTTCCAGGCAGCTTCCAGAAAAACACCACATGTCTGTTCTCAGCAAAACATCCTTCCACATGTCTGCCTTAGCAAAACATCCTCTCATAAGACAGTTTCCAGCAAAACATCACACAACACAACTAAGTCTCTAAAGAAACCAGAAATTTCCACTTCACCCTGAGACTATTGTTTACTGAAAAAAACCTGTTTCTGGTTGTGGTGTGGCTCAGCCCTAGTACTAACCTTTAATCCAAGGGCTTTCTGTTTATTGTAAACAGGATTAAATAAAGTCAACCATAGGTTAAGAGGTGAAGCAAGAAACCAGTTGACAGGGAGTCAACAGAAGAAAAACCAGAGAGTAAGAGGGAGTCCATCCAGACAAGGGATAGAGAGATGGACAGGAAGTAGAAGGGAGAGAGATTCAGTTTGAAGGGTTTTTGAGAACTTCCTTTTCCTTTCAGGACTTTGTTTACTGAGGAAGAAGGTCATCTGGGTGCTTTTCTCTGCCTCTCTGAGTTAGCAAGCTTTCATCCCGTCATCTGGCTCCCAAGTCTTCATTAGTAAAATGAAACAACAGGGATTTTTTAAAAAATAACACCCAAATTTCTTACCCAAGCATAGGTGCATGGCACACCTCATACTTCAGAGTTACCAAGACTATTATTCAATGCTCTCTTTTTTTTTTTAAGATGGACAAAATCTTGAAAATTGATTTTTCTTGAAAGTTTTGCTCTGAATATAGGAGGGAATACAAGGGATCTGTCTGTAACCATGCTCCAGTGACATTATTACAATGTCTTTGAATGTCAACTTCAGCAAATTCTCCATAGTTTACATATCTGACATTGAATACTAATGACTTTGAAGGCAGTGTATACTACTATAGTTAGGGGAATTCTATTCCAGTTCTCAAACCTGCTATCTCCTTTCAGACTTCTACATGCAACCCATTTGCTCCCAAAACCTTTAATGATAGTCAGAAAACCATGCCTTCCAGGTTGTGGTTACATGTCCATAAAGGATAGGAAGGCAGAATATTGTGACCTGTAGAAATATCATGGAACCCGAAGTTGTAATACCTGGCTAATTGACTCTCATTAACCCACTCTGTAACTGAAGGGAAAACATGCTGTAATTCTTAAAGTCTCAAGGTCCTTTTTACTTCCAGAAATCTAAAGAGCAAATTTCTGAGGTGAATAGCACTGTGTTCTCCCCCTCTTCTGCTCTCTGTGACTTACCTAACATCCAATTTTGCAATCACCACACTCGCAAAGCTCCGGACTGAAACAAAGAATGTGGAAACATCCTGAAGTAGCCTACCCTTCCTCAGCCACAGGCACACACAAAGTAAAAGTGCTAGCACAACAAATTTGGATACTCACCCTGGTAATGGCAAGATTTAATTTCAGCAGAGAGCTTCCATATCACATAATGGTAGATCATTGAACTGCATTTTACTTCCCCTAGCAAATAAAGTACACAGGAAAAGATTGAAAAGAACATACATTGTTTTATTGTCTTGTGAAATTGCTGGGTTTCAAGCCAATAGAATGCCTTAATGCTCACGTTCTCAAGGGTGATACAAAGTGCAGAGTGTCTCTGTTTGTGAAGCTAAATTTAATAAACTGAGTAATCCCTTGGCGGGACCTGGGATTTTTCTAATATCCTGATGGTATCAAGGGAGAGGACCTTGATATGTGAGAAATGGCATAAGACCTTACAAGGGAGACTTACTGGAAACAATTGCCCTTTAATTGAGGTATCTGGGTCTCACCTGTTGTGGGGAAGAACTGGACATAACTTGGTGTGTGTGTGTGTGTGTGTGTGTGTGTGTGTGTGTGTGTGTATTGTCCCCAAACTATTGGGTGCTGTCCACAGTTTAGTGCTGAACCAGATGTCTTTTAATGCAGGGCTATCCAGTACAGTCTTAGCACACAAGGATCATTGTCTATTTGCACAAAAAAAGACATGTTGATTTTATATCCTACAGGGAATTTAGAACACACAATGTTAGTATTAATGCTATAATATCCTACACCAGAGCTGCACAATCTTATCACCATTATTTCTATTGCTTTGAATCACCAATAATAACAGGTGTTTTGAAAGATACATCATATTTATGTATGTTATTTCTGTAGTGACACCTCTATAGAAAACAATGTATGTGCTAGGTAAATTTTTTCTAGGAACAGAGCCTGGGTGGGAAGATTCTTGTAAGAGTGATTTATTAAGAATACCCTCAAAACAAACATATGAAGAATGAAGGAACAGCTCAGTTGGTAGAGCCCTTGCCTAACATATACAAAGCCCGTGGTTTGATCCCGGCACCACTTAAACTTGGCATGGTGACACATGCCTATAATTCCAGAACTCAGGAAGAAGAATCAAGAGGATTAGAAGTTCAAGGTCATATTTGTTTATATAAAAAAATCAATTCTAGCTTGGGCTTCATGAGGTCTCATCTCCTAAAACAAAAAGAAAGGAGAGTGAAAAAAAAAGTGTGTGGTTAGGTACAAAAACCTAGACAGTGGCACACATCCATCATGCATAAGGCCTTGGGTACAACACCCAGTGCCAGAACAAAATAAATAAATAAATAAATAAATAAATAAATAAATAAATAAATAAACAAACAAGAATGAGAGGTCCACCTGCAGGGGGAGGGGAATCACTACAATGAACAAGTATGTGATGGAGAGCTGGGAGAGGAAGAGAAGCAGAGCACTTTGTGTACTAGGAAGACAGGCTGAACTAGAGACTTGACAGCGGTGAGGATCAGCCTGAAGTGTGTGGCCTGCATTGACACCTGAGGCCATGGTGATGACTGGGACTGTGCTACTGTCGAGGGCCATGTCTGGGTCCATGGCTCTACAGTAACAGGAGTCTGTGTCAATGTCCAAGGTCCAAGTTACCATCAAAACCCATATGGATATATGTCATCCGGGCTGCTATGTGAGGCCGTGTTGATATCTGAGGGCACCACTGAGCTGTCCTGCCTCCCTGCCAGCTGCTGTTTGTGAGAGAGCTGGTGGGCTGACCAGCTAGGCCCAGATCCAGAACTTTGAGCTGCCACACTGTAACATCTACCCCATCTAGGAGCTGCTGGAGCACATGAAGGGGCTGGTCCTGCAGATGCAAAACTACATGATCTCCATAACACAGGGCAACAATAGGATAGCCTAGAGGAGTCTAGGTAAAGGTTCACTCTTGATAGTTTAGCAGAAGCCAGAGACCTCCAAGCAGACCACGGCTCATTGCAATGAACATTTGCAAGTAAAGCTGTTTGGGCAAAAGGGTATACTGTGGGACATACTATGATAGACCATGACACACTACAGCTTCCACAGTGAAATTTCTTTTTCCTTTTGCAGGGAAGGGAAGCTGAGGACTGGAGATCTAGCAGAAGCAGATGGTTAATGATAGGCCTTTGGAAGTACCAGCCCACTCTTTCTTGCATCTTACACTTTCATCACAAGTGGAACGTGTCCACCTTGAAGTTTCTGCTATTATGCACTAAAATACTCTCAAACTGTGAGCCAAAATAAATTTTAATGCCCACAAGTTGTTTCTGCCAAGTATTGTTGCCACATCAGTGAAAAAAAAAAAAGTTAATATACTCTCTTGGAGAAACTACAAAGAAACCCAAAAGAAGCCAGGGGGGTAGTTCCCTGTAGACACTATAGTCTATGTCTAACAGAGGAGAATAGAAATCCTTTCTACAAGTAACCTGCCTCTATCCCAGAATTTTCTTACCTCCTATTTCCAGCCTAAGCTATAGGCTATCAGATTTATTATTGACAAGTGCCACATCCATACAGGCATAAGATATTCTCTCTATAACATCTAAATGTGAAAACATTTCTTAAAGGGATTATTATATCATCTCTGTCATATGGATGAGCATGGTGTCATGAGACATGAAAACTGTTTCACACAATTCGAAAAGGAGCCATAAATGTAATATTGCAAAGAGAGTTCATCCAAATGTCCGGGCTGAGTAGCACATCACCCCTGAAGCCATATGGCATATTTATCCTCCTCAAAGGGCAGAGAAACTTCCCAGAATCAAGATACAAACCTCTTCTGCCACACACTCCTGCTGCTGTGATGTTATGTTCATACAAATGAAGACAAGCTACAAAGGGTCCATGGACTAACCCCTCTGACATTGAATCAAAGTCAATCCTCCCATGGGACCTGGAATATAGGTCAGTTTTTAGGTGTTTAGCTAGCATGAACAAAGCCCTGGATTCTACCACTAGAGCGGAGTGGACTAGGCATGGTGGTGTGCATCTGTAATCTTAGCACTCAGATGTAGAGATGGGAGACTCAGAAGTCCAGGGGCATGTCTATCAATAGCAAGGACAGCCTGGCTTACATATAACCTAGTATCAAAAATCTAACAAACAAACAAATAAGATCTTCTTCCTTTAAATGGAAAAAATTAATCTTCCATAATTTCACACTGCAGTGAAATTACAGAATGTTGCAGAGCATGCTTGAATTTGGCTGATTGGTCCCAATGTTTTCAGCTTCTTTGTTCTGTCAAGAAGGATTCTAAGGGTTAAGATTTGTAAATTATTATTTTAAAACATTTACTTGATTTTTAAGTGTGTGTGTTTGTGTGTGTGTGTTTGTGTGTGTGTGTGTGTGTGTATACATGTATATGTGAGTGCAGGGACCAAGAAGGCCAGAGGAGAGCATCAGATCCCTTCAGATGGAGTTATAAGCAGTCATGGGCCTCCCAATGTTGCAGCTGTAAACTGAACTTGGATCCTCTTCAAAAATAATAAACACTCTTAAGTGATGAGCCATCCCTTCAGCTCCTTATATAAATTTTTTTTAAAAAAGAATTATATTATTTTTAATAGCAAGAGGTTTTTGTTGTTTTGTTATAGCTATGTTCTTTGTGTGATGGCAAAAGATAAATTAATTAATTAATGATAGCAAGACTGTCTTGAGTCCATTAGCATAGCCTGCCTTCTTCAGCCGAAGTCCTTGAAGAGAGTTTTCCTGGGCTTAGTGACCTAAGAAGAAGGTTGATTTCCAGTGCAGGCTGAGTGAGAAGTTTCTGAAAAGGGGTCAAGGCTCTGGTGAGCTACAGAAAATAATGAATTTTCCACGAAGTGAAGCCGTATTTTTCTTTTCGGATTTTTCGGCTGGCCAGCCTGCTCACTGCTTGCTTTGCTCGGGCTCCTCCATGACAGCGATGGAGGTTGACATGACAGAGTGAGACACCTCTACTCACTGTCAGCCCCCCAATCCGAAAAATTAAAGTCTCAGATCCAGAAATTGCTGTTTTCAGAAATGACATGGCTGGAACATTGTGCCTTTGACAGAAAAAAAGAATCTCAAATAAATCTTACAGGGAAGCTGACAGGACTTTTCAAATTCTTATAAGCTTGGATATCAGGCCCAGATGGACATGGGTTTGAATCCCATCTCCTGAAATCTATCATCAGCAACATTTAAATTCTGGGTACCATGGTTTCCTTGTCTATAGGGCAGGGGGTTTATTGAACTAGTGTAGAGATGAATAAAAATACTAAACACTATGGCCAGCAAGATGACTCACCGAGTAAAAGCACCTAGGGCCAAGCCTGGTGACCTAAATTTGTGCTCAGGACCCACATGATGGAAGCAGAGACCTAACTTCTAAAAGTTACCCTCTGATTCCCTCATGCATGTTTTTGTGTTCCTACACATGCATGCACACATGCACAAACACACAGATCACCAAATAAAAAAATAAATGAAAATGTTTCATCACCATTGAACTATGACTTACCTAATATGATCATGATTATACTAACAAGACCAATGTTACTCTGTTCTCAGGACACTTATACTTAATGAAAAATCCAATTTAATTTTATTTTATCATCCCTAAATCTTTGTTTGGATATAATTATTTTTATTGTCAACTTTTCTCATTAGAAGACCCTACCCCCAATGCATTCATACACACACACACACACACACACACACACACACACACACACACACACA
>NW_021604753.1:5908806-5930587 GCF_004785775.1 Grammomys surdaster | reverse complement strand
CACACACACACACACACACACACACACACACACACACACACACACACGAGAGAGAGAGAGAGAGAGAGAGAGAGAGAGAGAAAGAGAGAGAGAGAGAGCACTCATTGCCAGAAATCATAGCATACCACAGACAGATGTCACACAAGCCCATGAGTTGTAAGGCTCTTATTGAAATTACCAGGAGACAGTCGCCTGTTTAGTAATGATAGCAACACTTCACATCTCTGTGACACATTACCAAATACTGTCTTCCTTCTGTGTCCTGTATCTCACGTGATCCTCTCAACTATCCTCAATGGGAGGCATAATCACCAGGTAAAGGGACTTGCCCAAGGTCACATAGCTGCTAAGCAGAATACTTCAGTTTCTGACTCATTTGCCTCTGTGTCTGGTCTCGGTCTCACCTTACCTTTTCGCCTCTCAGCATTGTTTGAGCATTTAATAGCAGACAATTCTCCCATAGCTGGTTGATTCTAGGGCAGATAAGTAATAACCCAGCAGGTCCCATCAGGCTTTGCTGACTTTAAGGTGTTGAAGCAGAAAGAGTTTGAAGGAGAGAGGCAACTGTTCTCCCCACTGCCACTCCAGGAGCCTGACACATTCCTGTGCTCACAGATGTCCCCATTAATGTCCTTTCCCCCAGAAGATTCAGGCAGGGGGTCTGGGTGAATACATCATGGCCCTGAACATAATGTTGATGAATGGTCTCATTAACCTGGCAGCCTGTACCATGTCAACAACAGCCCCAGTCCCTTGTGGGAAGCCCAGCTCAACAATCTCATTCTCCTCCCATCCTGTGATGCACACACACACATTCAGACACACATACATACACACACACACACACACACACACACACACACACACACACACACCTGCTAAGGCCTCTAGATACCCAGCATACAATCCACCTTTATATACCATGCCCCATATAATTTTTCTCTTCTCCCACAAACATGGGAGCGGGCTAATATCAGTGTCACTCATACAGACAGAGATAGTGATTCTCCCAAGAATTGGATAATTTACCCAAGTTCCAAGGGACTTCAAAACAATTGTGGCTGGCCCCCAAAGCCCTGGTCCTATCTCCAACTGTACTTGCTTTCCTACACTTTTTAACAGTCAGCAAAGCCCTTTTCATACATTTTTTTTCATTCCATCATCCAACCAACCCTATGGGGTAACCTTTATAAGAAACTTGACAGATGGGTTTTAAATGTGTATGTAAGAATAAAACTCAAACAACAGCAATTTTGGAAGAAAAAGATTGGAGAGCAGGGGAAAGAGCAGAGAGGCTAATTCAGCCAACCAGATATTAGGGTGTCCTGAAAACCACTGTTATCTACACAACGTGATGAAATGTCAAGTAGGGGCAGTGGGATAGATTATAGCATGAAATGGGAGGGGCTCCCAGGAGGAACAGAGGAGACAGAAGGAGAGACAGAGAGGAAATACAATCATAAATATGAGGAGACTATGATGGATTATTTAAATATATATATTGGGGCTATTTGTAATTTCTTATATGTGTTTATGTAAAAATAAGATTCTATCTCTCCCTTAAACTATACACAAAAGTAAGTTTCAAACACAGTAAAGGTTAAATTTTTTTTAAATCTGTTCAGTTAAAAGAGAAAATCTGAGTAGCATTGGACCTCAGCATATAGTACAGAGTGATTATGCAGAAGCTCAGAAGCACAAACATGAGGGAGCTTAATGAATTTGTTTCTATTTGAAAAACCTTGTGTCCTCTCAGGAAAGAGCATGACAAACAGGAACAGTAGAAGACCCACAGTGTCCAAGTTCAAGACCAGTTGACTAGAATATACACAATGAGAAGTGTCAAGTTCTAGCGTTTTGTGTACTGAAAAGTAATTGTATGTACATTGAAACCTCTATGTGGACTGAACATGAGGAAACATACCCTTCTGTATATCATTGTTAGCGTGTAGTGTCTTAGGGTTCTCCAGATTGACACTGTAGGTGTAATTAAATAGTCTGTAATGCCTGTGATCTTGCACACCAAATCCTTTTATAAGTGTATTAATCAGCTCCTTGTTACTATAACAAAACACTTGGGTGATTAACTTATAAAGAATAAGGGTTTGCAGGGGACATGGAACTGGACTTTCAAATGATTCCTCTCATCTTGGGACCCTTATTTTGCTTCTTTTTGCTTATTTCTGCCGGTCCCTGGCCCTCAAATAGGCTGACTAACTCTGTGAAACAACAGATAAATAATTTGGTAGCAAAATCTATTCAGTAACATTATCATGTGTTAGCTGTGGAGGACCACGAGACTCAAGATGAGGTTGTTACTTTATACAGGGTGCTCCCAAAACCCATCTCTACCCAACCTAAAAGAGGGGACTTCCGCCCCTAAATCAAGCAGAGAGGGGCCACCCAGAACCCCCTCTGACTGGCGATCTGAATTCTTGCTTAGGCTGCGAGGCTAAGCACTGGAAGGGAATATAAATAAAATTTAAAAACATGTCTCTGGGTTCCCTGAGGGACAAGCCTGACTGCATAGGGGTTGATGTCAAAAGTATCCCCTCTCCAGGAAAAAGACATCGGGACAGGTATGGCCCTCATGCCTCACTGGACAACGACAGGGGGACCGGAGCCATTACAAGGTCCCCTTCAATTACTGGATGTCAGGCCTCTATCCCCGCCTTTGCAAGATTAGAATTGCCACAGCCCTTCTATACTTAGAGAAGGGAGGAGATGTCAGGGGCAGCCCTGCTTACACACTGAAGGCCTAAAATCAACCATAGGCCTAAAATCAGCAATAGGCCTGTCATACATGTATACTAACACCAAGTCTTGGGTCTCAGTGGAAAAACATTGAAACAGATGGCTATAAGCTAATGTAAACAGTCAGCTTTTGTGGAAATCTACAAGCCTGGGTAATCATAGACCTTATAAATAGGTAGCCTTGGCAGACAATACCAACTTAGATAAGGTCAAGCGAGTCATAGGCAGAGTCATAGTGACTTGTCCCCTGAACCTTCACCCAGCCAATACCTGGTTCTGATGATATCTGTATTCCCCCTGAACACCCACACTCCATTGTCATTCTCTTCCCCACATCCTGCCTTTCTGTGTTTATAACCCCTGTGTGAATGAATTACGATTTGAGAAAAAATAAATTATAAAAAAAGAAAAAGAAAAAAGAAAAGGAAAAAAGAAAGAAAGTTAAGGATATCTATAGTTAGAGTTCATCTGCTATAACTATCTCACTGCATGAGATAAGGAACTTAAAAAGAGGAAAGGGTTTCACTCCATAATCATTTATCCCTGTTGCTTTTGGATTTGTAGAGCGGCAGAATATATGTACTAGAGGAGATCTCTTTATCTTTTGATAGCTGGAAAGCAAGAGGGAGGGGCAAGGGAACGTCGAGGAACTACCCCAATGACTTAACTGAATCTCAAAAGACTGCTCATCTCATACCTTTACTCCTTCCCAGTAGTACCATCAACTAAGGACCAAGCTTTCAATGCCTAGGTCTTTAGGAGATACTAAACATTCAAATTGTACCAGAGGTAAAAATAATAAAGAAGATGGTGGGTACATAGTTGACAAGAAATATTAAAGCATTGTTGCCAAAAAGAATGGAAAGACTTAAATATCAGAGACTCAAGAATTTAAATTAAGAAGTAAGATCCAAAGCAAAAAAAACAGAAGTGTCGGAAGAGTGTGAGAGTCAGACCCAAGGCTTAGAGACCCATCCCTCAGGCTGGAGAGACAAACAGTTCAGTGACTATAGGACTAGACTCAGCACAGCTTCTGAATCAAACTAAAATAAGCTAAAAGAAGGTAAAGAAGAGTCACCAACCCCATTCAGCTTTCTCCCTCATCAGTTCACATCCATCTCTACCCCAAAGCTAACCTACACAACTGTTGTCTGGTAAGACTGGGAACACTCCTGTTACTTTGGATAGTCTCTACATCAACCACTTTCTGGCAATATGATCTTAGATAGAAAATTTTTACCCTTTCGAGATTTCAGATTTTCAAGAATCATAGGAAATTATAGGTCCTACTCCCAGGAAGTGTGGCTGCTTTAAAATATATTGACCACAAACACAAGCACAGTGCTTGGCATGGAAAAAATATTTACCAAATAAGAGTAGAGTGATATCAATCTCAACTTCTCTTCTTGTGTTTATCAGAGCTCAGCTGATTGATGTCCCTGGAATTCTTCTACAGTGACATTGTAGGAATCGTGAATCTGAACCCCAGGCTTTCCCTCCAATTGTTCTGCATTTTCTAAAGGATTTTTTTTAAAGTTCATATGAGGATTAATGCAGTGAATGGCAGACCAGATTTTCTCCCTTTTGGTGTATTTCTTTCCATGATCCTCTAGAAAATCATGTGACATTGTGGGGGTATGGCAGGGTATCATAACTATAATGCAAGTGACATTATAATGATATCAGGTCTTTTGTGGGTATAGAACCTTCGCTAGTGCACATGTGTGAGACCTTGCTCTGATGCCTTGATTTCTGATACAGCAGGACCAGCCTAACTTCAATTTTGAGCTTGCTTAACTACAAAGAGGCATTCTAGCCATTTGAAATTATAGCTGCCATACCTAGCTAATGAGTTGCAATCACTCCATTTTCCAGGCTTACAATAAAGCATCTAGAGAGTTCATGAGGATTTCTGAAGTCAATGCTGTTTAGAATAAGATTCAAATGTTGGTCTTCCAGATTCTTGATACACTACTCCTGACCATGTTCCCCGTGAATGACAAGCAGGCATCTGAGAACACATCACGGCACCAGCAGGTGTTTGGGAGGCCAAGATTTAAAGGCAGGTCCTGCAACTGTCCAACCTCATATCAACCAGTTGATGTCTTTGAAGGTTTCTGCCTTTAGTGCCCTTCTGTGCTCTGAAAATAAAAATCGATCAATAAGAGAGCTAAGCCTGACAAGGCTAGCAATACTTGACCTGTTCTCTGTCATTCTTAAAGAGGCAAAATGGCAGAGTAATGACAAGATTTCTAACGGATAAAACTGCCAAGAAACTCACACATGCATGAAAGAGGATATTTGCTCTGTGATGAAAGGAGCTGGCATAGGAAGAGATGGCTTCCCACATCAGGCCACCAAGATTAGCAGTGTGTGCATATCCTTATGACCCTCTGTTCCCTCTCTATAGGTGTCTTCATAAGAAGCCCACCAGGACATATGGTTCCAGGTAACTGAGTGTTGCCAATCACTGTCTAGTCAATAAGATGTTCTCTGCTCTCTAGGGGGAGCCTCGGAATTCTTGTCCATACCGTGGGAATATCAACCATTAATGAGAAGACTATAGGCAGTCATTTAGCACATACCCTGCTATCCATAAAGGGAAGCAGAATCACAGAGTGACACAGAAGCTGGGAAGAGGTTGCCCTTATCATCACTGTGAGGAAAAGCAAGCAGATTGATCACTGAAATCCCAAAGGCTCAGGAGGATGAGCACGGCAACAGCCACAGCTTTGCCTGTCCCCAGAAGGAAAATGAGAAAGACCAGTCACCTCCACCGAAATGTTAGTAAGGATTAGCACATAAGGATTGCGATCAGTTAGCCTCCCTCCCAACAGCGGCTCCCAAATCCTGAGCCAGTGTCAGTCACATCCACTTGGCACATCAGCCACAAGCCCCTGCCAGGCTGACCTTCATGTTCAAATTATCTTGACTCCTCTCTACATAAAAAGGGCTTGAAATTATGTCCACTTAGCAAAGCAGTAGTATTAGGTCATTGCTTAAAGTCTACTGTATTATAAATACTTATTCTCTATATTCATATACTATACCATAGATAGATAGATAGATAGATGATAGATAGATAGATAATTAGATAGATAGATACACACTATATACATATATGCATATGTATATGTATATATACATGCATATACATATACATGTGTGTATACATATATACATATACATATATATTTGCCAATTTCTTTCTGATTAAGAAGATCTTCTCCACTCCCCTAGTCTGAGCCTCAGTATTCTTGTCCATGCAGTAGGAATATCAACCATTAACAAGAAGACTATGGGCAATCATTTAGTGCAAACTTTAAGACATAACCAGTGTTTAAAGAGAAGAAGGGTCTTTTTGCAGTGGACAGAGCTTAATACATAGGCTCATGGAAAACTCGTCAAACTACAGAGAATGACTCTGTGGAGTGCTCAATTCTAATTGGGATATTTCTTCCATACTTCCTCCCCACAAAGCTCAGATAACATTGTAGAAGAAGGGACAGAAAGATCATAAGGGTCAGGGATTGGGGTGAGGGCTGTTGCAAAACAGTGTCTTCTGAACACAACAGGGCTGTTGTACTCAGGAAATCACAGAGCTGCTGTGGTTCCCTGAACAAGACGTGCACAAGATCAAGCCAGTCAGATTTCCAGCATTACTGGGAGAGGAGCTGACAAGATGGACTACCTGAGCTACTGATAGCTGAAGCCTGCTGGGGATGGGGGTAGGGGGAGAATCTGTTCTCCTCAGGGGTATATCCCCTAGCAGGTCATCCATGCTCCAGTGGATGGCTCTAAACCAAGTGCATGTAGGCAGTACTAACAAGGCTCCGTAAGTTAAGAGAGGAACAGAAAGGAGATGAGAGAGTGTAAGAGGAGCTGGAGTTGGGGAGTCAGTGCTGGATATTATCAAAATACATTATTTGCATGCATAAAATTCTCAAATGTGGGGCAAATGAGCCATGCCTGGAACAAGAGTGAGGTCGAGACATGTCCAAATCCCAAGAGTCTCATCTTGAGACTGGCAGGAGTAAGGATCACTCCCTCCCTGCTCTGGGCCTGTATCCATGGTGCATGTATCCTTGCAACCTCCACCTCTGATGTACCCTTGTGACCCCCACTTCCACTGAGGTAGTCACGTAGCCTGGTAGCTAAGTTACAGGCTTAAGCACCTGGAATTCCTCTTCATTCAAATGAAGTATTCCCAACTCCTCAGTACCAACCAACAATGTACAGCTACCCCTAAAATGCGTGCCCACTCCCCAAGATTTATATAGGCCTTTTACCCACGAATAAAGAGAGCTGTAGCTCTGAAAGCCATCTTGGAGAAGGCTAAATAAGCCAACCGAGTTCGTGCAGACCCACCCCACCCACACAAGCTTCCGTCCGTTCATTGAGGCCTGGTGTGCAGCAGTGCCTGAAACCCAAAGGCAGAAGCAGAACCAGAACAGCAGTCAAGGGAAAAACCTAAAAACGTATTTGAAGAAAGGATGAATTACAAGTTTATGCAGATCATAATTTATAACTGCAACCTGAGGCTCCATTCAAACCCTCCCTGGGAAGATTTTGTGTTTACCCTGTAAGGACCCATTGCGGAGAGAATGACCTGTCTAGATTTGATTTTCAAAAAACCAGGCCTGGAACAAGACATGTCGTTTTCTTGAAAACCTGGTTAGAACGCTGGCACCACTTCAGCCTGTCCGGAGGTAAGTTTGACCTGGTTTTTATCATGCACTGGAAGCTAATGCAATGGCTGTCCATATTCATTTGATTTGATTTGTCAACTAAAATGAAAATATTCTTCCTATTTATGTGTTGAAATACATAATAAAAAATATTCATTGTACAAAAGAACAGACTTAATTATAACGTTTATGAATGAGTCATAGATTTTGATCATATTCACCACCTAATTACTCTTTTGTCACCTTACCTCCAATCCTTTCTTAGGAGATCCCTCAAAAAGACCATCCACATTTAATAGACACCCCACAATGTTTTTGACCTTCTGATGGGTCTTTTCTGGTTTTTGCTGTTGTTTTCTCTTTTTTTGAGTAAACTAAAACAATGGGATATTTAAAATAAAAGACAAGAAGTATTTTCTAGTAAAGAGTGGGGCGGGGGCATTTTTTTCATCCTCTCATCTGCTAATGAACATCCAAGCTGGTTCTGTGTCTTGGCTTCTGTCAATGATATACCAATAAGCCTCACCATGCAGCTGTCTCTTCAGTACACTGGCTCTGACTGCTTCAGGTATCAGAGTAGTGCTGCAGGATTGTGTGGACGTCCTATTGTAGTGGGCAACACTCTTGCTCTGATTTACAGGTTGACAAAAAGAGTCCTAGAGAAAGATGAGTAACTGACCAAGTGAGTCATCTTCAAGGCCGGCCATGCTGGCTAGCTGATCTTTGAGCTTTCTACCAATCATATGGTCCAGGTTCCCAGAGGGACAAGCAAGTATGCCTCCAGATTTTTGTCAAGAACATGCCCAAGTCATAAACACTACCCATTAGACTGTGGGGATCTATGTGGCTAACATGACAGTCGCAGGTCCTCCTGGGAACAGATATGGTTGTGTATATTGTAAGCAAAGTGTTGAAAAGCACAAATGTTTGGGAGCTGAGAGTGAGTTGGAGGAAGTGGAGTGAGGAGAAATGTCCAGGAGATGTGAGGGGTAGGTAGGCAAACCTTCAAAACATGAGCTTTGGGTGTGTGGGTGAGTCAATTGAGGATGTTGTTTTCTGTATGTGAGGCTGCCAGCAATCTATCAAATGTGCAATGTATGAGCTAGAGGTAGTATTCAAAAGTAAGATGAAGGATACAGCTCCCTGAAGAGGGTGTGATGCCAGAGCTGATGATGTATGTAGGGGTGTGGACTTGGGTGGACCCTATGAGTGTCTAAAGTTCTATGGGGGGTGAATGTGTGACTAGAGACTGCATAAAAACTAATACCCCTGTATTCTTGGCTGTAACTTTATAACAAAAGCAATCCTAAAGGGCACAGACACTTACAGTGGTTAGATTTCACGTCCCCACTAGGCTCCAATGATGAAATGGTGCTGCTGCTTTAAGGAGCCACCGAGAAGAAAATGGTGCTAGAAAAACCTGTTATCAGTCTCTGGGTGCGGGAAAACATTGGTGGCTTAAAAGAAGGCTTTGTTTGACTACCAATTACTCTTGCTTTGAAAATGCTTTGCTTGCATTTGATTAGGACTTAAAAGTGCAGCTTAATACTTTCAGTCTTGTCTGGAACTGTGATTTCCCTCTCGCCTCCAAATGAGGCTCTATAAATTCAAGGATCCTTCCTCCTGGCATTCTCTCACCTTGCAGGGGATTTGAGATTGCAAGTGAGTAAGCCTGCCCTCTGCAGTGTGCTTCTTGTAAGTAAGAGCACTGTTAATTCAACCCAGATACTTGGGCAGGGTAAGTATCAGCCATAAGATAAGGGTGAAACATCTTGGACCATTCTTTAAAACACAAATCTAACTCCACCACTTCTCTTAATCCACTCTTCCCAATGGATAAAAGCATGGGAATAGCATCAGTGTCGTCTAAAATCCATCCTGTATATGTATGTTTGTATGTAGGTCAGGTGCACATGTCTATGTGTATATAGATATTGTGTGTAGGTATATGTGCATATAGGTATGCGCATGTAGAAGCTAAGTCAACCTTGAGTGTCATTCCTCTAGATGCCCTCCAGATTTGGTTTTTCAGACAGGACCTCTCACTGGCCTAGAACTCAGTTATTCAGTTAAGATAGATAGCCAGTAAGCCCCAAGGATCTGCTGTCTCTACCTCCCCAGTGCTAGATTCCTAGCAAGTGTGTGCCTCCATATCCAGGTAAGTTACATGAGTTCTGGGGATCAAACTCAGGTCCTCGTACATGCATGGCTAGTATTTTAATGGCTAAGCTATCTCTCCAGCCTAAAATCTTAACAGTCTTTGAGACCAGCATATCCTATTTTTACCTCTCCTCCATGTGTCCTCTACTACAGACACTATTTCCCTTGGGTCTGCACATATACTTAACGGCATATTTCTCTCCACCCTTCTCTATACTTTAAAGAATTCTCCTTCTAGCTTCAGTATTGTCTGAGATATAAAGCTTTCTTTACCATCCAAGACAAACGCAACCACCCCCTCCCTGTCTACCCAGCCTACACATGCTGTGCACTGCTCATTTGCACCTTCCTAAATATGCTAATTTGTTTACTAACTATAATGCTTTTCACCTGTAATCTCAGCCTTCAAAAGCCTGAAGTAGAACATGTTAAAGGTCATCCTGGGCTTTATAGGTGCCTCAAAATTTAAAAATTAAATAAATAAAATCTAAATTTTGTTCATTAGCCCATTACCTCCTTGAGTACATAAACATCATGTTATTCAATGCTATTCAGTTTCATGTCTGTAAATCCTAAACAGGACCAGAAAGCTTGAGATGTTCAAAATGATATTTGTAGCTGCAAAGCTTGTCTCTCCATGATGCTTTAGATTCTGGGTTCATAATCATGACATAGTCAACATTTTCTAATGATATTTGAAATAATCTGCTGGTCGAACATGAATGGGCCACAGAATAGGGAAATTTCAGAGCAGGATTGGGTAAGGTAGCCATTGCCAAATCCTGAGCACTGACAGCAAGCCCTGGACCAATAAGCATCTTCACACCTGGCCCAGGACAGCACAATGACTCTCCTGTTTGATATGATTTTTAATTAATTTTTAGTACATAGATTAGTGAGGTTCATTATGACATTTCTTACCTCTGTATTTTGCTTTGTTCTTATTTGTCCCTAACTCTTCTCACATCCTTCTCCCTCACACCAAAGAGCCCCCATACTATTTCATGTCACAGATACATCAATACCTACTCTTGTTCTCTGCCCCTCCTCTCTTTAGGCTCCTCCTCTCTTTAGACCTCTTTCTCCCATTCCACAGAGGACTATAAGAACAACTCTCCTTTGAGGAGAAAGAAAGTGTTTATTTTCTCCTTTGAAGTCTTCCTTGCAAAGTAGACACATTTTATGGCAGCCCTCTCCCTGCCTGCCCCAGGAGGTTGTAAAGACATATTAAATAATGAAGAAGGTGAGTTTTAATGACCTGCCCAGCTGCTACCCTGTGCATGTCTTCCCTGCTGCTGGGTGGATATCTTTGTGGGTATAAAGTGCTACTTGAGATATACTCTTTATAGGATTGAAGGTCACAGCCAAAATCTAAGTAATGTAGTTTAAGAATTTTTCTATTACAGCCCAGAATAAACACTTTGATATGGACCAGATTTCTTTTACTTTTTAAATTAATTTATATGTTTACATTCCAGACATTGCTCCCCTCCCATTACCCCCTTCTATAATTCCTCATCCCATTCCTCCTCCCCTTTGAATCCAAGAGGGTATTCTCCCTACCCTACCTCTACTACTAGGCCTCCCCTCTCCATGGGGCCTCAAGTTTGTTGAATATTAGACACATCTCCCACTGGTTTCAGATTTCTTTTGCAGTGAAATTTTTGCTGTCTTGGGCTGATGTCTATTACCCTCTGTGGATAAAAAAGCTTGGGGAAACATGCTACAACAGAAAAATAGGAAAAGATGATTGTCTCTCATCCTTCACAGTAGAAGATGCTTGATAAGAAACACATTGTCTCATTTCATGTGGAAACATTAAAAAATGTCTACCCATTCCACCTGGGTGCCTATGACAAACCAAAAAAACTATTTTACACATATCTAGTTCTGTGAAGCAATGAGTTGAGTTGGGTCATTTACAGGAACATGAATTACTCAAAGTTTCCTTTATCAAAAAAACCCCACCCAAGCATGACCAATGGTTTATGAAAGCTGCACCTTGGAGCTCCCTGTGCAACTTGCAGACAATTCATCAAAGAAAATTCTTTCTCCGGCAATTTTTTCTTCATTTTATAACCTGGGGGAAAGATCTGTCAATCTTATAAATTTCAGGAACTTTCTAAGCCTTGTGAGTTGGATTGATTCCCTAAGTCTTATGAGCCTCTCTCCAGGAAGAAATGCCTCACTTGGGAGGAAGTAGCCTCACAACACATATCAATAGAATTTCAATTGAAGTAGAGTTAGCCAGAGGATATACATCCCAGCTTCTTCCCTTTGGTTGGCTCCAGTCATTAATCAAAACTTACTATTCCATTCAAAACAGTACTTGACATTGCCATAACATGCAGTATATGAAGACTGGTAACTGGTCTTTTCTTGTAAGTCCAGGCCCCCTCAAGTAAATTTTAAAAATGTTCCTAACTGAATAGTTTGACTGTTAGGATCCTGACAGACACACTGTGATCACAAATGCCAGAAGAAGCTTTGGACCCTTTCTCCAGCATATCTCAGTGCCCCTCAACTGGAGAATGAGATCTAAATAAGCACTATCCCAATGAGCTCTTGATGTGTCAAGGTGAGGAATGTCACATTGTGGGAACTCTGGGAAATACATGGTCTCTTTCTCATTCTATTCCAACATGGCCTCTTGTCTGGTAACGACAGAAGGTACTAGATGATTTAAATGCTCTTGTCAGTTACATAAGACAGAAACAAGTAACAAAACCAAGTGATAAATTTACCTGAGGTCCAGACAGTAGCATTTCTATGCTTGTCAACAAAATGCTTAAAATGAGACTTGTTTTACCTGTACTATGAAGAGTATCAGCTGGCTTAGACCCTCAAGAAACACAGTGGTTCCTGCTGCTCACGGGACTTTTAATCATCATTTAGGAACCATCTAGCCACTGCAGTGGGGACTCCTGGCTCCTGTTCTTCCTCGGCCCCTTCTGTTTACTTTGTTTCTGGGTCTTAATCATGTTTGTATCCCAGTGTTGTAGATATCAGTCCACAGGTGGGGAGAAAGATCCAGGAAGATTCTCTGCCTGTGCAACAAGGACCACGAAGAACGAGCCTTTCACCCTAAGCCCAGCAAGGACATGAGCCTTGGATTCCATCACTAGGGGACTCATATCTACCTTGCATTTTTTAGGAAAATTTTTGAAAATGAAAATTTCCATGGACGCTGAGGATGGGAGAAATGAGATCATGAAAGCCTCAGTTTGCGTTTTCATGGCTTTTGCCCTCAGCAATAGGCTTTCTACTTCTACTTTATGGTGGCTTCTGTCTCTAGCATTACATTTCTGTTTCACTGAAATCTGGTCTATTTCCCTTACCATGCAGTGAGTCTTTCTGTACCTGTTATACCACAGAGAAGCTGAGGTGCCACTCTTACCCCTGCCAATGAATAAATACAAAGACCAAATCCCTGCTACAGGCTGAACACATAGACACCGTTAGACAAACCAAGGAAAGGAAGGGGGAGTCAGCATATAGGACACTTGAAATCCAAATAAAAAATCCAAAACCCTTAGTATCCATGGTCTCCACGGGTCTTGGGGGCCCCTTGTCAAATCTGTAAACATTTGCCAGTGAACATGCTCATTTTATTCTAAGCTATTTTCCTGCCTTTTAATTTTTCAACTCATGGAGGAGGAGGTTCCATCTGCTAGCCAGTTTCTAAAACACCAAGATCTTCTCAGTGGGAGGGAATCTAGAAATCAGCACGGAAGTCTGTCATAGTAAAGAGAGAAGAAAGTGCTATGCAGCTATAGGCACCTTTGCAAAGGCTCTCCAGTGTACCAGAATTTGACCCAAAGTCCTCCCAAACACAGACAGCCATCACAGCAAGCCCCATGACCCTTCAGTAATGGCCAAATGTCTGTAACCACTCTTTAGAAACCTTTTCATGGAGGCTTTTTCTGCCTACATTAACATTCTAGTTACCTTTTGATTGTTGTGATAAAGACCATGGGCAAAATGTGGAGAGCAAGGGACTCATTTGGCTCACACATCCTAATCAGAGTCCTTGAAGGAAGCCAGGGCAAGAACTCAAGCAGGGCAGGAACCTGGAGGCAGGATCTCAGACAGAGACCATGGAGGGGTACTTCTTATTGCCCCTCTCTACTACTTGGCTGCTTTCTTATATACCCAGAACCACCTCCACAGAGTAGCTCCACCTACAAAGGGCTGAGCCCTCCCACATTAATCATTTTTTTTAAAGATTGCCTACAGGCAAATCTAATAGAGGCATTCTCTCTATTGAGGTTCCCTTTCTCAGATAACCCTAGCTTGTGTCAAGTTAACAAATCTAACAGACACAATTAGGTACTTTCTCACGGCTGCAGTAAATGACAGACAGAAAGATCTTAAGGAAGGAGTGGGCTTATTGGATCTCACAGTTTCAAATAGTTTCACCCATCATGGCAAAGAAGGCCTAGTAGAATGCCTTCGTTCATATCATGCATGCTAGGAAACAGAGAGGAGGCAGCCAACAATACTGTGTCTATAGGACCTGCCTCCAGTGACCAAGCCCTCCAGCCAGTCCCCCCCCCCTTTCTAAAGTTTCTACAACCTCCCAAAATAACAGCATCATCTAGGGGCCCAGTATTTAAACTTTACATATCCAAATGCCAACACTGTCTCTTAGGGGTTGTAAGTTTATATTTTGACTTTTCAAAAGTGAAATAAGAAAACAGTAACTGATGTATTTGTTCATCCTATTAAATGATCCTCTTTCTATTTGAGGGAGTGATCACATTGGTGTGAAGTACATGTGGGAAAAGCTAGCAAAATGATAACATTTTATTATAAGTTATCTCGTCACCAGTACACAGTGGCACATAAGTATAGCACTAGCTACCCAGGAGCCTCAGGCAGGAGAATTGCTTGAGTCCAGGATTTCTAGGCTGTAGTGTGCTATACTGATGAGGTATCCTCACTAAGCTCAGCATCAAAGTGGTAAGTCCCCCTGGAGCTGGGGGACCTCCAGATTGCCTAAGAAGGAGTTAAAAACCCAGGTTGAAAAATTATGTATCACAATGATAAGTTTTCACAAAAGTCACTAACTCTTATTCTGTGTTCTTTCTCCCAGCCCTTGCCCTGTTGAGTTCTCCTGTATCTGAGTATTTCACAAGCAGGAAGATCATAGAGAAATGGGCTAGAGTATGTCTCAGGTAGGATTTTTGGAAGACTAGCAGAAAGACTGTAAGAGCAAGAGGATGAGAAGAATACTGAGAAACCACGTCTTCTGATGAATCAGTGCCATCTCATGCATGAACAGTAACCACACAAGACCTGCATAAGACTGAGCCAATCAAAAGTCCAGCATGGATGAGAGAGGTGCTCACAGAGTCCTACCTCTAGATGAGGGGTGTTGGCAGTTGAGGCAGTTGGGATAGGGAGAGTCTGTTTTAGATGTCTGTTCACAACTGGTGATCCGGTACTCATGCATATAAGGGCATCACTGACTGGAGTTAGTGGAAAGGGCATCACTGACTGGAGTTAGTGGACTATAAAAGGAGAACATGACATTGAGAGGCAGATGTAGCAGGGGCTTCTAGGAGAATTGGAGTAGATTGTCTTCAATGCATATTGTATACATGTGTGAATGAATAACAGTGTAGTGGCTAAGGGGTCTAGATGTGATCTCATAGCACCACTTCCATAACCTCTTGTAACCATGTGATGGTAACTTAATTTTCTTATCAGTTTCTTCATAATATCACACACAAGGAAGGCATGATATTATCCACATCGTAGGCTCACTGTGAGTGCCCATGAGCTGTGTGCAAAGCATTTCTCACACTTCCTGGAACAGGGCCAGCATGCAAAACCCACAAGTCCTTTGAGCTTTGCTAAATTGTATTGTAATCGCTGCCATCACCGCTTCTGCTTGTGACTTCCTCACAATTTGTAGCATGTGTATTCAATTTAAAAATCCACAAAAGCTGCAGGCATCTCACCAATGCGCAACAGAGAACACGTTGCATAAATCCTAAGCATGCTGTTTAACTCCTTCCCAATGACACCTAAGAAAATGTTAAACTCAGCATCTCACTGGACCCAAAAAAAAAAAATCAATGACCTTTCACACATGAAGGAAGATCAAATGAGGCAGGTGTGAGCACCCACCTCTCTTGCTGGGTCCCTGGAAAGGATGTAAATACCCATCCTCCTCCCTCTGCGCTCCTCTAAACTCCTGATCCCACCTCTGGCTGGCTCCCCTACTAGAGAAGATGCTAATCTGAGCCACACTGACTGCTGGGTGTGCTACTATGCCTTTATGGTCTGCATCCTTGAGTTGAACTCCCTGTGGCTTTCCGCCCCCCATACTGTCAGCACATCCAGACAGGAAGCAGCAGCAGGGGACCTCAGGAACCCTCCTTCAGGCAGAATCCACATTTCCCACCTAGCATTTTACTGCCATGCACTGGGGAGCACTGGGTGCTTACCCAGCTCTTTGGAAAGCAGTACTTTGTTTCTCATTTAGCTGTTGCTTTTTCTGCATACTATACTTTCCTCAGCCAGGCAGAGAAAAGCCTGGGTGTCAGGACAGAACTGGAGCATGTCTTTGTTTGGGTTCCCCCAGAAACAGACCCCTGAGACAATAATGTTCACACAAGTTGTTTTGCTGAAAGTTCACAAAGCACTGAACAGGAAGTGGAGAAACCACACAGGGGAAAGAAGTCTGGTGATAAAATGTGCATGACTAAGCCAGTTCTCCAGCTAGAGTGAAGTTAGAGCCTGCAGGAAAGCTGTGCTGGACACTGTGAGCATGGGCCTCGCTATTGCAGAAGCTGGGCACACACTCCTAACTCATCAGATGCTAACTGAGGTCTACTCCTGGAGACCTTAACTTCCTGGCACATTCAACCCGATTTGTGTGTGATTCAAGTGATTTCCCAGAAATGCCAACTGGTGATGCACATAATGTAATTCAAGGTCATCTGGACTCCATTGAAAGAGGAAGCTAGAGAAGGTGCCATCAGTGTTTGCTGCAGAACATCTCAAGATATGTGACCCCAATATCATCCTTACATAACCAACCATACTTGGAAATCAGAGCATTCAGGAATATCTCATCTAACTTCCTTTGGTTATTTCCCTTTTGGAAGATGTAGCGGCTTGGACTTAAAATGTTCTTTCATATGTGTAAATCCTTGGTTCCCAGCTGGTTTGGAAATGGTGTGGGAAAGGGTAGAAACACAGTGGAGGAAGCAACCACCTAGAGGAGGCTTTGAGGCATTACAGACTGCCCCTACTTCCTATCACCCCTGCTGCTTTCTGAGTCCAGATACAGTGTGACCAGCCAATCTTCCACAGCTCTCTCCATGCCTTCCCTGACTTGGTAGACTGTGTGCCTAAGGAACTGTAAGCCAAAAGAAACCCTTTCTCCTTTAAATTGCTTTTGTTAGGGCATTTTTTTAAGAGAATTATTAGTATGGAAACTATCTTAGCTGTGTGTATCATATGAGGCCACCTTCTAAAGCTTCTACAACTTCCAAAAATAGCACCATCCTCTAGGGACCCAGTATTTAAATATTACTTATTCCAACCCCAACACTGCCTCTTGAGAATTGTAAGTTTATATTTTGACTTAAAAATTGAAATAAATGTAAACTATCCTTGAACTCTAGAACCATGGCATCCAAGTTTAAATCTCAGCTCTGCTACTTCCTAGATGGACAGAAATGAATTCACATCTTTGTTCCCTGGTGTCCTCTTTTGCAAAATAAAAACAATGACAATATGTACTTCCAAGGATGTGAATGCTATGTGGATACCTAACACCTGGCAAACAAATTTCTTATAGTACCAGGGGCAGGGGCACCTGGAGACCCCTTACCTCCTCCAGAAATCTTTAGATCAAATAAAATTTGCACACATGAGAAGACACCGTATAATTCTTAAATCGGTTTAGCTGTGGACTGATTGTTAGGAAGACTTCATCCCAAAACCCTTATAGTATGAGCTGGGTCTTATCATTTCCAACATGCCACCTTACATGAACATCCAGCTTTCTAAGAGACCAAATACTGTTTCCTGGTGGTTCCTGACCAGCATAGCTTTACTCAGCCAACAAAAGCAAATGCATAAAGATGGCCTCCTGGATAAGGAATCAATTCCATAACAACTTCCGAAAAAACAACTTCTGAACTTTCCTCCAACTAAAGCCCATTAAGGAATCAGCTCTTCTGTTTCTAAGGGTGATATGGAAAAGAAAAAGGGAAAGCTTTGATAGCATGAGGATCATTAAGGAAAGGTAGACTCGCTGCCTTGGAAATGTTTTTAAAGACACAGGACTGGAGTTTTACTTTTCATCACATTACCAAGGTTCAGCTTTCCCCAAACCCTAGGCACAGAAAATGAATACATCATCTTCCACTCCCTGGTGTACTGGCCTCCTCTTCCCACTCTCCTTCCTTTCTCTGATATGATACTGATCTTTGGCAGAGCAGTGTTTGCTCCCTTCTGGGTATGTTGCCTTCATCAGAATTAGACTTGCCTTCTGAGACTTTCTGCTAAGAGAGGAATTGGCCCTGGCATCCACTCTGTTTACCCAGAGCTTTTAGATATGCATAGCTTCCTACTCCCACTGCCAGAGTGCCAAGTGTCACAGATTAAAGCCAAGCTTAATTAAGACCGGATCACCATCCCTTCCATGCTCAGTGCTTGGATACCTGAAGGAGCCTCACCCCAGAAGTCTCATGGAAGAAAAATCATGTTATTGTTTTCTCTTTCTTTAAGGTTTTCATTTTGGATGGGGGGAAGGGAGTCTTGCAAAGGATAGAGAAGGGACTAAGATATATACCCAACTGGATAAACCTAGATGTAAATTCCTTAATTTACTAACTCTGATCTAGATTGAGATCCATAACTTCTCTGAGTTTCCAAGTGCCTTGTCTATCAAATAGGAGGAAATAACAGGGATACATAATGCCTCACAAGTAAGTTATAAATATTCCCAGTACTAAAGCCTCATAAATAAATTGCTGTTTTTCCAATATACATGCATGCTGTACTCCAGGCAGGGAACATAAGACTTACTGCAGTAGTGAACATGGCCCCTTCTTCCATCAAGGATTTCTTCTCCCAGAGGACTTCTTAGGAGTAATTTTTGGAAATCACTCCACATATCAAAATGCATCCCTAGGGTAAGGAACTGTTCTTCAGCGTGACTCTCAAATTTCCCCACTTCCCAGATGGTCGTAGCTGCTGTAGAGAGATCTCCATTCTTGCATACCATGTTTCTGAAAGTGCACTGGCATGGGCCAACTCTTTCATTACCTCCTAACTCCGACATCTTCAGGCAGATCTACTTTGAAACTTATGTATCAGCTTCTGGATGTGGTTTTACCCCTCAACCTGAGGCAAAAGTTTACTGACAACCACATCTGAGCTCCACATCGTGCCCCTCGATGCCTCAAGTGGCCAGTGCTGAACATACCAACCAGCATGGTAAACTGGATGCTTGCTCTCAAGAATGTGTAATTAGGACTTGAACAGGAAATTTCTGAAGGTTGCCCAAAACACATGGCATGAGCAAAAAGAAAAACATGGTTTTGGAAAAATAAATATGCACTTCTCCCTGGCGTAGGGAGAAAAATTAATGAGATGCACAGACTCCTAACAAGGTTGTCAAAGTCCTATCTTGCCATATCCCGACCCCAGACTTGCTGAAGTGTGGCCCAGAAGACTTCCATGACATAGATGCTCTGTCAGGCTCCTGCTGCTCACTCTATATTCCCTTATTTGAGCTCCATCAGGGTGTGCTAACCACTGCAGTGGCTCTTCAAAGACTCTGGACCTCAAGAATGATTCATGACATCAGCTAGTGCTTGCTCTATTTCGTCCTTGTGGTAACCCTTATTCACCAACTAACTGATTTAACAAACACTTGTGCAAGGCTTCCTGTCACCGGAGCCCTAAACAAAATTCAAGGTATGCAGAAATGTGTGGCCTTTCTTACCAGGTCGTAAATCTCCTGCCTGAGGTACATGACTAGGTTTAAGTATCTCACACTGAGAGACAACATAGAGAGTAGATTCGAACTTGAACCTCTATAGCTGAATTATGTGAATGCAAGTCCTGACTCTAACTTTCTACATTTGGCAAGCTACCTGCTGCTTCCTTGCCTCTAAAATGGGTTTGAAAAGAGGGTTGCTGCAATGATTCAGTGGAAGAATCCATCAGAAGCACTTACAATAGCCTCTGTCACACAGTCAACATTTAGGAATGGGAGCTTGAAAAAAAATTACTTTTAAGCTCTGGTTCTATCTCTTGAAAGAAAGGTGACTTGGTACCCTTGTAACAGATAAATAGCATGGCTGGCTTCTCTCTGACCAGCGTTTATCACATCTTAGACACTGTCACCACAGGAAGAAAATTGAGAATGATAAGCCCAAGTCTTCCAAGTGCAAGTACATGGCAAAGAGTGCAGTGGATCACAGGACCAGTTCTGGTAACAGAAGCAAGCTTCCAGAGCTCAGCACAGAGAGTTTCATGCTGAGTCTCATTCTCAAGGCTACATTCAGCTTTGGGGGAGAAATATTGGGCCAGCCACAGCCAGGCAATAATCAAAGCATCAGTGCATTAAGGCAAAAATAGGTCATGTAACCTAGTGAGGAACTGTGAGTTGCAGAGATAGCCAAAATCTCCACTTCAAAGGGATACAGAGCAACATAGCCTGATCAGAGCTCAGAGGGTGCTAGGTTCTATAATGAGACCTCAGGGCTCTGCTGGATGCCCCAGCAGACATCTGGCTTGGATGGGCAAAAGATATAGCATCTCACTGTCCAGACTGAGAAGCCACTGATGGGGATACAGGGGCAGGAAGTGTGGAGGGGAAGAAAACACATGACACACTTAATGTTAACTGACTTTTCTGTAGCCAGAAGTAAACAGACCAACCTGCTGGACGATGTTAGCATGGCAATTGGGGTGGATCTTAGAGGCATGAAATTTCCTTTTAGTAGCATGTTATTGATAATTCAGAACCGTGTGGTAGGTAACTGAATGAAGTTGCCTCCCTGAGAACTTTTGAAGTTAAGGCAAATACTCTAGCTGAGCTTGCCTTGGGCACTTGTGGCAACCTCATTATTTCCCAGGAGATAGAAGCAAGACAACAAAGGCATCTGAGAACTGGGATTGCTTCTCTGCCTAGTGGCTGCTGCCCCTGTTTCAGTGGCAGTGGCCTGAGCATTCCTAGATTCTCCTAACCCCTCTGTCAGTATCCCTAAAACCATCTCCCCACAAGACAGACAGTGCCAATCCTATCACTAACCTCTGATGAGGTTAGTGGAAGATAGGACGGTAAGCTCTTTAACTTGCTATACCCAACAATCCTATGAGAAAAGACCTCAGCATCATCCATTATGCAAATGAGGATGCCAAAATTTCAACAGTGACAGTTGCTGCATCACAAGTGACCCAAACCATAAAATGTGTAGCACTCACTTTGCAACTTTCATGGATGTGCTGAGTTGGGAATTTAAACAGGACATAGTAAAGGCAATATATCTTCAACATCAGACTGGGAGTACAGAAGGTAAGACTCTATTGGCTATGCAGACTTGAGTGGTTCAGATCTAGAAATAAATGGATGTATCTTCGTTCACACTTGACATTTGAGTTGGGTAATTAAAGACTCACCTAGTGAGAACAGCAATATGTGACTGCTGGCTCACAGCATGACGATCTCTGAGTCAGTCAGCAACAGCTAGCTGGCCCTTGGTGACCTCACTTACAAATCAAAAGTCCCAGTTTTGAAGAACCCTATTGCTTTAAGTTCACAAAGATTCAGTGGAATGGAGCATCAAGACCACATCTTTTTTACCCCCTAACTCTAGATATTTTTATTTAACTTGTTTTATATTTTAGAGAATTTCATATATAAATACACTGTATTCGCAACAACCCCACCCACCCTCCTTCTCTTCTACTCTTCCCACATTCTCCAGACTCTCTTGAATTGATGGCCTCCTTGTCTATGCTTGCAACAATAATAACATATGTATATATAAATATAACCTACTGATTCCATTTTGTGTTACTGATATGAATACGTGCTTAGGACAAGACTTAGATTAGATGGGGTTATCAAGAGGCTTATCCCTGATGAAACCTGATTCTCTCTCTCTCTCTCTCTCTCTCTCTCTCTCTCTCTCTCTCTCTCT
>NW_021604753.1:5905341-5908796 GCF_004785775.1 Grammomys surdaster | reverse complement strand
TCTCTCTCTCTCTCTCTCTCTCTCTCTCTCTCTCTCTCTCTCTCTCTAGTGAGATTTTCCACATCTACATTGTCATGTCAACTAGTGTGACCATTGTGCAGATCTTGTTTGAGTAACCATACTGTTGAGATCCCATGGGTACAGCTTCCTGTCATGTCTAGAAGGAAGTATCTTACAAGTGTCCCGAGTCTCCAAGAACCCATATTTTAATGGAGATAGTATCAAAGAACTTAAAGTCCTCATTATTTTGTTCCTGCAAATAAAGTTCTTGCCTAAGACCACATGCCTAAGAACCATCAGAGGTGTACAGATGGCTGAGAGGTGAAAAACACTGGCTGCTTTTGCAGAAGACCTAGGTTCCATTCCCAGCACCCACATATGGGAAAAAACACATGCGGCAGAGTCCCTGAACTGCCAGGGGCGGGGATGGGGGTGGGGAGGTGGGGGGTAGGGGGTGGGGGGTTGGGGGGGTGGGGCTCAGAGTCCCAGAGGCTTTCTACTCCAGTGGGTCTCACAAACACAAGAAAATCCAATGTTTTAAAGGCTGGAAGCTTTGGCGACAGCAGGCCCCAATGATAAAAGAAGTCCATGGATTTCCAAAGAGTTAATTGTCATGGTGTGGTAGTTGGATCTGGATGTGCCCCCCCCCCCCAGTTCAGCCAGGGGAGAGCTGGCTTAAATAGGGGAGGGGAAAGAGGGGCTGGGAAAAGGAATAACTTAATTGAGTTATGCCCCCTGGCCTTTAGGTAACTCATGAATATGGAAATCTCTCAAGGCTGAAGCCTGTTAGTCAGGCCCTCTACCTGTAGGTGTGGATGATAATGCAAACCTCTCTGGGAGGAGCTACTCTGAGCCAAACGTGTGTGCAAGGTGCAGGTTATTGGAGATGTGACTGAGTGAAGAAGCCTGGATTCTGGGGGCATAGCTGAACACCTGCTGTTTCTCCAATGGGAGTCAGGGTTGAAAGGCCCATGCCCACCCAAGAATCAAGACATCCTTCTACGGCCTGACACCCACATGGAGTTACAACCACTTGTAACTCCAGTCCCAGCAGATCCAGTGCCTTCTTCTGACCTCCACTGGCATTGCATGCATGTGATACACTGACATGCATAAAAGCAAAACACCCAACAGAAGATCTGAGAACTGCACTCAAAACCTGGCTTCTCTTTATACAACCCAACCCCAAAATGTTATCATGTGTATTAAACAATTCACATGAAATACTTATGTGTGTCATGGTTCTAATCTTATATACACATGAAGATATTAAAGGGAATGATATTTTTCCTTACAAGGGTTCTTTTTCTATAGAGCCTCCACATTTTCACAAAGTCAGGATTTTATTCAAAGCATCTGGCTGCCAAGAGCCAAATGGTCAATGACCTTCTTGAATGAAGTGGATGGATACAGCAGATTTTTGTCTGTCTGTCTGTCTTTTTCTTTCTTTGTTGAGGATTGCACCTAAGGCCTCACACATGCAGGATAAGTACATTTCATTGAGCTGCATCCTCGTGCCCATTTTTACTTTCTATTTTGAGGCAGGGTCTCTTGGATTTGCCCAGTCTGGCCTTGACATTACTCAACTGCAGGTACCAGTCTCCAGCTTAAGACCCTGTGAGTAGCTAAGGCACTGCCATGCCTAGCTTACAACAGCTTCTAGATTATGAGGAGCTAGCTAGTATAAGGAGGATACTCTTGCTGATGGCCTTTGACACATGAAGAGTCTGTGCAAAGGGAGGCAATGTGCAAGTCAAATTGACTGAGAATGGCACCATACATGGGAAACAGCGTACCTGCTTTCAACCGATGCAACTCTAGTATTGGTCTGCCTGTGAACTGTTTCAGAAGCTCAACAACATTATCCTTCTTTTGCACATATTTTGTGTGTTCCTATTATTGCTCAACAGCCATATGACAAATTACATATCTAATTAGGGCCAGCGAGATGAAGAGGTACATGGAGACCTTCACAGGCAGCATTTGAGGTTAAGCCTTGAGAACGTGATGAAATACCATCACTAATCAAGTTGACGAGGTCAGCGTTGCCCATTCTCTTCATCCCTCTCGTTCTTATTAGGATAATTTTACACTTCCTGTGCTCGGCAATTGAACAATGATTACATTGCTAAATACTACATGAGTTTTGACAAAACAAACCCCTGAGGAATCAAAATAAGTAATTTCTATTCAGCAGAAATCATTCTCAGATTAGTCTGCGTGCAATATTATACAACCCAATTATCTCAATATGCAGACATGTATAATAAATAAAGAACACACACCATCTTGCATGAGCTGGTGTTCAGCAAGAGGCGGGGGAGGGAGTGATTGGCCTTAGAAGTGATGGTTTTTCTGGCTGGTGCCGCCAAGGAAACAGGTACAAGGAGGATCCAGACCTCTAACCTAGCGAACTATTTTGGAAATATCTTGTATCTCTGATCATGAAACAGAAATGTGTTTGCTTGTTTATTTAAAATAGTAACACATGGCTGAAAAGACGACTCCATGGTTTGGTCTTGAAAACCTGAAGCTGGTTTCCAGGACCCATGTCGGCCAGCTCACAAGACTCTATAAGTAGTTAAAGGGAGTCAGGTGACTCTTCTGGCCTCTGATGGCGCATGGGCAGACACATACACAGAGAGAGAGAGATAAATATAACTATCACCCCCCCCCATCAAAAAAAGATCTCTTTATAGCAAATGGAGAACATCACAGAAAACCAGGACACAGCATAATGCACAAATCAATAGACCTTGGGTACCCAGCCCCTACAGGCACATCTGTAGCACAGCTCCTGCATCGATGACTCAGAGAATATCACCAAAGAGGAGGCAGACAGTGTCAGAATACCAGGATGTCTGCTGTGAGAGTGGCTCTTCTAGAAATGGCTCCATGCATGAGACCTAGACATGTTGACACAGAGAAGAACAAAAGCTTTCCTGGCCCCTAAGTTAAAAACTACAGGCAGCTAGTGACTGCTGAGAGCAGGAGAGTGAGACTCTCTCAGGGATGAGCACCGAATTGCTTATCCAATATAATGTGGTCAGCCCTGAACCCATGCACACACAAACAAAAATGAACTTCAGGATATGTGTGTGTACATTATATGTAAAATACACATATATACACTCATATACATATTAATAATAAGGAAACAAGCTATCAGTTTTTACATGAGGGAGAAGACATGAGAGGTCAGAGGGAGGGAACAGAAAGGGAAAGTGATATAACTGTATTTTAATTAAAATTTATTTTAAAAAGACAAAGAACCCAGTGTAGTGGCACATGTCTTTAATTGCAGCATTAAGAAGACAGAAACAGTTAGATCTCTAAGTTCAAGATCAATCTGGTCTACATAGAAAGCTCCACACCAGCCAAGACTGCATAATGGCACACTATTTAAAAGAGAGAGAGAGAGAGAGAGAGAGAGAGAGAGAGAGAGAGAGAGAGAG
>NW_021604753.1:5868887-5905331 GCF_004785775.1 Grammomys surdaster | reverse complement strand
GAGAGAGAGAGAGAGAGAGAGAGAGAGAGAGAGAGAGAGAGAGAGAGGAATAAAATTAAAATTAAATAATAATGAAAGCAACATTCATTGGGACTTTGTTCAATATGACTCTGGGGGTCAGAGATAAATACAACACAAACATTGCCCCTTGAGCTTGTATTGAACTTTGAATGCTTGTGCCTGAAACATACACCATGTTGGATTTCTATCTTCACAGATACTCCATTTAGCACATTCTTCTCCATTTGAAGGTTCTGCCTGCTATCATCCACTCATCATATACATCCATTCATTCAGTCACTCAAATTTAGTATTTACTAAATGTCTCCAGAAGCTCATCCTGGAGAAAAACACTAGGATACAATGGCAATGAGAAATAAGTCTACTACCTACCATCAGAGGGCAGGGTCAGGTAAGAGAGATAGACATTAAATAGTCCTGTCTGCAAATGTAAAATGCAGCTAGACAGTTGTCAGGGTGTGGAGGTTTGAATGAAAATGGTCCCTATAGCCTCATATATTCGAATACTTGGTCACTAGTTGCCTGAACTACTTGGGAAGGATTAGGAAGTGTGGTCTTGTGGGAGGAGGTGTATCGCTGAGGATGAACTTTTAGGTCTCCAAGCCCAAGGCATTCCTAGTTCTCTCTCCTATCTCCACCTCCATCCTCCCTCCTCCCCCTCTCCCTACACTTCCTCCCCTCCCTTTATGCCTGTGGTTCTGTATCAGTTGTAAACTCTCAGCTCCTGCTCCAGCACCATGCCTACCTACCTGTTGTTGTCATACTCTCCGTCATGATGATCATGGACTCTAGTGCTCTGTAATCACATGTGTCCAACTAAACACTTTTATAAGTTTCCTTAGTCATGGTGTTTTGTCACTGCAATAAGGAAGTAACAATGATATATGCATTGTATGGAGCTATCTATATCCCAGTCTGAAAGTTCAAGGGTGCAGAGAGCCCAAGAGTTGAAAGGGAAGCAGAAAGATGTTATGTAGATAGGTGGGGTAAGGGAAGAGACATGCCTCAGTCTCCAGATGCTATCACAAAATATCCATGGGTAGCTGGCAAATAATATAAATTTGTTGCTCACCATTCTGTGAGCTGGCAAGTTCAAGATCAAGATACAGTTTAGATAAGGAACCACAGTCTAGTTCACACATGGCTGACTTAGTACATCAAAACATGGAAAAAACAGTAAGGGAGCTTCCTGGGATTCTTTCATAATAGTATCGATCCTGTTTGTGAGAGATTGATTTTTCAAGGCCTCCCGAAGACTCTATCTCCAAACTCTATCTATCGGGAAATTTGATTTCCACAGATGGACTTGAAGGGAACAAAAGCTAGATATAATCCCGGCTCATCTTGTATCACTGAGGTAAGTGCTAACCATACCTTCACTTTATAGATGAGAAATTGCAGCTTAGAGATGAGATGCACAGATGTACAACACCTGCTTGCACAGCCCAAGATGACAAAGCTGGGATTTGAACCCCAGACTAGAACCAGCATGGAGCTCATTTCACACTGCAGCTTCCTCCTTAGAGCTGTTATTTGTTGTCCATTTCCCTTTCGTAGCTGCCTTATATGACTGTGTTAATGGTCTGGTTGACAGAATCTAAAATCATTCTGAAGACTGCCTTTAGACTTGTCTGTGGGGGATTATGTTCATTACCTTAGTTGACTGGAAAGGCCTGCCCACTGTGGGTGGCTCCACTCCCTGCTAGGATTTCTGACTATGAAGCTGAAAAACAATGAAGCTAAGCACAATCACCCCTCTGTTTCCTGATTTCTATGCTGCTCAAACTCCTGCTGCCTTGCCACCCTCATGATTTCCTATACCTTGGACTGTGAGCTAAAATAAATCCTTCCTTCCTTCCTTCCTTCCTTCCTTCCTTCTTTCTTTCTTTCTTTCCTTGTTTGCTTCCTTCCTTCCTTCCTTCCTTCCTTCCTTCCTTCCTTCCTTCCTTCCTTCCTTATGCTGCTATTGTTGGGGCATTTTATCCCAGCAACAAAAAAAGAAAACACACACAGGAGAGGTACAGACAGCAACCAAGACATTGCAAATGGTGACTAGACTTAACCTCACCTTGCAATTGACCAACACTTACTTTTTGAGTCATCTGACATTCCTTTCACCCTTAGATTTACCTGCTGCAGTCCAAGATAAGAGCAAGGACAGAGAATTTTATGCAAAAAAAAGACCCCATAAATGTGGAAAGAAGTGGAGCAGTATACAACCTTGCTGAACTGCCTGAGAGGTGCCTGGCCTTCCTACGGTTTTGCTTCACTGTGTGCTACAGAGCTTCACGCGCTCTATTTTCCAAATAAAAGCTAAGGCCAAGTTTGAGCCCCTGGGTTATTTATTAGGCAAAGCAAGACATTCAAGGTTCCAGTCAGTGAACAAAGAGACTGCATTGAGGATCTGCTCCTGATTAGATGAGCTCAGAGGAAGCCTTGTAAAACAGGAGCTTGGCACTGTAATTGAACAAGTGGTTCCAAGCAGAGCCAAGACATTAGCAGTGAAGGAGAAAGGGCCCTAGTGCAGCCAGCATTATCTTTACAGGAAGAAAAGAGGCCCTGAGAGTCCACCTGCATTCATTCGTTTAGTTAGCTAGTATTTACTTTGTTTTTCTTATTTATTCATTTTTCTTTCTTTATTATTTGTTAAAGACACTCCATCTCCACCCCACAAAAATCTGGGTTATACACAAAAATAAAACAAGTTAATATAAGATTTTTTAACACTAAAGTAAATATAATAAAAGCAGAAGACAAAGGAAGAGCTAGGGATGAAGTTACGGACGGTAGATGTATGGCAAAGGTGCTCTGCACTTGCCAGTGGCAAAGCCAACAGCTGGCTCTGAGCTGCCTGGAAGCCAAAGCGAAGAGAGTTTCCAGAAAATGTCAAACTAGCCACCTGCTTGGATGAGGTACACATTCTCGGACATTAAAGTTTGAGAACAGTTTGTCCTAATAGGGATGTTATTTCATAACTCCAGTCCCTACCCCATTATAGACGTAACTGGATTTCAATGCTAAAATTAACTATTTTGATGCTATTGCCTCACATCAAAATTTGTCAAAGAAAATTTCCATGTTTTCCATTAGAAAGGATCAAGGTGAGCCCAGTCACTTACAAAGATTCCTGGGTAACCTTTAGTTAGAATGTAAAGTTTAAGATATAAATGGCATTCTTATACAGTGGGGCATGTGCAGCAACTGTCACTTTAAGAGTCCAAAAAAGGGTCCGAGAAAAATTGGCTTGGTGGTTAGTTATGCATCCTCAGACTTCTGCGGAGGAAAGCTGTTTCTTTTGCACATATAGAAGAGTCTGCGGCTTTAGTTTACATACTACGGAGCATAATCCAGGGCTAGACAGTGTGAGAGGGCGGTGCTCATAGGAGCAGGAGCTCCCCTAGAAAATGTCTCTATGTGACAGTATTTCACCTGTCCCTAATCACTCTTCGGAGATGAACAAACTGAAAAGCAAAAGCTCACAACTGTATTGCCTTGAACAGAGGCCAAGGTTCTTGACTTCCCATGGGCTGGAAGTATTATCTGTGACTGGGGTCATTAACAGTGACCAGGCCAATCCCCAATCCTCCCAGAACTGTTCTGGTTGGCTAGAAGATTGAACGTATGACCTCAGGCCACATCAATCATTTCCCACTGAGGTTAAAATTGAGAGACGGTTTCTACTCCGTGGATACAAGAAGACTTAAAGCCTTGCAGGAAGTAATGATTCCCCTCAGGGAGGAAAATGGCAGAGGAATTGGAGGTGGTAGCTCAGGGAGACTGAAGCTAGAGGATCAGGAGATCAAGGTCAGGCTGTTAAGTGGAGAGCTTGAGGTCAGCCTGGGATATATGAGACCTTGTTTGGGGGATGGGAGAGGCAAGGAAAAACAAGAGAATATGAGAAACAGAGACTGAGAGACAAAGCTCTGCCAATACATTTGAGGGTGGAATCACACCCATTTTTTGATTTCTCATTTGAAAAAACCGAACTTGAAATTTTAAATTTTCTTTCCTTCTCATCTGGTTATCTGTCAGCTGCAATTAAGCCTGTCTTGAACAAATACAGCATTTGTGTGTTTGGTTGGGGGCCAGCAGGGGCAGTGAGGAGGGTGTAGGTGTTTACAGGGTGGGTACATGTATATGTATGTGTTGATGTCTGTCTGTATGTATGTCTGTCTGTCTGTATGTATGTATGTATGTATGTCTATAATAAATAAAATTCTATCTGAGCCATAATCCATGTTTTGTGGCAATAAACTCCTTTTGTCTAAATATCAGAACCTGTAATGGAAATATGTTCAGAATAATAATAATAAGGATGAAAAAAGACGTTTAAAGCAAATTCTGAAATCCCTGGAGAACTCCACTTAGTTGGGAAATGCTTACATAAGCCAAACCACAAAAGCACAAATGGCCCCACTATAATTAGTTTACCTTTCACTGTTATCTGAACCCAACTCCCGAGGACTTTGGCTAAGCATTCCAAGAGGAATAAAGTCCCAGCCACTGGTATCACCACCAGAGTCCCTGCAGATGTCCTATTGACTTTGCTAAGTTCATTCTGCATACCCTTAGCAGCCTAGAGGATACCCAACAACAGTATGGATCCCTTGTGGGTCCCAAATGCTAGATCACCTTCTGGAGGAACCCATGTCAGCAGGCTCTGAAATATAGCTGGCGCCTTGGTGTTTAATGGATGCACAGGACTACTGGAGCATTCGTTAATGGAGAGGGAGCAAGGACCCTTGTAGGCATCAAGGCTGAATATAGTATATTGCTGCCTGTTAATTATATCCCATTCCAGCGTTCTTTGCTGATGTAAAAGCACCAAAGCTGCATGCACACATGTTCAGGGGCATCCTATCTCCACCCTGACCCACGGATGATCAACTGCACATGTGACTAAAATTTCGGGTTTTCCAGAACATCTTAAGTTGTGCCCTTCCCCCGTCCCCAGCCTTAAGCAGGCCTGAAAGACCTTGTTTACAACAATAAACCAAATAATAGGACCCAAGTGGAGTTACCCACCTTGGCTGCACACACAGCCTGCTACAGGAACTTAGAAGAATAAACTGCCTGCTGAACTTGCCTTGAGACATCTCCGGCTGTGACTAAGGATGGGTTCCCCCACCCATCTCCAGCTGAAGCAAGGATGGGTTTGCTGGGGCTTTCCCTTTAAATTGAGAGCTGAACATTAAACTTAGAGCCTTGATCAGAATACTTGGTCTTGGCTTCATCTTTTCTCGCCCTCCGTCCCTTTTCTTCATTTCCAGCCCCCCTTTCAGGAGAACCTGGTTGGTCCATGGTTGCAGGTGGCTATATTAAGTGGCCAAAAGTCTGCCAGATTTGACAAAAAGATCTGAAATAGCATCATTCAAACATCCATGGGGGAATAACTGGGTTACACTGAATTAAAAAAAAAAAACCCTCAGAGGTAGCAGAGTAACTCAGAGGGTTAAGAAGTTGCCATGCAAGTAGTAAGAACTGAGTTCTGATCCCCTGAACTCATGTAAAGCTAGGTATGGTAACAAGGGTCTGTAATCCCAATGCTCCTGCTGTGAAATGGTGGTAGTCAGAGACAAAAGAGTCCCCCTACGACCACAAGCCAAGAGGCTCACAGGCTAGCCAGTTTGACATACACAGTGGTAAACAACAAGGAGACCTTGCACAAGATGAAAAGCAAATTCCCAGCATTGTTTTCTGACCTTTACAAGTGTACTGGAGGACAGAGAAAGAAGAAGAGAGAGGAAAGGAGGAAGGGACAGAAGGAGGGAGGCAGGGAAGGAGGGAGGGAGGGAAGGAGGAAAGTTGTAGAGATGAGGAAGAGGGGAAAGAGGAAAGAATAATCCAAGAACAAAACTGTGATTCAAGGCTAGAACTATGAGGCACTAGGGAGGGTAAGAGGTGAAAATGAGGTTGGAAAACTCCTACTCTGCCTAATGTTCCTATTGCCATGGGATCATCTGCACGTATCAAGGAAGCATGGGTACCATATTGGCCAGCTCTGAGCTAAAATTTGCCAAAGATGTAGAGAGTTTGGGAAAACCTATTCCCCTTATTTTTAAAAAGCAAGCTCCAAAGAAAGGGTAAGAGAGGTGTGAGGTCAAATGGGATACTGGGTAGAAGAGTTGAACCCTCCTAATGCCCAGCCTGAGTCTTTGCATTAGACTATTTCACTTCCCAATTAGGAGAACTAGAGAGAGAAGTAGAATTTTTGCAAGTCTTGTGATTCGTATACACAATTGGAATGACATGATAGAAATTTCCAAGGACCTACACACTCAGAAAATAAGCCACCTGGACACAGCCAATGCTTTCACAGATGGGTCTTCAGACACAAAACTAGAAAATTTGGACCCAAGTCCTGACTTCCATGTGACCTTTACCAAGCTTGGAACTTCAGCTCTCTCAACTGAAAAACGAGAATATCGGTCGTCCCTACTTCAGAGGGTTGCTGGAAGATTAATGGATGAAATGTCTGAAGTCCCCTAATGTGCTGGGTCAATGTTTCCACATTTTGTTTTTCTGAAATCCTTTTATACATCTCAGACTCCTGACCTTATACTTCAAGTCAAGCCACTTCCTTACCCCTTTTCAATTTTCCCAGATATCCTGTTCTTCAAAGTGCTTATTAAATGAGGAGACCCACACCTAAATGTATTTGACAAATGCATCTATTTATTTTCATTTCTATTCTGCACAGCACACGCCTGTCTGTGACTATCTTCACAATCATATCTTGCGAAGAATACCTGAAGGTACCTTTCTGATTGACTTCCTCAATCTATATGCAGATTTGTGCAAACCCAGTAAATAATTTGTAACAATTTGCATTGAGTTTATGGTTTCTCTAATCCAACCCTGATCATTTGTAAATTGTTTCTATTCATGTGCAGATCAACTGTAATAAGATTGCTAATAAAAGAGTGGTTAATAAAATTTATAATGGGTAGACAAGGCATAATTTAGAGGTGGGGATTTTTGACATGAGGGCTTTTCCAGGCTGTAGGCAAAAATAGATTAATAAAATTCTATTTGTTTTTATTTTACATTCCAAAGGATACCTTGTGGTAAAAATAGGGTCTTGAAACCTATTTCTTCCTTCTGGCTTTCATTGCTGGTCTTGAATGATAGTGTTTTCTCATGGCTTGAGAAACTTTTCCAATAATGATTCTGCCTCTCAGCAAGTTGGTGTTAGTGGTTAGGAGGGATATGAGTGGTTTATTTGCATTTATCTATTCATTTATTCATGAACTGTTATTTGAGTACCAAGTGTGTTGTAGGTACATAGCAGGTCACAGAAATGCCAACATGGCTGAAACAAACCTAATTCCATCAATGAAGTGACAAATTTTACCAATCAAGCTTTATTTTGTTGTTTTTTGAGACAGGGTTCATGTAGCCCAGGGTGGCTTCAAATGTGCTATATAGCTGAGGATAACCTTGAAATACTGATCCTTCTGCCTCCACCTTTCCTCAGGGGTTACAAGCATGGACCACCACACTCAGTTTGTTTGTTTGTTTGTTTGTTTGTTTGTTTGTTTTTAATGTGGTACTAGGGACCAAACCCAAGATGACACTCATGCCAGGTAAGTACTCTACCATTTGTGCTTTACATCCACCCCCTTGGGTAAATCTCTGAGTGCATGCTTAACATTCAGTCTTTGTACCGGCTAAATTTATGTCAGCTTGACATAAGCAATAGTCATCTGAGAAGAGGAACTTCAGTTGAGAAAATGCATCCATATGATCAAGCTGTAGGTCATTTTCTTAATTAGTGATTGATATGAGTCCACAGTGGACTCAGTCTACTGTGGGTAGTGCCACCCCTAGGATGGTGGTCCTGGGTTCTATAAGAAAGGAGGCTGAGCAAGCCATGAGGAACAAGCCAGTAAGCAGCACTCTCCCATGGTCTCTGCATCAGCTCCTCCCTTGAGGTTCCTGACCTCTCTGCTTTTGATGATGAACTATTATATGTAACTGTTAGTGAAATAAACTCTTCCCTCCACAAGTTGCTTCGGGTCAGAGTATTTCACCCCAGCAACAGAAACCCTAAGACAGTCAGTCCTCTAGTATCTAATACATTGTATATAGTTAATAAATGATTACAGGATAAATGAATATACAGGAGTTAAGCAAATAACCATTCTAGATCTTTCAAATCCCATTCTTCCTATACATTCCTCTAGCCATTTTAAGACTATAAGTGAAGGCAAAGGTCATTTGGTTGCTGGGACCCTAAATGACTTTGTTAGTCATATACATATGTCACCTCACCGTGCTCATGGAAAACTCTAAAACAACTCTAACTCCACAAGGGAACTTTTATGATTTTTTATAGGTTCTCCTTATTTAGAAGTATTTAGCAAGATGGACTTTTATAAGTTGCAGTATACAGTTAAGATTAGTGTTATTGTTCTTGTTTTGCAATACTAAAGCTCTGAACCTCTGAAATAAGCCATGATCTGAGGTTATGATTACAAAGTCCTATCTTTGTCTCAAGTTGAGGCATCTCTTTGCAAACAGCCATTCTCCTTTAGGCCTATGGTGGATAAGTAGTAGATAACACCAGACAGAAGCCCAAAGGTGTTATGATAACTGAGATTCCTCCATAGAAGAGGGAATACAATAAGGAAAAAAGATATGTTCCCCTTCTCAGCAAAAACAAGAAAAAAAGAACCCTTTTGATACACACAAATGTTTCATCTTGCTTGATCTGTTGTTGCTTAGTCTAAAATACAGAGCTCTCCTTCAGGAAAGCTAGCTGTGTATATCTGACATTTCAGTCATCCACCCTTCTCACAACACTAGCTTGGTTCTTCCTTTTAGATTAAGTTCCATCAATTCCCCAAATGGAAGGATAGAATCCCTGATGCAAGAAAAGTCAGAAGGTGCATGCTTGGAATAGAAAGCCCATTGCCAGCATGGGCCTAACATGTCAAATATTTCATGGGAATACAGCACTGTGGTCCCAAGTGACAGCTGTCAAAGGCCTGTTGTAGGCAGATGACCTCAATTTCCCCTTCTGTCAGTCAGGCCATCTTCCCAAGCCCCACATGTAATTCAGAAGCTCCCCGTGCACTTCGAATTCACCCGCTTTGCCCCTGAGGTTCAGGGACAGCAGCCAGTGGCGCCCAAGGCTGCTTTTCCCTTTCAATGCTTTTTATAGAATGAGGAGTGATTGAGAGTGGGAATTGCAGATCAAAAGGAGACAGTGAAATGTCATCAGCATTACATAATTTGTACTATCGCTTGTCAACACTGATCCCCTTAATGCTATCCCTCTGACAGATGAGCGAGGCAGGATTGTAGAATGCTAAGAAGTAAAAGAGGAGGATAAAAAGACAACCATGTTTGATTACCCTCTGCAGTCCAAAGGATTTGAAAGTCATGACACTGGTTATTACTGCCGTCTTTGGAGAGATGAACAGAAACTTAATCTATCTAATAAAATTGCCTCGAGAGATAAACTTAATCTAAACCTTCTTCTGCTATCTCTCAGTATAATCTAATGGATTTTTCTTGGTCTCCATTGCAGCACAAGACAGCTGGGCAGAAGATAGACCCACCACGTTAATTAATCTACTTCAGTCTTGTCAAATGGACATGGTATTTGGAAAAGGAGTTGGTGCTTCTGAATGCATTGGGACCCCATATTTAATAGAACTCATCAGATGGGTGCAAACACAGCCTTACAGGTGACAAAGAATACTCAATTTCCATGACTCGTGACTTAGAGAACTTTCAGAGGGGTACAGTGGGGAAGTGGGAAGTCGTGGAAAACTAAATACATTGTGAAGAATCTCAAACCTATCCCAGAGACCAATGATTGAGAGTGGGGAGAATTATGCAGTCACTATAACCAGGAATGGGTCTAGATTCTGGAAAAGCTACTGTATCTATCTACACAGCCTCATACAGAGGATTATATATGAAGAAAACACACATCCCTTCTTGTCTATGTTGACTGACTCCTGACTGGAAGAGGAACTTGTTAGGAAAGGATGCTGAATTTAGTCAGGTACCTGTGTCTCTGCCCTGGGAGGAGCACTTTCCCTGGGAGGAAAAGCTTAGCTGTCCTAACCCTCCAAATTTTCAAGTTCTCTCATCCCTTTGGCAGGTAATCAGGCTACACATAGGAGTCATAGCCTTCAGTCCAGAGGACTAAGTAGTGTCAGAATTTATATGGCAAGGTCTCTGCCCTCTGGACCCAGTGACTTCTTTTAGCTTTCCCTCCCCAGATCTATTTCCTCCTACTTAAAGCTGAAGGGAGGCATTGTAAGTGGAAGCCAATCTTTTTGAAAACCCCCCCCCCGCTCCCACTGAAGGAAATCACACAGAGATGTGTGACAGCCATTCATGTGAAAAATAAGTTTACTTCTTCCTGGATTGAGGGAGTTGTCCCTACTGTCTTCTGACTACTTCTCTAATACTTTGTTCCCTTCTGTTTTCTTTCTAGCCTATGTCTTTATACATGGATATTAGTTGACACACATGCTCTGCCATTCTAGCTCATGTTAGCACATTAACCTCCCAATAACCCCACAGAATATTTGCCTTCATCTTATAGCTAAGCAAACTCATTCATCTGTTTATTTACTGAACTATTCAGTCATAGGGTGTTTAGTGACTACTAAATAGAATATGCTCAGTGGTAGTGTTTTTCTGTCACAGTCTAATGAAAGAGATAATCCTTACTCAAGAGGAGATTTTATATATGTATTTCCCATGAGGTGGGCAGCTGATACGCAGCAATGTCTTCCTAGTTGAAACATACTAACCTGGAAGGAAGCTAATTAAAATTTGTGAATAAATGAAGATTCCTTAATAAGAAGCAGACAATTCATAAGTCTCAGGAAGTTCCTGAAATTGACCAGATACACAAAGCACCTCTTCGAGGTTATATAAGAAGTAAAGCCTGATGAAGAGGCAAGACTAGCCAAGCTGCCTTGAAGGTGACTCTAAACTACTGTACTTTCTGCAAGTCATACAGAGCTACAGAGTTTCAGTTTTTATAAGTCAACGCCCATATTAGGGTAGACTTTTCAGTGATGCAGCTACCATTGAGTGGTCCCTGATCTTCTAAGTAAACAGGCAAGTGTGTACACACGCACACACACACAGAAACACACCCACACACACATACACAAACACACACACATTCTCCTGTAAATAAACTCAATAAACTCATTGGTTCACCCATTTGAGCCACCATCTGCACTGAGTACTCATTTATTCACATCTCCCAAGGGAGTGAGTCACATAACAGCATTCCCAAGAGCCACCTGTGGAGTGTTCTCATACTTCATCCACCGCACTCATCCACATATAGGACGGTATTCCACTTGCCTGCTCTTGACCAGAGTATGGACACTCCTGAACCTGGGTTGTCCCTCTATGAACTAGAAGTAAATGGAGCAACATCCACATATACTTGTGCCTAGACCATAAGCATGCAAGTAGTGGTATGTATGAGTTGATGAGCTAAACCTTTTCATTTTTGTTAGGGCCTGGCTTTACCTAGTGCTCCCTAACAGGTGTCAACCATCTGATTTTCTTTCTTACATCACTGGAGGATGACTCTTGATCCCCTGGAATGAGAGGTATGCCCTGCCCTCCTTACCTTTCCAAAAGTAATACCTCTTCTGTCAAAATAAAGCCAACAAGTGACAATACTGTGGCATATAAAGAAAGTATCTTCATACAGATGAAGGAAGACACTTGAGCCCAGTGGATACTCCTTGAGTTCCTTTGAGGAGCACAATCCCTTCTTGTCACCCTCTCAGAATCTTCAATTTTTTTCATCACTTCATCCATTCTAGAGCTTTCTTCCTGATGTTTTCATTTCCTGAATATCTCAAAGGTGATAAACAGTGCATGAAAAGGCCAAACACTGGAGCACACCTGTAATACGATCACTTAGAATATAGAGTCAAGATGATGAAGAGTTCAAGCCAATCTGGGCTACAGGAGACTTTGTGTGTGTGTGTGTGTGTGTGATGACATTCAAGCCAAGGTACTATTTATAGGAATCTTATCTCCACTCCCACCCTATGGATCCCAGAGATCAAACTTAAGGGGTTTGTCATGCTTGGTCATAGGTATTTTCACCTGCTGATCCACCTCACCCCCAAAATTAGTAACGAAAAATCTCAAAGATCATTTTTCCCGCTTTGGAAATCAGATAGTTAAGTGGGCAGCTAAACTCATGGGATTCACAAAATTCAGTGTTCTCAAAGACAAGTCAGAATGATTATAGAGAAGTCATTGAGAGACACAGAGACAGCTTGTCAAAACCATAGTGGGGGTCACAGGGAGGACCACTGAGTAGAAGAGTTGGAAAGGAGGCAGAAGACAGACCACAGACATCAACCATTCTGGACAAGACAGACAGACACACACGTGCAGGCCTTGTGAGTCCATCTGCTTGTTTAATTGTGTGTTTTCTCCCTTAAAAAATATTTCTCATCAGTGTTATCGGAGTGGCCTCAAAATGACTTTCCCATTATTGCTTATAAACAAACCTTTATCACAGATAGCTTGCCAGCTGAATTAAGACACCAAGGTAAGCAATCTACTGCTTCTGTCTAGCAGATCAGCTGTTTGTAGGAAGATAACAATACAAAAGTAACCACAACAATCAGCTACTGTAAATTAACTTAACTGTGTGAAATAATGCCTCCCCTATCAGATTAGCTTTCTGAATGACTTTATCCTTAAATTAAAGCTTGCCGGGGCTGAAAAGTAAATCATTTAAATGGTGCTGGGTTTTTTCAGGTAATGTCTTAATATATTACTGTAATTTCAATCCGCCAAGGCATGCAGATGGCTTTGGTCTCTAGCTGCCTGTCTTTAAAAACCCTCTCCTGCACTGCCATTTTGTAATTACAGTGCTGCTCTGCTCCTGCCGCTGCAAGATTTCCCAGGGTGCACCAGCAGCCGCACCAGCAGCCAAGGCAATGTATCTTAAAATTATTATTCTTGTGTGGCCCTCGTAACATAAATGTAAATCTTTTATGCTAACGCTGTCAGAGGGTTAGCTCTGGGGCTCCAAGGTGTGCTGATGTAGAAATCACCCACCATCCATCAACCTCGGACCATTTGGGATCTGGCAAATAACTTGCTTTGGGGGAAGGGGAGTTTTGTAAGCTGAATATTACTTTGGAGTCTAGGTGGTATCAAAAAGTCATCACCTGCTTTCTTTAAGGGCGGGGGTGGGGGCTATCATACAAAGCAGCCTGTAGGGGTGAGCTTTATAGCCCAGCAGAGTTCCCTGTGAGCACCTGAAAGTCTGGTCACTAATTTTGCAGAGATGCAGGCTCTGTCGTTGATGTTGGAATAAGGTAGTTAGTCATGTCTTTGGAAACCTTCCTGGAGATTAACCTCTTTGAGCACCTGTCTTGGGGAGCCTTGCAAAGGAGTACCTTGCTGCTCAGAGGTTGAGGGGAGTATGTGTGTGGGTGTGTGACCTTCTCATTTGTTTGGATCTGTGTCCACATACTCCTGGCCTCTAGGTCAGCCAAGAGCTTAGTGAAGGGGACTGGGCATCAGCGTGGCTTTATCAGGTTGAAAACAGGAACTGGAAAAAAAGGCAATAAGAAAGCCCCAGAGGAATCCAAGAAAACAAGATCCGGTGTTTAGATGCCAACAAACCCATGTACACTGAGCCCAAGATGTCTGCACACAGAGGCATAGAGGACAAGCATCTGGGAGGTAGATGTCTTTTTAAGTACATGAGGGCCATGAGATGGCTCAGTAAAGGCACTGCCAAGCCTGGTGACCTGAATTCAATCTCCAGGACCCTAAGGTGGAAGGAGACAACTAACCACCCCAAATTGTCCTCTGACTTCCACATGCATGCCTGCCCCCACACACACCCAAACACGCAGAAATAAATAAATATAATAAAAGAATTAATTATGAGAGTGGGAAAGAAACCTATAAGACCTTGGAAAATGATAATAGTGATAACGCTGTGAGCAATAATAATGAGACAATTACAATGCTAGCATAGACGTTATTACAAGCAGGGCTCTGTTCTCGCAGATTTACATACTGCACATTCCATCTTTCCAGCCAGTCTTTGAAGCTACGCTTTATAAGCTAAGGGGAAGAGTGTTAGCACAATGACTTGGTCTGCCGAAAGAGAGGAAAGGGGACTAACTGTGCTTTTGTTGCCCATTTCTTGATAAGCACTGAAACTGGACAGTGCGAACAAAGCCACACCCAGTCTCAAGTATGTCTTCGAAGGGCAGTAATTAAGTGAGTGTTGGATGGCCCTAAAAGGTCTGTACCCAGTTTGAGATGTGCCCAGTAAATACATTCCCAGTTGCTTTGGTGCTTTGGTAGACTGATAAAGAGTCCAAACTATCAACATGTGAGTTCATTATCCAAAAGGATGTTTCTTCCTCCTGACTCCCAAGTTTATTGATAACAGTAAAAATTATTACTCAACAGTGGAATGCATGGATGAAGCAGCAAACTGCATTATGTAAATCATCTCATTTATTCCCTCTGAGAACGACAGTGGAGAGACACTGTTCCCATGGTTGCTTCTACAAATAACAAATGCATGACACAAAGAGATTCCATTTCTGTACCAAAGAGGAAAGGCAGGGGACAGAATTTGGGTTGTAGAAGTTGGACTGCTGATCTTTTTAGTGCGGGGCATGACGATATGTATATGTAGTTGCTTATGCCCATGGGACTGGGGGCAGGGTGTATACTCATGCCCCTGGGGCTAGAGGTCAACATCAGGTATCTTCACTGATGGACCTCCATCTTAGATTTTTAGACAAGGTGTTTCACTGAACATGGAGATCACAGATTTAGTGAGACTAGATGGCTCACAAACCCCAGGGGTCCTCCTGTCTTCTCCTCCATAGTACTGGGGTTACAAGCTCATGGCACCCTTCTCAGCTTCCACATGCACACTGGAGATCCACTCTCATGCATGTATAGCAGGCACTTCCCCAATAGGGCACTTTTCCAGCCTGCGCCAAATTCCTTAGTATTTTATTTTGTGTGTGTGTGTGTGTGTGTGTGGTCAGATCCACTTGAGCTTGAGTCAGGCAGTTGTGAACTACCAGCATGGGCAAGAAACCCAACTCTGATCCTTTGCAAGAGCAGTATGTGTTCTTAACCACTGAGTCATCTTCCTGGCCCTTGCCAACCTTTTTAACTGTTAATCTACAGGACATTGAGTGTGAATACCCATCAGATGATGGCACAGTGAGGAAGGGAGATTGCCCTTCCAGGGTACCTTTTAGCGCCAAGCTTTGTTCAAACTGATATTTATTGTTTAACTCGACCATGTGACTCCTGGCTGTGGAAGTGTCAAATATCTATATTAAGATATATGAGAGGGATAGCTGCTCATTCCTGTCCTCTTGATTGTGAATTGGCTCCACCCACCATTTCTAATGTTTATGAGACAACTTATATATATGCATTTGGAAAAATGCATAAAACTGGATATATAGGTAAGACAGACACAAAGTCAAATGCACACAACAGCATTTTGGTCGACCATTGACCAAATACCTGATCTTAGTCCAGCATGATTATAACTTTTATTGATGCTGTAGTCAAATTAATTTTCTTTTTTAGCTTAATTTTAATTTTTATTCATGTCTGAGAGGGACAGAGTGGGGGAGAAAGGGAGGGAAAGAGAGAGACAGAGACAGAGGCAAAGAGAGACAGAGAGAATTGTATCAGAGTCTATAGCTCAATTTCTCCACTAATTGTGTGGTTGTTCACCATCTTGGCCATCATCCAAATTAATTTTCACAAGTGTCCTCTGTGTTTACACAACGGCAAAATCAACTACAGATGGGTTTCCCTTTAGTTTGGCTAGCATTGGGTTCTACGGTTGTGATTTGGTTTGATTTGGTTAGTTAGAGTTTTTGTTTGTTGTTTTACTTTTTTTGTTTGTTTGTTTGTTTGTAGCTATGCTTCTTGGGTTTTGCTTTATTTTTGCTTTTGTTTGTTTTGAGATGTCCTTACTATAAAACCTCGGCTGAATTTAAAATTAAACTTACCCTGCCTCCGTGCTGGGATTTCAGGCCTGGAGAACCATGCCTAGCATTCCTCACACTATGCGCCATGACTCCGCAATGATGAAGCTGCTTCTGCTTCTCAGAAAAATCCTAAATGCAGTCCTCACATACCTCCCAATCCCACCAAGAGAGCTTCAGCCACAACTGGATGAAACATGAATAAGCATTCAGTGCCAAGATGCCCAACACTGAGCTTAGAAGGAGACTCATCTCCCTGGAACTTGGAGTAAGTACTGGAATTAGGAACTTGACGGTGAAAGGTCATGATACTGAGTAGTGATAAGAGATGGACAGAAAGCCTCTAAAGGCTGAGACAAATAAATGCATGGCGAGATGCAGCACTAAGGGAAAGACTTCTTCTCAGTGGGTCTTGACTCTGGATCTTTAAACTCTTCTCGTCATTAGAGGGAGGATGAGAGAACTTCTCTTCCTTACAAAGTTGTAGCAACAGAGAAGTCAACTCTTTTGTCTATGGTCACACAGCACTCAAGTGGGAGAGACAGACTCTAAGTCTGCAACTATAAAATTTCCTCCTTTGAATTTCCTATAGAATGAGTTAGCCTCTAAAACACCAAATAATAAAATAAATATGAACACATCTCTTTTTACTAACTGAACTGAAGGTCCTTTGGTCCCATCTTGTTCCCCATTTTCTGGCTTTTTGCTGCCCCATCCATAATGTGAACACTTATCTGAAAATAATTTTATCAAGTTATACCTTTTGTGCTGGTTAACTTTAACTGTCAACACAACCTAGAATCACCTAGGAAGAGGGTGTCAATGAGGAACTGTCTATATTGGGTTGTTCTGTTGACATGTTTATTGGGGAACTATCTTAAGTAAGCTGATGTGAGAAGTCCCCCCTCCACTGTGGGTGGTACCATTCTATAGGCAAGGGTTCCTAAGCTACGTAAGAAAGGAAAAACTCAAGCTTAGCACAAGTAAGTGAGTACGCATGCACTTAAATCCCTCTGCTCTTGACTGTGCACGTGATAAGACTCACTGTCTGAAGTTCCTGATTCAACTTCCCCACAGTGAAGAGCTATACTCCAGAGCTGTGAGCTGAAATAAACCTCCAAGTTCTTTTTCCTCTACGCTCCCTTTTGTCAGACTTTAGCACAGCAATGGAAGTAAAACTAAAGCATCTTTATCTGGAAGAAAAACAGATGTATGTGCATCTTAAAACATTATAAACGTGCTCTACGCTATATTTTCTTCTATAGATCATTCCACACCAAACATGCAAACTTTCTCTAGGATGCTGACTCTTTGAGGTGTTTCTATATTAAAATGGGCTCCCGGAGACATAGAAGTCTCAATGCAGGAGGAAGGTTGTTGCAAAGTACAATATTATCCACACTTATGGCAGAGTGAGAGAAGAAACATGGAGTCACAACGTGGAAGCCCCTGTAAGAGAAAAGCCTTCAGTTTCTGGAAATGGAAACAAGTAAGCAAGTGTTTCGTCCTGTGCTTCCTCCATTGATCATTTGGACTGAGCTCTAGAAGAGGGTGTGACCTTGTGCTGGTTTGCAGGGATAGTATGTGTGGTGTGAAGTAACTAAGAGAGGAAGTGTTTATTATAGCACATGGTTTCAGGAGTTCCATCCTGACAGACATCGCAACAGGCAGCTCCTGAGCAAGAAAGGGTGTGGCAAGGACTCATGCCTCCTCCCATTTCCACAGAGCAGGAAGCATGAAGAGATGTGGGAGAGATGTGGTTGTTACATCTATGACATCCAGTTTCCACCAGGGTTCATTTGGATGATCCTGCTGGCTAGCTCAATTATTCACTTCTCTTATGGATTCATGTGTGTCCAGTCTTCTGAAGCTGAGCCCTCAGTAGAAGAGGATGATCTTGCCAGGTAGAAGAGGGCCGTTCTTTGCTCCAGAGTAAATGAATAGCTGTGCTCCTCTGTCAGAGCTTCCAAATCAGCAGAACCTGATTACAAATGTCAAGCTTTACCTCCTCCTAGCAATGGACTTCTTTCAGCTATCTCCCTCCTATCGAAGATTCCACAGCTTCCTGAGAAAGTGCCACCAGCTGGGGCCATGGTATCCAAACCCATGACTCTGCAGCAGACATTTCACAAACTACAAAAGACCTTAAGCCATGCAGCATTCTCAGGCTGAAGACATCTCTGAGAGAGAAACATGGCTAGACCATGCAGCAGAAGGGAGAGCTGTGGTCCTAAAGGGGTATCTGAGAAGAGCCACAATCATCCATCACTGGGCACTGCCATTTCAAGGCTAAAGTCTTCGGGGAGAAGGCACTGCAAGCTCATTGTGGATATGCCCAGAGACTTGCAGCTCTTAATCCCCTTCTTCTCAATTATAATGTGCAAGCCAGCAAGGGAATGCCTTGTTTAAGATTTTCAGAGTAATAGGCTATTATTTTTAAGGAGAAGTAATCATCCCCGAGGGCCGCTGACCCGCAGGCTTCCCATTTTTCTCCTTCTTTTTAAAGCTCTTGTGACCCGAGGTACCAAAGCTGCAGTGTTATGTAAGATGCTCCAAGCACAGAGATTTTGAACTTGACTTGAAGTCTTTCTTTAATATTCAATAAAAAGTTGGAGATTTATTGGCCTATGGCAGAGACCAATTTCCTGTTACATGGACCAGAGAGGAGATTAAAAAAAGATTTTTAGAGCGGCGCCCATATTTCTTAAGAGAGGCAAAGAACGGAGCTCACCTAATTTTGCAGATCGGGCTGCTAGCACGGTTCTTTTCTTCGGGCTGATCTGAAATTAGAAGGCTGGAACAGAAATCCTGCAGTTTCCCCACAGGGACCATTTCACTTTTTCTTTGAGTAACAGCCCCATAAGAATCATCTTCACCACTCTAAGGTCAAGGTTGGAAGTGGCTGAGAGTGAAGAAGATTGAAGACTGTGCCACAGGCTCTCGGTGATGTACATCACTGTGCTTTCTGCAGCTAGAGGTGGGGGAAGTAATTCTAGCAGACTTCTGAATTGAAAAGCACTGTTGCAAAGATGTGGGACAAGGCCACAGGAAATATGGTAGGCCACAGTGACAACAGGTTGGCATGAGCTATTAATTCCCAAAGTGTACCAGGATCAGGGTTGGGTATCGGAGTTTAAATTCGTGATTTGTCCATTATTGACTCTGTGACCTTGGGACTTAACCTTTCTGTACTTGTCTGCAAAATACAAATTGCCTGTATGTTATTGCAAAATGGTTGTATAGATAAAGTGAGAGAATACCACCCTAGCACTAAAGGTCTTAATAAATATTCAGATTGGGGCTGGGAAGAGGGTGCCCCAAAGCACTCATGTTTGCTTTGCAAACATGATCTCCAGAAACCACATATACATAAAAAGGCAGCAGGGTGTGCACTTGCAATCTTAGACAATTGGTCCTCACTGGCCAGCCAACCTAGGTTCCTTGGTGAGCTCTGAGCCAATTAGAAACCTCGTCTCAAATAGGGATGTGTGGATGACGTCAGAGGAGTAACACTCAAGCTTAACCTCTGGCCTCCACATGCACATGTACGTATACATACACACACACTCAAGTTTACATGAGCCCTCACACACACAGGAACATGTGCACACATACACACATACAGATGCTCAGAATGTTGTTAGTCTTGTTATTCTAATTTTCCATTGGTTTGAGCCTAGTGCCAGGATTTGAATGGACATATCAAAGAGGAGCTCCAGTGACATCAGGAAGCCAGAGATTCAGTTCAACTGAATCATCGCAGCATGCACCAGGCTCTAACCTAAGCCCCAGAGATGCATCTGTGAAGAAAGCTTGATTCTGCAGGCACAAAACTCATAGTTCTGAGTAGGAGGCAGGGCCACAAGGCACAGCCAACCTTCCCAATTGCCACATTTGCAGGTATGTCCAATTACAGAAAGAATACAGAATAGGGAAATGCAGAAGAGAAAATGAAACAATTCCTTAAATCTTTCTGGTGACATCTAGGCTTTGATGCTCTCACCCCTACTGTCTACCTCAAGTTTTTTGCCTTAAGTCCACAACACTGTTAACTTTCCTCTCAGTGCAGAATGGGAGTCATTAAGCCTGTTCAAGAGGACACTGAAAAATCACCCTAGAAGCATAATGTTGGAATAAGGTTTTGAAAGATGAGAAAGAGTTTGACAAGGCAAGTCCAATGGAAAGGAATTCCAGGCAGAGTAACAGAGTGCAAAGGCACAGCTGTCTGACAGAAGGTAGCAAGTATGAGTTTAAAAACTTGAAGTTCCCAGCACTGTGGACTTGAGGCAAGAAACTTACAGTAAAGAGATAATAAGGGACGAGAGCATCAGGGCCTAGATGTTACCAGAAGGATTGGAGGAATTGTTCTATTTTCCTTTCTGTTACTATGATAAAACACTCTGACCAAAACCAATTTATACTTCCAGGTCACAGTCTGTCACTGAGGGAACTCAGGAAAGGAACCTGAAGATAGAACTGCTTGCTATTCCAGATAGCATTACCTCTGACCAAGGAACTCACTCATAGCTAAGAGAGTACAGCAGGAACAGTGGAGAGGATGCCAACTAGCTGACTTACTCCTGGGCTCAAACTCTCTTACAGGGGAGCCCTGGACTACCTGCCTAGGAGTGTGCTGCCCACAGTGGGCTGGACCTTCCTATATCAATTAATAATCAAGACTTTCACCCAAAGACATTTATACAGGACGTTTTACTCCAGGTAATCCTTTAATTGAGGCTCTCCTTTCTCTCAGAGAACTCTAGGCTGTGTCAAGCTGAAAATTAAAGCTAATAAGAACATAGATCCTGTAAACAGTAGGAAATCCAGATTGCATGTTTCCCAAGATTTCCTCATTCCATTCTGTTCTTGGCCTTTCCCATGTCACCAATCCTTTCTCGATGTTCCGGGTCACACGTTGGAACATTTTCTTCATGTCATTAGGATGTTTAAAAATAACATGCGCTAGTTCCTGTGCTCTGTAACAGCTTAAGATCGAGGAAGAAAGTCTCCTTTCATCCTGGATGGTTCCATAACTCTGGTGAGTATGGGAGTCTGAAGGAACAGAGAGAAGGTCAAGGTGTGTATGAAGAAGGAACTATAAAGGAACAACAATGGTGTGCTACTTCTGAGTCGAAGTCCATCCACTAGAGAACAGGGAAAACAGCAGCATGGTTATTTTCAAGTGTTCATGAGCAGGAAATAGGAAATGGTTGAGACTCTCGAAACATTTCCTCTATAATCCCCAGTATTTTTTATTGAATCCCATTGGCAAGAACTGATTTATCTATTTATCCCTAAGCTCATCATCATGAGCGAAGAGTCATAAAATTACTGTGACTGGTTCATTCCTATCACCAACCCTTGTCCTACGAGTAGAAGAGCTAGTCTCCCACTTTTCCTGAACATATCCCTACCTAGAGACACTTAAACTACAAGGGATTCTGTGAAAGAAAAGAGAGAGATGGCTACCTGAAGGAAAGCCAATTGTCTCTACCACAGGAAAAGATGGTAGTGTCTCAAGAGAGAGGAAAGATGTAGCAGAAATTAGGACATGGAATAATGGCCAAGAAAACAATATTTTTATGATGAGTAGGCAAGACATCAGCCTAGTACCCTGGAAGAGGTGAGTGTGTTGGTGGACACCTGTATCCAGCACTCAAGGGGCAGAGATAGGAGAACTGCCACACTTCAAAGCCAGCCTGGCCTACATAGGAAATTCTAGGCTAACCAGGGTTACATAGTAAGACCCTGAATTATAAAAAGAACAAAAGGACACAGAACGTAACCAGCCAGTACAGGAAGAAGAAAGCAAGTGGGTCCTGCTGTCATGGAGACACAGAGAAAAGAAGCATAAGGTTATAGGGATGTCATTTGTGAGAGTTTAGGATTTGTAGCTGTGCCAAGAGGATTGGGCTTAGGGTGACAGTTAATGCCCAAAGGAATAACTTTTGACTAATAGAATTCCAAGCACAGTGGCTCCTGGCTGAGAGGCCTTCCAACCCAGGCTTGGAAACCAGACCTTCTAAATGTCTGCTCCAGCTGGAGCTGAATCTTGGGAAATTTCTGTCCCAGAAGCTCTGGCAGAAACTGGTTTCAGGGAAAGTGCTTCTTTGGGAAGCAGAGAGTGCTTTATCTTTCCTGGGCAGAAGAAAGCAACAATTTCTGGCAGAGGTGGCAGGGTTCCGAGAGAGCCTCCTCTCCCAGATTAGAATTAAGCAGGGCCTGTCAGTGGACTCACTGAACACCCCCCCATGTTCTCACCCAGCTGGCCATTATGGCTACTGCATGAACAGTTCTGAAAGGAGTTTGTTCCATGTAGATATGGCAGTCTCATGAGATCCCCCTCTGGGAGCTTGAAGGGTGCATCTGGTTTGAAGGTACCATCTAGGATAAATGAAACAGACAAACTGTCCTCAGCCCCAGCCACATTCTCAAATTCCACCATCCACAAGAGCCCATCTATTTTCCTGTGTTTGAGCTAGTTGGATTTGGATTTCTGTCTCATGTTTCAAAATTGTCCTGTCTATTACCCTGTCTCTGGCTCACTCTATCTGAGCCTTGGTTATTTTCATTCTCAAAATGGAAACAAATAGCATCCATCCTGCCTAGATCCTACATCTGACACGAAATTGTTTCTGCAAAATGTTGAGTGTTACAAGGATATAAGTCATCTCTGAGTACACAGCCTGGTTTATGTAGAGAGCAGCAGAGTTCTCGATGCAGCTCTGCCTATTCCTCCCCCATCGGTCTTTCCTCATTTCGACAGATGACAGGATCCAGTTGCTGTGTCTGAAACGCATGAGGTCATTTTTAGTCCAGTGCATTCTCTCCTGCACCGTATGCAGTCCCTTGGCAAATATTATTTAACTTGGAAATGTGTCCCCAATTCTCAACTCCTCACAAAGATCCCTGTCACCAGTAGGAATCCACATTAACCCATTCATATCGTGGTCATCCAACAGCCCCCACCCCCAGAGAAGCCACAGCAATCACTCCCTCTGAATTGAGACTTAGGTCAGTTGCCACTATGTCCCATCACTCCAGCCATGTCCTTTCAGCCTCATAACACCCTGGTCACGCCCTCTCAGCTCCCACCTTCCTCCCAAGTGTATTCCTACTCTATCCCCCCTGCATGTTTTCATTATCTGACTGGGGCACTTTTCCCCAAATACTGGCAGAGTGCAGTCCTCCTGAATGATACATACCCAGATCATCCTGTTAAAGTAACAGAGAGAGACAGACACTACCATAGAGGCATCTTGTTTGACACTTTGTCAAGCCACCGCCTTGCTTTGCCACCTTTGCTCACTAGAGTATCATAAGCCAACACTATACTATTTATCTGCTAATGTTTGCCCCTCCAAAAAGTAAGGCCAGGGAATTCTTCTGTCTTATTTACCACCTCTGAATCCTACAGTACAATAGCCATGGTTATAATAAGAACTCAAATATTTGTTCAATGTATACCATTCATCCCCAAGTTGACTAGCTTTAGAGAGCCAAAGTCAATATTGGTATGTGATTGTGTATACATATATATAATTTTTCTCAGTTCAATTTAGATTCTACTAAACCATATTTCCATCAAAATCAAAAACTTGTTCTTCCCAATGTAACCAAACAATTTTAGCTTGAACTGCTGTGCATTTTCTCCCTAACCTGTTGGGGAATACAAGTATAAATAGTTCCTGCAACCCAGTCCTGAGTGTTGACAGGTTCCCTAAGCTCTAGTGCTCTCAAGCATCATGGAAACAGTTGGTTGGTTGTTTACTTTACTGGAAAGATACGAATCCTAAAAGAATTCTAATTATCCCAAAATCTTCTCTGGGTTAACAGCATCATAGAATCACAGTCCCACTTGATCTCAAAAATGGCTGTGAGTTGAGTGTGGATATTAGGTTTCCAGGGAAGATGCGTAACAATATCAGCTCCCTGTCAGGAGGGGTGTGTGTGTGTGTGTGTGTGTGTGTGTGTGTGTGTGTGTGTGTGTAAAGGCAAATCATTTAATGAGATTTCTAATCATTTTGCTTGGTTCATAAAAACAATCATTGCTGAAATATGTGATATTGTATTCTGTGCTAGACAGTGTGCTAAACACTTTATTATCTTGTAATTTAATTTAGGAAGAGAATCACAAGGGAAATAAAACTGCTGTTCTCCAACCCCTTACCTCCCCAGCTGCCTAAGAAGGTGGCCCTATCTCAGTCTCCCACCCTCAGTAGACATCATATCTCTCAGCCTCTCCACATTGTCACCACACACTAATGCACCAAAGGCAGGAAGCAGAGTGTTGAGTAAACCCTAGACTGTGTGCTATCCCACCCCCATCCTCCTACTCCCCCCCCAACATTCCCAGTCTCTCTGTGTGATAACCAGAGGATTTGTTTTCTCATTTTTGTTAATTCTGCCCTCATGGGACGATTACACCCGTGCCTATGGACCTCAGGAGTCATCACCTGCCTACTTTGTCCAGTAGAATGTTAGCAGAACTGTGAACACTTTTCTTTCCGCTGTGATTCTAAGAAACAGACCTGCTTTACTGAATCTGTTTTTTCTTCTACAAGAGCTGAAACATTTCAAAGAGAGACATCAATATTGGCAAGTAAAAAACCCTGGCTAGTCTATAATTCACATGTAGGAATGACTCTTTAAAGTCACTTGTTACTGAAACACAACTTATCATATCCTGGCTGACACATTACTTTAACAAGTCATTATGAATAAGAATCTAGGCTTCAGAAGCACTGAGTTCTATGAGCTTGCTTGTTACCATTGCACATTCTAGCATATCCTGACTGATACACAACCTTAAGAGCACCCTGCTTAGATTAACAACAGTTTCAAACTACATTTGCCAATTATCTTCTATATTGTTATGACAAACATTTGTATATTATTAAGGCATTTGTCTCTGTTTACATCATCAAAATAAGGAAACAGATAATAAATATCCTGGGCTTCCCAGAACTTAGAGCTTCCTGCCAGTGCGGTTTAGCACTACTGTTACTTGTGAGAACACTGGTAATGGTTAACATACAAACAACTGAGGTCCAATGAACTTCATTTACAGAGGCTGAGATTTCATTGTGGATCACTTATATATGTCACAAATATTATTTTTCCTTGAACTCTTTTCAAGAATTTAGACACATTGAAACCCATTCTTCACTAAAGAACTATCCAAAACAGGCATGAGCCATATGCCTTGGACCACTGTGCTGACTCCTGACCTACAGAAGATTTCAGAGTCCTGAGTATACTTCAAGGACCTTAACAACATTATCCCAATGGCTTGATCTATGCTAGGTTCATGATACACTAAGCTACAAACCCACCCTGATCATACACAGCTTTTGCATACCCTGTTGTCTCTTTTTCTGCCAAACAAGTTCATTAATTTTAGGGCTGAGATCTTTCACACAATAAATATCACATTCTACATAGAAATTGTTACAGTGCCTGATTTAGTTGCTCTTTCTAAGTTCCTGCAGGCATTGGATGAATTCCCAGCCCTAGCCCTAGCCCTAGCCCTAGCCCTAGCCCTAGCCCTAGCCCTAGCCCTAGCCCTCATTGTTTGGCATGCTGAAGTAGTTTCAAAATCTTGGCATTACTAGCATTGGGGTCACAAATAATTCTTTGCTTTAGGATGTCCTGTGCACTGTGCAGTGCTTAAAAGCATCCATAGGTCTATCTACCACTGTAGTAGCATAGCCTTCCCAGTTGTATAGTGTGCCTAGAAGAAATGACTATATTCCATAATGCATCCAGGTACATCAGACTTTTAAAACAAGACCCTCAGGAGACTGGAATCCTCCTGCCAGGAATGTTGTGTTGGGAAAAGAATAGTCTGGGCCAACTAGAGTTGAGGCTTTTCTCTCTGAGATGACTGACAAATCTACAGGGTCAGTGAGGGACAAATGGAGGGCAGAACCACACTCACTGCTATACATCCTCTAATTCTATGAACTTTAATCTCACTCAAACCACTAAAATGGATTTGGGGAATGAGGGGCTTGTTAAATCTCTTTGTCCCTCTCTCCAGTGTGACAACATTGAATAAATCTCCTTTTCCGTTTTTGTTTTTTTAACATTGACATGGATGCTTTAATTAGCTTGAGTATGATAGCTGAACGTGTTTTCTTTGGACACAGACTGAGGCCCCAAGTTCTGTAAGTTGTAGCAAACAGGAATGTCTCCAGACATTGCCAAATTCCTTCCTATCACCTCACCCCGTGAGAACATTGACATAACGGTGTAACCTTGGGGCTCCTGGAAGGCAAGAGTCAATGCTCTTCATAAAGCTTCACTGAGCTGTGGTCTGGTGTGTAGGTGACCTCCAGCATATAACTGTTGCACGAAAACCATGAACACAGCAATGAAAAGCACCGGTTCCATTAGCTTCTATCCAAACAGTGTGTTTAAAGACCTAATTCTGGTAATTGTGTTTTCTTTTTTTTTCCCCTTTGTCATTGCATGGAAGCCTGTTTTGCAAAGTCTGAGCATCATAAAAGGACTATCTCTTGCATGCACTGTTTTATTTATGCTGCTCTCACAAGTGCTGTTAATGCTGCATCTGTTTTACTAGCAACCCCCTTTGTTTTATATAGCACTTTATATTTCCCTGAATGTGCAAAGACCTGAGATTTCTATGGTCTGCAAGTGGATAAATCGCTGCATATGGATGGGGAGGAAAACAACAAAAAACTCTCCTGGAGTCATGGCTCGGTTCTCCAGTGTATCCTGGGTGACATATGCTAATGAGAAGGTATAGCTCACGCTGCTTCCAGAAGAGAGTAGAGAGAAAATAGCACTTGCCAGCATTATAGGATCTGTTGGGAAGGTTGGACGATCAGCCCCTTCTTGCTGCACTCAGAAATGCTTGAAAGACATCCACACAGTCCAGTGTTCACAACATCTGGAACCCATCTGAGCAGAGTAGTTCCTGTCCAATACCTCTGATTGGCTAGATTGATGCCAGGCATCTTCTATTGCAGGTTTGAATAGTAAACATGGTTTGTAACTGTGGTCTCACAGCAATGAGAATAGTAGAATTAGAATCTCTAGATTCTAGACAGAGATAAGTCACATCGTGACCTCGAACCGTAGAACCTGGGCTCCAAAACCAATTTTTCCCTTACTAGTTTGGAAAACTATGGACATTTGTTTTCGTATCAGTGTACCATGGTCTCTTTTTCTTTGGGAAAAAAACAGCAATAACAGCAACACCTCCAACCTGGTATTGACAGAAAGCTTAAGAGATGAATATATGAAAATGTGCTTAACAAAGTGCATGACACACTTTGGAGAGTATTTAGCTCATATCTTTCTGGCAAGAGCTATGAGCCCTGAATCTCTACTGTACACACACACACACACACACACACACACACACACACACACACACAAATTTGAGCCTAGAGGTGCTGTGATACTTATCAATCAGATTTAAAAAATGAAGACAAATTTTAATTCCAATGTGTTAAGCAACATTTACCAAGATTTGAGTTTCAGTTGAACAAACTTAGCCATGGGGACACATTCCAAGGCCCTCATTACACCATGTCATACTGTAGATAATATGAACCTCCATCTATAGCATGTATTTTCTTTTTATTAATTATACTTATTATTGTTATTGAGTATACGTGCATGGAAGCAGAACAACACACACATTTGGAGGTCAGAGGATGACTTTTTAGAGTCGGTTTCTCTTTATCTTTACATGGGTTCTGGGGCTGAATTGTTGTCCGGCTTGTGCATCAAGCACTTTTACCTCTTGAGCTTTCCTGCTGTCCCATGCCATATCTTTTCTATATAATCACACCTACTATACAGTTCAATGTATGTGTTATGTACAGGAAGAGGTTAGCAATGATAAGTAACAAAACAGGAAAAACCAAACTGTATGGTATAACTAAAATTAGTGACAAATTATGAATTGTGTATTCTATAGTCTTCCATTCAATATTTGACCACAGGTAACTAGAACTCGGAAAGAAGAGTGACTATGCCCCTGTTACTAGAGAATAGACAGTCATTGAGGTCATTGACCTTGCCTGGTTTGATCTTACAGTACCTCTGCCTTCCGGTTCTGGGTCAAGAGGATGGAGATGTGAAGGTCATGGGTAGCATCCTCATGGAATCAACAACTGAATTAAGACCTACAGGAGAAGTAAGCAGAAGGACTCCATCACGTTTGTACACTGCCCTGTTTTACTTATTTGTTGGATGTCTTGTTTCATTTTGTTTTGTTTTGTTTTGTTTTCAGACAAAATCACCAAGCTACCCACAAAATCACCAAGCTACCCGTTTACTCACACCCTGGGGGAAGATGAGAAGACATGTGTATTAACATTGAAGGCCATTTTTATTAGTATTTCTCTGCTTCTGCAGCAAGGGGGAAATATATTTATTTCAAGCCCTAACAAGAGCTTGCTTTTGGACCCATTCCTCCCTAAGTTCCCTGCTTTGATAATCCTCCCCTGGAGAGCAAGTCAACCTAGACTACAATGATCGCCACGCTCTAAATTTAACTGACCGCATAGATGCATTACCTGCAAGCTCATAGATGCATTACCTGCAAGCTGGCAAGCGCCTTTGCTCTCTCATCTTAGGGAAGCAGGATGTTTACGACCTGTTTATAAATGTCTGCATAAAATACAGCTTTAGAGGCTTGTCTGGGAGTGGGCTACCTGGAGTCAAGTGTGTCTTTTAAAATACAATGCATCACTTGTGAGAATGGTTTCGTAGTCTCTTTCCACCCCCAGCCCCTTTCAAATCCATTGCTCTCCCATAAATAACTATATGAGGTGATGGCTTGACCATGATTCTCATCATGCCCCACCTGTGTAGGATGTCTTCCCTGGTGGATTTTTGTTAAGAAACAAAATACAACTTTTATTGAGATCAATAAAAGATTAAGGTGACAAAGTGATTTATTGAGTATGGAGGAGGCTCATTTTTCCCTCACCATCGCCGCAGCTACTGGAAAGGATGTTTTTCTACCCTGGGTCTTCAGGAAAGTTAGGAGAAGTCGAGACTCATTTATCAAGTCAAAAGAGAGTGATTAAAAACCATAAGGGAGCTGACAGAACACACATGAGCAAAAGTTGGTATTTTGCTAAACTACGCAGGCTACAGAGTGTGGCAAGATGGAGGGAACACATGCAGTCTTATGTGAAATGCAGCTCGGTGGGAGGTGGGCAGCTCTGGGTCAGACAGGTGCAGGCTGAGCTGAGGGCATGGAAAGGACTGAGCATGGGAACCAAGAAAATAAGCTGTGAGCCCAGAAGCCTTTTCTTCACATGGTGAAGAAGAGACAGGAATCTGCGGACTTGGCAGAAGGTTTCAAATGCAAGACCTGCCTGGGCTACAGACTGGGCTCAAGGCAAGCTTAGACAACTTAGAAAGACCCTATCTCAAATATACACAAATTTTAAGAAAAAGGAAAGTGCTAGGTTTATAACTGAGTGGTAGAGGGCTTGCCTATTGTGGTGGTTTAAGTATGTTTGGCCAAGAGAGTGGCACTGTTAGGAGGTATGACCTTGTTGGAGTAGCTGTGGCCTTGTTGGAAGAAATGTGTCACTGTGGGAAGCTTTGAGAGAGCTTCCTCCTAACTGCCTGGAAGCCAGTTTTCTCCTGTTTGCCTTCAGAACAAGATTTAGAACTCTCAGCTCCTCCAGCGCCATGCCTACCTAGAAACTGCCATGCTTCCTGCCATGATGATGATTGACTGAACCTCAGAAACTGTAAGCCAGCCCCAATTAAATGTTGTCCATTCTAAGAGTTGCCTTGGTCATGGTGTCTCTTTACAGTAATGGAAACCCTAATTAAGACACTTATCATGCACAAAATCCTAGGTTCACCACCATAACCTGCTGTATATTGGTCCATCTTTTTCCATTTTCCAAACATCTTTGGGCTATGTCTCTTACACTCCTTCCCCACAACATTCTGCCTGCAGCTAAGGTATCCTCACACCACCTCTTCCCTTCCAGAAAACCAACATCCTAATCCTTCAAGGCAAACACAACCCAACACGTCCCTCTCTCTTCTCTAATGCCCTGTGCATGGTCAACTCTGTGAACAGCCTTCCATAGGCTATCACACCCATGTGGTCAGGAAACACCGTGAATCTTGTTCAGTTCTCCATTCTGGGACCCTATAGTAGCCTCCAGCCTGCATGGGATGCAGTAGATCTTTTAGACACATGAATTCATGAGCTAGCTGAATCCCCAGCAGAGCCCCATGGAGGGCCAGCATGGAGGGCTAGCATGGAGGGCCAGCATGGAGGGCCAGCATGGAGGGCCAGCATGGAGGGCCAGCATGGAGGGCCAGCATGGAGGGCCAGCATGGTGGTGGTGGTGCATTGTACTGGTTATCATTGTTGCTGCTGTTTACATTTTCGCCCCTGCTGCTGCTATTGTTTGTCATGCTGGAGATATAATTCAGGGTTTTCTTCGAGCCGGACAAGTGCTTTGCCGCTGGGCTACATCCTCAGTCATATTTGTTATGACTTCTTTCTGCCTTAGGTTTTTGAGACAGGGTCTCTCTAAGTTGCACTAGCTAACTCCAGACTCTCTTTGTAGTCCAAGTGGGACTTGAACTTGAATCTTTCTGCCTCAGCCTCATCAAGTAGCTGAGATTGCAAGCTTGCATTATCAGGCATGACAGTGGTGGGTGTTACTATCTCCACTCTTCAGAGGATAAACTGCAGTGTCCAGAACTTCACAGGATTCTGAGACAGAGCTCATGTCCTCAGTTTCCCTTTTCAGTCCATTTCTATAAAGAGAAGCCTTACTAGTCACATGCTACCTGTCCCCACAAGACAAACGCCTGGAGGAGATTAAAAATGACCTCCAGTGAGAGAAAAGCAGAGTCAAAGTCAGTAATTGCACAAACCTGAAGGAAGGCCCAGACTCTGTGCTGCTATGAAGGGAAGTTATGGCTTCTGCTGCTGTTATCAGAGAGACATTTTCAGCCTCAAAGACTCAGGAACCTCCTCAAGGCAGAAGGGAGGGGTAGTGAGCAGAGTGTCCAAGTTACCACTCATTGCAAGTCCCCATTAACTGTTTAATGAGTCGATTTTTAATTCTGACATAATGATACACAATAGCACGGTTACCCTCTAGATCAGCACTGCCATGCAACCCCCTCTTGAGAAAGCTAAACTAACCAAGCATTGATTTTTTTTCCTTAAGTAAGCCAACACAATTCCACTTCTAGGAATCCATCCCGCAGATAGATTTGCATTTGTGAGAAATGATGCTAGAGCTGCATTATTAATTATAGTCACGTCTGTAAGAGAAGAACATCCAGAACTGCCCAAAAGTCTACCAACAGGGGACTGGGGGGATAATAAATGCATGGTTTTGTAATTATATAATAGGCAGATAGTTTACAAACTCAAGTTGTGCTTCATGTCCTGATGGGAAAGGATTCTAAAAAAAATGGTCAATAAAAAAAAAGGATAAAAGCCTGTCCGTATTTCTTGCCACTACAGGTAGGAGTGGATGCTGATGTACACATGTAGTCACACACACACAGCACACATGTAGACACGCATGCATAGGGATGGATACTGATGCACACATGTAGACACACACACACATGGATGGATGCAGATGCACATGTATAGACACACATGCACAGGGATGGAGGTTACTGCATACATGTAGTAGACACACATGCACAGAGATGGAGGTTACTGCACCCATACAGACACACATGCACAGGGATGAGTGCTGTGCACACATACAGACATATGCACAGGGATAAAGGTTATTGTACACATATAGACACATGCACAAGAATGAATGCTGATGCACGTATATATACATACAAGAACAGGAACGGATGCTGATGCACACATATATACGTACATGCACAGGGATGAATGCTGATGCACACATATATACATACATGCACATGGATGGATGCTGATGCACACATATATAGATACATGCACAGGGATGGATGCTGATGCACACATATATACATACATGCACAGGGATGGATGCTGATGCACACATATATACATACATGCACAGGGACGGATGCTGATGCACACATATATACATACATGCACAGGGATGGATGGTAATACACACACACACACATATATGTATACACACACACATACACAAATATACATGTCTGTATAGAGTCGTTTTAGAAAGACACTAAACAGCTAGCAGAAACAGTAGCTTCCTGGGAATAAATATGCATTATGGGGGCTAAAAGGAGACAGGGTAAGGATAAGGTACTGGGGGAAACAAAGATAGTTATCACATGTTTTCTTTCATATGAAGAATCCAGATTTCAATATGTATGAGTGACATGAAAGCAGACAAAGGACAATTTCATTTGTGGGTGGGAAGTGAACCAGTTAGAGGTACTACAGAGGGTGTACATTGATATAGTCAACATACAGTGGGGTAAGTGTACTAAGAAGTCATAACGAAAGCCATTGTTTTACATGCTGACTAAGTAACAACGGCTATAAAGTCCATCGGAATGCTCCTGTTCTTTTCCTGACCAGCTGTGTGACCTCAGGAGAGTAACTTAACCTCTCTTGACATAAGTTCCCCCTCAGCTGTGATAGCTCTGTCATTCAACACCCCTTCCCAGGATGATGCTGACTATTTGGTAGCTTAACTGATGGAAAAGGTTCAGCATCATGTCTGACACATTGCGGCTGTTCCATCAACACCAGCTTCTGCAGGAGTAATGTGCATCGTCTCACTTCGGTGGTTGATTTGACTTGGGGAGTGAAGAAGGTTGTATGTGCAGGGCCCCAGGCCTTCATACTTTACATAGCGTGTGTAAAGCTGAGTTAGCATGGATGATGATGGGGATGGTAACAATTAATATTGTCACCGTTCTCATGCCTGCTAGAAACATGATCAGACAGGAGTGAGCCCTCCACTGCAGAAAGCATGGCACAGTACAGGACAAACTGCTAAAAGAAAAGCCAGGAACTTGGTCAAGAGAACTAGTATCTCTTTGAGGAGATGCCGGAAGTGAGGAGATCCCCAAGCAACTGTGCTAGCCTCACAACTTCTGGGGGCGGGGCTGTAGGCCAGGGGCCAGTGTTGAGAGCCTTCCTCAAATACCTCCCACCTTACTGTCTTGAAACAATTGGAGATTGCCAATTCAACTAGACTTGCTAGCCAGCAAGCTCCAAGAATACTCCTGTCTCTGCCAAGTACCTAAGAGCTGGAATTACAGGCACATGCCACCACACCCAATTTTTGGTACAGATACTAGGGATCCAAACTCCGGTTGCCATGCCTATGTGTGAAGCATTTTACTTACCGACCTGTCTGTCATCTTAGCCCCCAGTCCTACCTCTTCTAAGCACCTTCGTTACAGGACCAAGAAGGTTGATCATGGAAGGCTGTGAGCAGTACTTGTTAGAAACTGAAAGCAAGAAGGTGCCGGTTTCAACACAGGTGATCCTTCTCCATTAGAGCGCTTATGGCACATGACTGCACACAGAGAGAAGTAGTCCCCAGAGGCACTTCAAGCCACACCTCTCACTCCAAACAAGGATGGCTGCTTCTTGTCACAGCAGTCCAAGCCCATAACGCTCCTCCAAGCAAGAAAATGGATGGCTAACATCCAGCCACAGGACACAGAAGAGGTTGAGAAAATGTTAAGCATTCATAAGGCACTGGAACACACACATAGAAAGCACAATCAGAGGCACATACCAACCTCTGCAGTCCTAGGCCACCATCATCGAGAGCAGCAGACACACACACAGATATCATAAATCAACAGGGGTAGACACAAAGCTACTAAAAGACAATGAAAAACAATAAAGCATTAAATAAATGTGTAAGGGCATGTGTGGATGACTGACAGATGTCATATATGGAAACACAGAAGTGAGGCATGAAAGGTGTAGGCTATAGTCATGCACAGATGCAGGTACTTAGGCAAACACACGCATATACACCACACAGTGCCTTGATTAAAAAGAAGACTCCAACCACACAACAGAACAGTAAGAAAGTGCTGCAGTGAGACTTCCCAGCTTCCTCCTCTTTCTTGGTAGAATAGAGGTACAGAGATGAAGTAGACTGCCCCTCCCAGCACCAACCGTATGTGGGTCTCTATCTGATATGGTTTGCTCTGCACAGAAGCAGTTCTGATTTAGATGATAGATAGAGACCATTTATACAGTTAAACACAGTAGGGGTCTAAATGCTGTTCTCCGCAGAACACCAGATGCGAAAAAATGAGCATTTGATTGTTCTCGAGCCTGTTTCTGACAAGCTAACAGATAAGAAACCATCCCACCAAATTCCCAGAAAACTGAAGAGCATGGATCCAGAAAGCAATGTACAGGAAGGGCTAGGATTTATTAAAGCAGATTTCTAAATATTAAAGAGATGGCAGCTGGCCGTGCTTTCCTCAGCAGACTTTGGAGGCGGGATATTACTCGATAACCAAGATGAATGAGCATAGTTTGTACTGGGGAGTTCTCAGACCCTACAACATCTGCTAAAGACTTCATGCCGGCATTAAATAGTCCTGCTCACTCTGTACACCGGGTATTTGGAACAAAGGAGATCTCATTGCCTAAAATCACATCTTCCTTATAACCACCTCCAAGCCGTCATTAAAAACAACTCATTAACTAGACATGGCTTAGAGCCTCCTACAATGATCTCCCGAAATGTGTAAACAAAAAATATACTTCCCATCACTAACTGTTAGAGAAATGCAAATTAAAATTAGCTCGGTAACACTTCGCACAGTAACACTTCACATTGATTAGGATGGATAGTGTGTGTGTGTGTGTGTGTGTGTGCCCGTGCACACACACTTTCAGGTATGGATATGTGTGTGCAGATGCACTCCAATATGGGACGTGTGTACGTATCCATGTAGAGATCAGAAGACTACCTCCATTCCTCAGATACTATGTGTGTGCCTCTTTCTTAAGATAATATCTCATTGGTTAAAACTTCCCAAGAAGGCTAGACTGGCTAGCTAGCAAGTCTTGAGGCAGCCTTATTGTGGTGGTTTAAATATAATGGCCCACAATAGGCTTATATATTTAAATGGGTCCTCAGCTGGTGGAACTATTTGGGAAGAATTAGAAGGTGTTTCCTTGTTGAAGGAGTTTGTCATTGGAGATATGCTTTGAGTTTTCAAAAGCCCATGCCATTCCCAGTTAATTCTCCCTCTCCCTCTCCCTCTTCCTCTCCCTCTCCCTCTCCATCTCCCTCTGTCTTTCTGTGTCTGTGTGCCTGTGTACATCTGTCTGACTCACAGTTGTTTCAACATGTAAGCTATCAGCTACTGCGCCAGTGCCCTGCCTGCCCACCTCCCCCCCTCCCTCCCTCCCCCCCTCCCTCCCCCCCTGCTTGCTGCCATGCTCACTCCCCACAATGATGGTCATAGACTCACCCTCTGAAACGGTAAGCCCAACAAACACTTTCCTCTACAAGTAGTCTTTGTCATGGTGTCTTAGGATGGAATTAGAAAAATAGTTTAGAGACTGAGCCTCCTATGGTGCCCAGGATATCTCCCAAAGTAATGAATGGCTTGGTCCAATTTGGCTAAGGAAGAGAAACCCTGAATTCCACCTGTAGTTTGTAAGAATATTGATTGTGTATCAGTCTCCATCCCTGTGGTGACTTCTTCATTTGTCTGTGTACCCACTCAGCCAAAATAAAATTATCTGCTATGCCAGTTCCATGATTATTTCCTTAGGACTTGGTGCATTCTTAGTGTCTGTCAGAGCTTCTGGTAAACAAACAGAATGGGCATGTGGAAAATGACCACAGATAAGAAAGCCTGTGCTGGATGGGAAAACCAAGTATTTAAACTTTGAATGAAAAAAAAAAAAAAGGCCGGGCAGTGGTGGCACGCTTTTAATCCCAGCACTTGGGAGGCAGAGGCAGGCGGATTTCTGAATCCAAGGCCAGCCTGGTCTACAGAGTGAGTTCCAGGACAGCCAGGGCTACACAGAAAAACCCTGTCTCAAAAAATATATATATATTGAATGTTTCCCAAATCATGTAAGCTGCTTAAAGTCATCACTCTGGGGCTCAAAGATAACTTGTTACTTAATGAACTTCACCCCTGACTCCTCTTTCTTTTAGCAAGATCTTGCTATGTAGCCCAGACTGTTCTCATTTTTTAAATCCTCCTGCCTCAGCCTCTCTGGTGCTGGGAAACAAGCACGCATCATTATATCCAGCTTCTATTTCTTCTTTTGTAACTATTCATAAAAAGAAAAAAAAACGCCTTCGGCCCCTGCCTGGTCCCTGGGACTGGAGCAGACACAGAGTAGGTCTGCTCCTGTCCTGTGGAGAAACTGAATCCTGAGTCATCCAGGAGCCACTGCACTCAGAGCAGCTGGTAAGAACTCCATCTCACTCCCTAAGCCCCA